>NC_049235.1:11643679-11998998 GCF_011100685.1 Canis lupus familiaris
TATTGGAGTCACAGGAAATGGGAGTCCCATGCCCTAACTAACGTCAGGGGCCAAGATGTGGGGAGAAATGATTGTGGGGAGAGTGTGTCTCCACAGAGCACTTGGTTTTGTTTCTTCATTTCCAACATGGAAGAAAATTACATTGATTCCCTGGACCCATTGTAATAACTTTGGGTTATGAAATAACCCAAAGTTATTACAATGCCACTATGATAAAAACCACCAGATCAGGGCTGCCAGGTTTCCTTATCATCTTATCAAGTGCAGAAAGAATCATCCTGTTGTCAAAGCAAAATGACTACTTGTCCTTTCAATGCTTGCTACCATGTTCCTCTGGTCAAAATCAGTCATCATATCTCAAGCTGTTTATGATAAAAGTTTTGTTGAGCAGGATGTTGCCAACAGAACCAGGAACCTTGGACAAAAGCCTGTTCCTGAAAGCACATGGCAGTGTCCTCCTTTGGATGAAAACTGAGATAAAGATCTGTAGGAACAGACCAGCAACCCCACTTGTCTGGGGTACAGTTAACTACTGTGGCAACAACAGCTCTGCAAGGAACATAGTTCTGGAACATAAGAGTAACCTGGTGTCAGGACATGTGTGCTCCCAAGTCTCTGCAGTATGTGCTGCCATGGAAAAACAATGGAAATGCCCAGTAACTAAATATCTGTCTCATCAAATGCCAGACCCTAGAAGACTTCCTACCAATGGATTCTTTCATTTTTTTCCCTTCTGATGTATAGGAAGATAGACGGTCTATGGCTTTCAAAAAAAAGTTATTAGAGCTTAAAAATGTACAATAATTATTTTAATCAGTTTGAGTGCTTTTATAGACATAGAGAAGGAAGATCTAAACAAAACATTATCCCTGTTCCTCACAGGAAATTTAATGCCTTGAAGAGTTGACCTTAAGATCTTAGTGACTTTGTATCATAACCTGTAGGTACATAGCAGACTGGATTTGGCACATCCCAAACAATACTGCCATTTTGCTTCATCTGCTTTGCTTCTTAAAGGGAATCTGAGGCAGGATCCCTGGGTGGCGCAGCGGTTTGGCGCCTGCCTTTGGCCCAGGGCGTGATCCTGGAGACCCTGGGATCGAGTCCCACATCAGGCTCCCGGTGCATGGAGCCTGCTTCTTCCTCTGCCTGTGTCTCTGCCTCTCTCTCTCTCTCTCTCTGTGACTACCATAAATAAATAAATTAAAAAAAAAAAAAAAAGGGAATCTGAGGCAAGGGGAGAAGGAGGAGGAAGTGACACTTGTGATATTTGTGACATCTGGGCAGTGAGTGTTTTTCCTTTTCCTCTACCTTCTCTCCCTACCTCCTTCCTTCCCTCTCTCTTGGATTGCAAGCAGAGGAAGAAAGAGAAGAGTGCAGTATCCAGGTTTTCAATTTTATGGATGGTTTGATGTGGATTTTCAAATTCTTTAATCACACCATGTCAAATTTCAGT
This sequence comes from Canis lupus familiaris, assembly GCF_011100685.1. Classification (NCBI taxonomy): domain Eukaryota; kingdom Metazoa; phylum Chordata; class Mammalia; order Carnivora; family Canidae; genus Canis; species Canis lupus. The sequence goes on from NC_049235.1 coordinate 11,645,136, forward strand.
GTCATCAAAATGTTAGTATCTTGTGCAGAATGATTGTGTGGAAGCAATCCTGGCAGTTTTGCAAGTGAAACATAATGTGAAGCCTGGTATTCTTACCTGGGGAACACTGGTAGGTAAGCCTCTGAGTTCTGGAATATGAACCCTACACCCAAGGTCAAGATTGCAGTATTTGCCGAGTTCAAAGGAAGCTGCCATCCATTAGGTACCATAATTCAAAAAGTCCTTTCCAAAAATTACTAACTGTGAAGATGCTCCTTCACAGTTAGTCCAAAAAACACACTTTAATGGACATATTGCTCATTTCAGTTAATATGTAGAGTATGAACTTACTACAGAAGAACTCATGGTAAAAAACAAATATGAACAAAGAGAAAAGCATTTCTACTTTCCCATTTGTTCTGTGCTGGCGTCTTAATTTATAAAGGTGACACAGAGGGGGCATCTGGGCGGCTCAGTCAGCAAAGCATCTGGTTTCTGCTCAGGTTGTGATCCCAGGGTCCTGGGATGGAGACCCACATTGGGCAACCTACTCAGTGGAGGTCTGCTTCTCCCTCTCTCTCTGCCCCTTCCCCCATTCCTGCACACGTGCGCATGCTCTTTCTCTTTCTCGCAAATAAATAAAATCTTTTTAAAAATGTAAAAATAAAGGTGACACAGAGGAACATATGAGGAACACCAGATTTTGGACAGGAAGCAGACCAGGAGAGAGGGGAAAGCCTTTATTGGAGTGTCCTTGAGAACTACAAGGCATAGGTTTGTGTTCAAGGGTAGGTTGAACAGTTTACGACTGGCTAGCTTGAATAATTTAGCAGGCCTTGGACTGCAGAGAGGAAAAAATTCTCTATTCTTGTAGAGTCCTTGACTGGATCTGAAAATTAAACTGACAGATTACAGGAGCAAAGCATACAAATTAATTTAATATAAGATTTATGAAAAAAAAAAAAAGATTTATGGGACACAGGAGCCTTCATAAGGAAAAGACCCCAAAAAAGTTAGACCTGTGTATTTTCATTATAGGTTTGATGAAGGATGGGAAGTAGTATGGAAATAAGACGATAACGAGAATGTGCTAATTATGGAAACTAGAGGAAACTTAGCAAAGCCTGTTGGTTTGGATTCTTCTTGGCATCTCTTTGTCTTTGGAGACAAGGATGATCCTTTTGTCCAGGTATACGGAAGACATCTTTCACATGAGGGTTTTATGGTAAGAAGGGCAAGGTGAGAGGAGATCAGAGTGAACTTTCTGCTTCTGCCACTTTCTCAAAATCCTTTAGCTTAAAATATTCAATATGCCAAGGAGCCATATTTTGGAGTAATGTGTCCTGAACCCCAACAGGGCTATAGAGGTGATCTCTAGTTGCCTAGAGACCTAGTCCTGGGATGATAAAAACAAGGGAATATTGCCTTCTGGGGTATATGGACCAGATAGAGGAGGTAGGGCTATGGCATGGTTGGTTTGCTTATCAAATAACATGCCCTTTGTGATCTCTAAGAATTATCTCTCCCTGGGGACGGGGGCAGTCTCTCCCCTGACAGGTATGTTAAGATGTCAAAACATCCTAATATACAGAAAATAAAAAAACATAATTAACACACTATTACCTTGGACTTATCAGGCAGAAATTTAGGAGTAAGATCATTGTTGACGTATACCCAAAGAAACAGAGGAACGTGATGGGGAGCATTTCCAAAGTCAAAAATAATTTCAAATGAAGTGTTTCAAAAATAAATATCTTCAAGCAAATGGAAAAAAATACATTCAATCACAGTAGCTAACCAACTGAATTAGGAATTTATCAAATTCACTTTCAACCAATAGCAATTTTGCTCAAGTCATTGCAACATTTTTTTCGACTTTTTCTGAGCACCTACTCTGTGCCAAGAATTGTGCTATGTCATAGAATCCAAGCACACAGCTGTGCCTTCACTGAGCTTCTCTGGGAGTGGAGTGGAAAGGATATAAACCAGAAATCATTGCGCTTTCATTAGAGTGTGAAGTTACATTGCAAATAAATGTCCTCACAGTTCTGAAATATCTAGTTACAAAATAAAATGTGCCTACCTATCCTCTTCCTCAGTAGGTCAGACACCATGTAAATATCACTATTACTTTGCCAGAAGCCAATTTATAGAAACGTCTGAGAAATTTCTTTCACTATTACTTAATTACCAAATAAAGGTTAACATTTTGGAAATATTTCTAATTTTGTGGACTTCTGCTCTCCATTTTGTCCTTGTATTCCTATGGGCTATCATTTTCCTGTTAGTCACTTTTGTCAGTGTAATGTTTGCTATATTAAGAATCCAATACTTAATATTCCCAAATGCGTATATATATCCAACTTCACTGACAAGAGCTTTTTTTTTTAATTCTATGTCTTTATCACTACTCAGTAGGTATGCTTAAATGATTATTCATGATCTCTTAGTAAACATCTATTTTCTTCCAACAACATTTAATGTATTTATATAATAAACTCAATAGTCTATATCTATACTTCTTTCAAATTTACTTTCAAAAATAGAAGCAGTTATCTTCATTAACACCTTTGGAGCTGAGCCTTCTGCTGTACCAGGGAGATATTTTGTATGACACTTGAGAGTTTAGGGTGCAGTCTGTATCTAACAAATGAATTCCATATCTTTTGAAGCTAAAATGCTCAATTCTTTTAGTATGTTGTGTTAACAGGATGAAACTATGTTTCTTATAGTTCTTCATTTTTTACAATTTCTGCATATGCCTCATTCTGTGCACAGTTTTGGTTAATATATCATCTTTATCAATGTGCAAGCTCCTGAAGAGCAGGGATACCAAATTATTCTTGTATCTCAGATACAAACATGATCCCTGGTGAAAATATTGGATATAAATGGAAATCCAACTTTGTTTTTGTAAACTTGATGGTATATAAAGTTGTGTATTATATAAATTATTTGTGCCAATTCTCTTTTTCTATTTAGTAGTCTCATTTCTTAATTGGGTTCATGGCCAAGTCTGCCATGGCGCAAGTCTACTGTTTTGATATTTCACCAGATGACAGCAATACAGGTAACATCTCACACCCAATAAAAACATATCCATCTCCTTTCTCCTACAGATGTTTACAGAGTTACTTCTAAAGTCAAATGCTTTCCATGTGTTATATTAGTCAATCCTCCCAAGAACCCTAAAAAGTATGTATTTTTGCTGTTATATAGAAGGTTACTTCTCTCAGGCTTGAATAGCTCATAACTGTTGGGGACTGGGATTTGCCCTTAAAGCTGTCAAACTCCAGAATCCATGCCTTTTCCAGTTTGCCTTGCAGCTTCTATTATTTCTAAGTCCTGGTCACTTGACAGCCATTTATGTATTCTAAGTAAACTAAACTAGTCCATATATAGTATCCTTTCCAGATCATTATCAAATTGTCTCTTTTCATGGCTTACTTATGAAAACACGGCTTTGACCATAGAATTGTGATTGGAGCAGAGAACAAAGGACAGAGCTAAGGAAAAAGGCAGCATTGATCCAAGAGGACCCCAATTATAAAAAGTGGCCATGACGACTCTCTTACAATTCTTTTGTGGCTCCCTCTTGGCTTTTATTTGCTTAGTAAATAATTAGTAGGCTCTTATTAAGTCCCAGATACTGTTTATCACACTGTGGATATGGCAGCAAGTAAAATAGACCCGACAACTGTCCTCATGATGCTTACATTATAGGAAGCTGATGGGGAGTAAAAATAGATAAATGAGTCATGTTGTGACAGGTATGAATGGGAAAACAGGGCAGGTTAAAAAGTTTGGGAGTGTCTTCCTCGTAAACTCCAAACTTCTTAGTATGGTGGAACAAAGCTTTCACCATTTGGCCCATCATCTACTGTATACCACTATAAAGACCACACTCAATGTTCCATCTTTCTGAAGTTCCCTTTGTCTTGTGTCTCTGCACTAATTGCTATTCAGTCTTCTGAGTAGTGGACACATCATCTCTTTCATGGCATCCTTGAAATTTTCTCTGACACCTCCAAATTCTTATTTGTATGCCAGAACAGGCTGAACTTCTATAATAGCATTTATATCACATTGTCATTTTCAAATTTCTGTCTTCTTCAAATATACAAATAAACTCACTGAGACAAGAACCATGGTAACGTCACCTTGAATCTGTGACAGTTAATACTGAGCCTAGCAGAGAGTGAACACTGAATAAATACTTGATGAAGGATGTGAATGGGTGCTCAGATAAAATAAGGCCGTTTGAGGACACAAGGTTGTCAAAGACCATCAAAAGTGTAAGAAAAACTGGACTATTTTTTTAATATTTATTTGGAATACCTTTAAACCATGTACAGGGTTGACAGGCTAATCACTTTTTAAAGGTTACCTTTTTATAAAACATAACTTGAATTATCAAGATGAAATCCCTGAAACCTATAGTTCTGTACTCAGCCAGACAGGTACACTTGGGATATTATATTTTAAAAGATAAGCTTTATTACCATAATAATTTCATGATGTTTTTGTTGCAAATTAAGAACTACTTATAAGGACATTCATTTGCAGTAAACTAGAATTATTTAAATCTTTACTTTTCTCAGAAGAAAACTAGATCTCTAAGTGTTATAGACCTTACAATCAGTCTTTTATAGATAAAACCAAGAATATAGCAGATACCTATTAGTTCTGTATATACCTCATGGCATGTGAGATATTTGCTAAAGGCTCATGGCAATGAAAAAATACAAAATTAGATATCATCTTACGAAACTAATTCTATGCAATATTAATAATATTCTATTTGATTTTCAAAAGCAAAATGTAGTATCAATAGATTTCATTACTATTCATTCATTCATTACTATTTCATTTCATTACTCAGAAGAGTAACACTTTCTGACTACAATTTTGAAAATTAAAAGTCCTAGCCAACATCTTTTGTGTATCAATTAATAATCATCTCAAATTCAATTTGATCATGAAAATGCAATCTGTGCTCAAAAATCAAAATACTATCTCAGCCATGAGTTTTGATTCACATCTCAAAAATAAATCTTCAAGTGTATAGTTATTATTACTTGCCTAAGAAAAATCTAAGCTAGCTAAACTATTAAATATAGAAATGCAAAAGATATTAAAACAATGTAATTAGAAAATTTAATAAACACAACTTATACTTGAATAGGTTTATTGTTTCTTATTTTTAATATGTATACTCTGATAGCCCGTTTGAGTGGTTTTGGAGTTATCTTCTACTATAAATCTGGCTTTGAGGCACCTGTTGAGATCTCTACCAGGAACACATGGAGGCCCTGTAGCCGGTGGTGGCATGGCAGAGAAGATATTGCTGGAAGTGACATATTTCCCCTTCCAGTCAGAGGGGTGACCACTGGGTACTGAGTTTAGATAGACATCTATACAAACATCTTCACCCACGCATACTTTAACAGTATGAATGTCAGTCAGGTCGACTCTTTCTTTACACTGTGTATTAGCATAACAAGCGCAATAAAATTTTTTGGAAAATAGCTGCAGGTCTTCAAGTGTGGGTTTCCCTTGTACTGTGTATCTTCCACTTCTCTCAAGTTGAATAGCAAAATTCACTGGGTTCAGGTGAAGATAGTCATTTGAATTCCAATGTTTCCTTATACACACTCCTTGATCCTGGCAAAGCACTTGGCTACACATTTTGGCTGCTAGAGTGACGTTGATTATGTAAGGATTCAGCTTATTCTTGATGTAAGCGTCTAGCTCTGTGCAAATTTGCTGTAAGAGTATAAGAAGGTTAGAATATCAAGAGACAAGTATGTGAATTAATTCACTATGATATGCAATTTCTAAGGAAGCATGATAAAACAGAACCCAGCAAGAGATAGGAAACAGTTTACCTTTTTAAAATTTATCTAGCAAGATTATTCTGTTTTTGTAACATTTGTAAGTAAGTTTCACATGTCATTTCATGCCACTGAATAATTGACCAGTTGAACCTTAATTTCAACCTAGCCTTGGGCTTCTTCAATAACTCATAAACTAATAAGACAGAATGATACAGTGGTTAGAGAATGGTCTCTGGGGCCCATCTGCACACAGATTGGTCACAGTTCCATTGATGACTAGCTGTGTGACCCTTGGGAATCTCACAAGCTTTCTGAGTCTTAGTTTCCTATCTGGGTAACCTTGGGCAAGTCAATTAACTTGGTTATGCTTCAGTTTCATCATTTGTAAAATATGGATAATTATAGCACTTACCTCATAGGGTTGTTGTGAGATGAAAAGATACAATGTATATAAAAGTGTTTATAGCACAGGGCCCAGCATACCATTGGCTAGCCCTCAAGAAATTATAAATTAAGGTAATAAGAATCATTTTGTAGGATAAGTTTAAACAGCGTGAGAAAGATTTCTCAACTTCTAGCTCAAAATAACTACACAGGTTCAACTGAGTATCCTTTATGTTAAATGTTATGTATAGTTTAAGTCATGGGTGAATTATGACAACTCTTTTACAAATGTACTTATTCGGCAAAGCTTGAGTGATGAATAACTAAAATGATTCATCTCAATACTGGTGCATTCTAAAACTGGGATGCTGTCTTTTTAACAACACAGAAGATAGTCACTCCCTTTCTTTCATAATCCATAGTTCCATTGAGTGAGATGGCTGTGCTAATCCTCCAGCAAACCAGAGGAAGGTGGTAGTAGATCAGAAGGCAAGTAGAGGAATCTTGGCAGCTTACACTTGAATCTATCTCGTTATATTCCTTGAGGTGACACCATTGATGGTAAGAAGAATAGGGCCTTCCGAGAATGTCCATTCCCTAATGCCCCAGAACCCATGACTATGCTACCTTGCATGGCAAAAAGAATATTACACATATTATTACAGATAAGAGTATGGATCTTCAGATGGAGAGATTATCTTGAGTTATCTGGCTGGGCTCAACCTAATCTTGTGAGTCCTTTAGAAATGTAGAAACTTTTCTGGCTGGGATTTAAAAAAAAAAAAATGAGATGGAAGAAAGATAACAAATTCAAAGGTAAAGGAGACTCAATCTAGCATTGCTGGCTTTGAAGCTAGAAGGGAGGGCCAAGAACTAAAGAATGCAGTGACCTCTAGAAGCAGAAATGACCTTAGCCATAGCCTGCCAGAAAACAGACATCTTGTTGCTACCACCACAAGGAAATGAATTCTACCAACAACCCAAATAGGTAAGAGAAGATCATCCCGTGGAAAGGAATGCAACCCTACCAACATTTTTATTTTAGCCCAATAAGACCCATGCCAGACTTCTAAACTACAGAACTATCCCAGAGTCCTGGGATCACGCCCTGAGCCGAAGGCAGACGCTCAACCAATGAGCCACCCAGGCATCCCGAAAACCTCTTCTTAATCCTAGTTTTACATAGTGTTTATAACAAAATTCCATTTCTCCTGATTTTAATACAGCCTCATGTGAGGTAACCCTTCCTTCCTCTTGAACACCCCTCCCTTACCCACTATGCCTAGTAGTTGTTTCTTAAGCATGGCAAGTTCATTTCAAACTGCACTTACTTGTTTCCCTGCTTGGAATGTTCTTTCCTCTAATTTTTAACATAGTCACTTTACCTTGTCATTCAGACTGCAGCTTTAATTAAACCTCAGACACCTTTCCTATCTACTTTCTCACATCTTTCTATTTTAATTCTCTGCACAGTACTTATCACATCAAATATTTCTCTTGTTTATTTTTTTCTATCCAGCCAATATTAATATAAACTCCATGACTGCAGAGACTTTGTCAATATTCTTCAACAGTGTATCCCCAGGGCCACAATATGAGAATTTATACGAAGTTCAGATGACAATCTGGGTGACCACAGGGACAAGAGCTGGGCAGAAAGAGGAGTAAAGGATGAGTATGGTTTGAGAATGATTAGCCTATACAAGATGTAGTCTTTGGAAGGATATGAAACTGGCTTTCTTAAAGATAAGGCCTGGTTTACAATGTTTGTCAATATCCATTGTGCAAATACATCTGCCATGGTCAATTTTAAGCTGTCAACTTAACATCACTGAGTGATTGGGAATCAAGAACGCATAATGGTAGTGTGGTACGGAGAAGCACATCATTACATACTATTTCCACTTATATAGATACACTAGATATACATAACCTCAAGATTATGGATAGTAGTAAAGTACATAACGAATACATTTTGAGTATTTATTACTTCTGTTTTTAACAGTATTTATTCCATTCTAAGTTTTTGTAATTTAAGTTTTAATAATGGTTGTGTTTAACAACCAGCTCACAAAATTTCCAAATATTCAACAATCAGGTCTCATGAGCTGGGACCAGTAGAAGCTGCTTGTCACATCAATGGATCTAATAAAATGGAATGGGTGTAAATAGTTTGCTTACATTGGATAACCATTGTTTTAAGTCAATTCAGTCTTTAAACCTGTAGTTACCAGCTTCTCAAGTTGTCAACGAATCAGAGGAAATAAGATGAGTAATCCATGATTCTATTGATTACAAATGACATAGAAAAAGGGGGAAGCAATGATAGAACTAGCATTCAAAAGTAGCAGAAATATATAAAACAGAGGCCACAGGGGGCAATTTCAAGATAGTGTCCTTAGGTAGACAATAGCCATATTTAAATTGAAGAACTGTCCCTGCATGAACAATGCTAAAGATTATCTGAGAGTAATGAGAGAAGAAGGTAAATTTAAGATTAAAGTGCAAAAGAAAGACCATATGTGACAATGAAATAGTATGTCACACCATACTACTAATTGGGGAATGCCTGATTCATTCCTCATCAGAATAAGGGTGGAGTTCTCAGTTCTGGAAAAAAATAAAAAAGGAAGTAGTATGGAGAATTTAAAATTATTCCATTAAAGAATTACAAGACCCTTGAGAAGAGTGTTTACATATTTGAGAAACAGTGAATGATAATCAGGAATATATTCAGGAGAATTATAATTTTTAATTGATTTTCTGACATGAAAGATTTTGCAAAAGGGACATATCCCTTTCTCCTAACTTCTATTTTATGTTATTTCTCTTTATTGGTGATCAAGCCAGAGATAATAGAGTTCTACCAATAAGTAGTAGGACTCAGATTACTTGGAAGAATCTCATAATGAGGACTACTGCTGAGTACTTTTAGAAATGAGTTAACAATACAATGAGTCTATTGAAGGACAAGAGACAAAAGGTCTCTTCTGGTCTTAGAGTGTTGTATGAAGTGTCTTCTCTATAGGTCCTAGGATAAGACCCCTGGACCATGAGCTTCATAGGATATTCTCAATGGCACCTAACTCACTAGTATTTCCACATCTGTTAGAGAAGCAAAAGTGGAGCTCCAATTCAGTAGTGGCCATGTAACAGCTTTACTCTTGTTTGAATCAAGAAGATTGAAGAGGTGAGGAAGAAAGACCTGTTATAGAGAACTAAACAAGGAAGAAAATGAAGGAAGAGGGAAAGGACTAGGGGGTGATACTTAAAATCTTTTTGAGCTAAAGAAAGTGCATTATGTGAAAATAAAAGCAAGTCATCTATACAGAAAAAAAATTACCATTTTTTCCCTAACAAAACAAGTTTTATTCAAAATTTTACTTAAAATAGATAATACTAAATATAACCTGTGGAAAATAAAGAAGCATTCCTTTTCATCTCCCTTAGAGAAATTTTGAACAATTTAGTAATATTTCAAAAAATTCCCAGTTGCCTATTCACCCCTTCCCCACTCCTGCCTGGCTCTTTTTGCTTCCTCCCTGCCCAACCCCACCAAACCATTTCTCCTAAAGTCTTTCCCATCTCAGAGGCAAGCCCTTCAAACCAAAAGCCTCAGTCATCTTAAACACTTCTTTTATCCAACCTACTCATCCAATCCCTCAGTCAGTCCTCTCAGTTCTACTTTTGGGTTATATTCACATACCAGCACCTATGGTCTAAACCATCAACTGCTTTCTCTTCCTGCTTCTGCTCTTGCCCCTCCACCAGGGATCTTCAGCTCAGCTAAATAAGAAATGTTTGAGATTGCAACTCTTCCTCTCAGATCTCCTCGTGGCCTTCCATGTCAGAGTGAAAGCCCCCTGGTGGCCCATGAAGTCCTACATCTGACCCTCTGTCTTCTTGCAGACCACACCTCTTACCCCTGTCTTCCTTGCTTACTGTATTCCAGTCATGCTGACCTCCTCGGTCTTTCTTGACAAGCACATTCCAGCCTGAAGGCTATTGCACTTATCATCTTGGTCCCTGATTTCCATCAGGTCTCTGTTCCAACAGCACCTCATCAGAGAGGCCTTCTGTGACTGCCCTATCTTAAGTATCACCATTTTATCTCTCTTTATCCTGCCTACACTGCTTCATTGCTCTCTATTGCACTTATCACTACCTAATATATCCTATCCGTATATGTTGCATTTCCACTTGTAAAGATGGAGCTTCATGGTGATGGGACTTTGCTTTGTTCACTGCTACATTTTTTAGCACTTACAGAATTATCTGGCACTTAATCAAAAGAGATGTTCAATAAACCGAGTGTCAGCAAACATTTTCTGTAAAGGGGCAGACAGTAAATATTTTGGGGTTTTGAATGATACAGTCTCTGCCATAACTATTCAATTATTTCTTTATACTGCAAAAGCAGCCATAGACACTGAAACTAAGGAGCATGCCTATACTCCAATAGAACTTTACTAATAGACGCTGAAATTTAAATCTTACAGAATTCTCACGTATTTTAAATACTATCATTTTGGGGCTTTTCCTCATCTATTTAAAAAGGTAAAATCATTCTTAGCCCATGAGCTGTACAAAAGCAAGTAGGTCAGATTTGGCCCATGGCCATCATTGCTGGCCCTTGTAATAAACTTCCACTGAATAACTAAATGAATAAGTAAAGTAAGTGCTTAATAAATAGTAATTGAATGAATAAAAGAATTGACTATTCTTTCATTGGCTAGTTCATAGGCTTTTTAAGATGAGACATATCACAAAAAAACAAACATCGTGTCAGAAAACTGAGGTTGTAGTCCTGTTTTTTGCCGCTTACTAGCCAGATAGCCTAGAGAATTTCAGTCAATTTCACTGAATTTCTGTTTCCTCATTGGATAACAGGTACAAAATTTTCTGCCTTATAACATAACCACACAAAGGAAGGATAGTTTAATGCAACCAGTATTAATTAAGCACCTACCACTATGTGCCAAGCATAGTACTTATTTTATTATTCAGTACTCACAACAATCCTCAAACACATTAAAAGTGGAAATGTTTTCATCTATTTCCTATCAATTCAACTTACCACATTTTGGGTTAAATTGAGGCTTCCCCACATTACCATTCCAGAGACACCTAGAGAAACTGATTCACCGATTGTATTCACAAGATCCTCCTGGCGAATGTGACAAAAAGAGTTAACAAATAAAATAGAAATACTATGCATAACAAAATAACACCAAAGCTAAGAATTCTGGCTCAACAATAATAATTTAAGTCTTCCCCACTATTTATTTCTATCCTTGTTGCCACCACTATGCTACTATAACAAATTACAGATTTTTCTGTTATTGTTTTAATTGCTTCTATTGATAAAAGAGCAAAACCCATGAAAGCAAAAAAAGGAACTGAGTTACTATATTGTCTACTCTACCTAGTTTTTTATTGTTCTTAAGATATTATATGATTACATTAAAATGAAATATATTCTTTTTCATATGCGTATAACAGTGTACAGTCACCAATGTGAATATTCCTAAAGGATATTAAAAGCTAAATCTCACTCCCTTTGAAAATGATGTTGGATTCCACTAAACACCTTTTGTGGACACTAGTTCATAGGCCTCATGCCTTGATTTACTCACCTCTGTAAGATATTTCAACAACACATCAGTAAAAACTGGACGGGCATATACAAAGATCGGAAGTGGATGTTTAACATTTTTTACTTTAGAAACCCTAATGGCTTCCAAAACACGATTGCGGACATAAAGAGCAGCGAATGGAGAAGATTTTAATTTGCTGTTCAAATAAATGGATGGGAAAAGGGCTGTGCTTTCCTTCCACAACCAGTTGATCTCATCATTTCTTCTCTGTTCTATATCAAAGCAACTTCCATTGTAATTGGGACTTTTATAATTATAATTGTAGCAATCAGGATAAAGATAGAAACCCCATAAATAGTTTGGCCGAAGGAACTTTCCCAACTTTAAAGTCTCTTGCATGAAACATTTTCCTGCCTTTTCAAAATCTGCCTTGGCTATCTTGGTGACCTCTGTGAGATTAAGGTGTATATGTTGTTGCTGAGCCAAGTCAATAGACTGTTCCTTGTATATATGTTTAGGTCTCCAGTTTCTTTCCCAGTTAGGCCTCCAGCAGTCCCAGTCAATGACAGCCAAGCCCACGCTGTCTGTTTCTATGTAATGGGAAATATCTTTCTTGGCTTTGTCCAAGTGCTTTTTTAAGGATCCCAATTGGGGGATTCCTCCATTCACAATTTTGCCAGTCGTTTTATTTATGTGGGGATAGTAGCCCAGTCTGTCAGAATAAAATAATGCAATGCCTTGTCCTATGACGCCTTTTAGAGGGCTTCCTATCAGAGAGAAAAGATTCAGATCTAGCTGCACATTAAACCTTTTAGCACAAAGTTCAGTGGGGGCATTCCAGCCCCAGAGGAAAGAAACACCTGGGATGAAAGGGGGTGCTCTGAACTCTTGAGTCAAGCAACATGGAATCAGAAGGAAGATGAACAGTGCTTGGGTTGTTCCACTGGACCCCAAAAAGCTCCTAAAGAAGATATTCTGGAACCTGAGAACTCCCATTGCAAAGATTAATGACTATGAAGATTTCTTCCCGCTTTGGCTTATCCAATATTTCATGCACAGAAGAGAGATAGTGGAATGAGGCCACTTTGATAGATAAAGAGGTATAACGATCGTGTTACTTTTAAATATTATTCTTCTTACTTCATGTTTCAAGAATATTTTGCAAGTTGCTTCATCTGTAAGTGGAAAAAAATAATAAATAGAATATATTGTTACACTATGTTTCTGTATCAAGACTTTAAACTTTACCAAGTTTTCAACTTTAAGTGTAGGAGTTAAATTCAATTTTTAAAGCTGGAGAACTCCTGTGTTTGAATCAATAAAATTATTTTCCCCTCTGTGTGATACAAATCATGTTATAGCTAACATTTGTCTCATCTTTCCAAATCATTACTGAGACTACAGAGAGGTGAATGTGGCTATTTTTTCCCTTTTCCTTTCTGCTTCTGTAGGATGCTGCGCCAATGACCTGTTAAATAAAATTCCAGTTGAACCTCTCGTTTTTGTTTGTTATTACTTGAAAGACCATTTTATAGTAGCATGCCAAAAATTGAAAATAACCTATCATAGAATTATGAGATTTCATCTTTTTTTTTTTGAAGGGGGGCACCTAGAGGAGGAAGCAAAAGTCACTTCTACCAGACGTAATATATCAAAAGTGTGTTCAAAACTATTGAATTAACCCAAATCTCCTACTGAGGAACAAGTTTAAGTGTTATTTGGAATAGTGCTCCATCATATCTCAAAGTAATGGAGTAAAAGATAAGTAAAATATGCACTATACTTATAGATATCTGTATCTCTATATATACGTACACAAAACTTATGTATAGGCACAAAAAATATGTAAATATTTTTATGAAACAAAGTATCTCTTCTTAATACATCTTTAGACAAAGTCTTGGGGCACAGAATTGGGGGCAGACCTGGGTTAGCATCTAGAAAGGCATCCTCATTGAGAGGATCTACTAGAGACTTTACACAAGAATCTCATCTCCCTAGAAAATCTTACCTGACTTAATTCCATATGATTAACATCTCTCCAGTAGTGTGTATAACGTTTGTTCTCAATTTAGATCAACTAGGTTGCTTTGCAAGTGTCCTTCTTGCCCATTGTCTGGATAAATGCTTCCTAAAGTCCTCCTGCTAAGCCTTTAGTATCTTCCCAATTCCTAACAATAGTATTTGCCCAGAAGTCCTTTCAGGGTCCAACCACTCAGCTTGTCTTCAGTGGTGCCCAGGCCAGAAGCCTGTTGGCTTTTTTTTTTTTTTTTTAAGATTTGTATTTATTTATTTGAGAGAGAGAAAGAGAGAGAGAGAGAGAGAGAGAAAGCATGAGCAGGGGCGAGGGGCAGAAGGTGAATAAAAACTTGCTGCTGAGCAGGGAGCCCAGTATAGGACTCAATCCTAGGACCCTAGGATGATGACCCCAGCTAAAGGTAGATGCTTAATCGACTGAGCCACCCAGGCACACTGCCTGTTGGTTTTAACATCTTCCTAGAGCACTGGCAAGTCATTAACATTCCTTAAAAAAAAGATTGTTTTACCTCAGAATAAATTTAAAAGCTCAAGATTTGAAGACATCCAAAATCTTATTTAATTAACTCTTACTCTTATAAAGAAATTTTATCATTACAACACATTAGCTAGAACCTTTGAAACAGGAATGTTTTATCTGAGAATTTGTTCTAAATTATTTTGTAATAAAAATGATATAGATATAGATACTTAAAATGTGTCATTCACCACTATGTATTGTAGCATCTATGACTAGAAAATACTAAAAGCAACTTCACCACCCAATGATGAGATGCTTAAATAAATACAGTATTTTAGCCTGAAGGAATTTGTGCAGCATCAGAGCTAGTTATAAAGATCGCTAAATAACATGTAAAGATGCTTGCCTAAAGTACTAGGGACCAACTAGCTCCTTGCCTTGATGTTACTGAAAACAAGCAGTTTTTTGAGATATACAGAAACATAAGCACATGCTTAAGGAATTAAAGAATATCCAGGGATGTAAAAGAATATTCATATTTCCTGAGGATCCATTACATGTTTTTGATCTTCTAATTTTCTTTCATTCAGCTACCATATAGTTTCTCAAATAAAAACTGAGGAGAAAAATAAAACTTAAGGCTAGCCTTTTGCTTGCCAAAAGAGATTTGAAGTTCAACTTCTCCTTAGTGGGAAGAGGAATATAATCATCCACCTTCTTATTGTTTATTCATTAGGATGCTTGTTCGGGGTGTTTTTGTTTTAACTTTTTTTTTCTTCTTTTAGAGAGAGAGAGAGAGAGAGAGGAAGAGAGTGAGAGCATACACACAAGTGCCTAATTGCTCACTCAGTGGGAGAGGCAGAAGAAGAGAGAGAGAGAGAGTATCCTAAGCAGACTCCTGAATGAGTGGAGCCTGATGAGGCTCAATCTAATGACCCATGAGATCACAACCTGAGCCAAAATCATGAGTTGCTCACTTGACCAGCTAAGCTGCCTAGGCGCCCCTCATTTTACTTTTCAAAGGAGCTGTGGTTGGGATTTTTGAGGTAAGGACAATCAAGACAGAAAAAGCCAAACAAAACAGCTAAATTTCTTGGTTTAATTCTAGCCTCTTCTTTTCTACTGCAAATGCTTTATTTCTAGAAAATCATAATTAACAGATGGAGAAGTCAAGTCATAGGACTGTCTTCAGAACCCACTCTTCTGCTATTCTCATTTCCTAGAAGGAGTCTATGTATATATTACCTCAATGGAATTAAGAACTGAATTCATATACTATCCTCTTACTATTATAGATTTTGAATATAAATTATTATTATCAATGTCAAAGTGAAATTCAGAAATGTGTACAAAAATTGATAAAGCCAAGATTATAACTTTAGTGAGAGCTAAATTAGGACTGAAGGGAGGGCCAGAGTGGAGAGTCCCAAGGTTGAAGATGTTCCACAGCACTTCTTAGGTCCCTGTTACTTACCCTACTGGCCTCAGAACAACTGAGCATGATAAAGGTTACAGTTACAATATTCACCAAATAGCCTCTAGCCTCAGGATGCTAAAGGTAACTTTAATGTATCTAGATTACCTCCATAAATACTTTGGGAATCATTCTTGAATATCAAAAAATAAGAAAACAAAACTTCAAGTGAGCAGCCAGCCCCAAATTTATTACCTTTGTAACCCTTGTATACTAATTACATTTGGTAGGCTATGTTCCATTTCTGAAGTATTACTTGGTCTCTAATTTCAACTCAAAGGCTGACTTCTACCTCCAATTACAAGTTATACTGGATCTCAGCTGAGTTCTGAGCAAACTTAAAGTAAGAAACCAGCATAATAGTCCCCAAAGCAGAAAAATCCATGTACAATTTTCTTCTCTTAAAGCAAAAATTTATTCATGCTTTCAGGAAAGAAAAGAGCCTTCAAGCAAGTTTTCTTTTTTTTTTTTTTTTTTTTGTAGGAAATTTCTTATTAAGCTATGATGTTTTATAAATAACTTGGCCAGAAATGGATATGATGATAAACTTGATTAAACAAGAGAAGTTAATACTATTTTTGGTGGCGTTCCATCAACTCCTTCTTCCTTCTCCTTTTCCTTTGTTATTATTATCATTATTATTACTCTACTTTGTTCCTTTTGCTTCATTCTTAACTTTGTCAGTGTCTCCCACAGATAGTTTTTGCACAGTCTGGAGCTCCTCAAGGCTAAAGAAATTGCTCATTCTTGGGGCTCCTGGCTGGCTCAGTCCTTAGAGTATGTGACCCTTGATCTTGGGGTTGTAAATTTGAGTCCCATGTTGGGTGTAGAGATTACTTAAAAATAAAATCTTAAAAAAAAAAAAAAGAAAAAGAAGTTGCTCATTCTTAATCTGTATATCTACTACTAACCACTAAGTGCCAAACAATTTCCACTAAAGAGGTAGATTTAAAAACATGGCACATTATAGAACTTCTCATTCTTTTTCACAGATACCCATATTTGATTTTCCCTATCACACTATGCAGTAGAAAGAAAAAAAGACAACTTATTGCTGAGGCAGAATTGTAAAAGTTTCCTCTGAAATATCAGATCTGCTCCAGAAATTGCTCCAGATAATTGCTCATCAGTATTCAACGTGTTGGGTGGGAAAAGACAGCTCTTTGCCCAGTCAATTAAGGGAAGACTTAATCTTTTGAGATGTTACTGTGTGTATACTTGAGCTTTGCATCCTCGCAAATTCAAGAGCCTTATAGTAGCAAAAAAGATTGGTAAAGATGTCATATTAACAAAAAATGCTATAAATTTTAAGAACCCAGGTAAAACAAGTCCTAATTGCAGCTGTTTTGATTGCTAAAGCATTTTGTTAAATTAACAAAAGATTTCTGTAGTATAATAGAGATGAAGAATGAACTGGTTTCAAGGAAGTCCACAGCATTTGCTGTAAAAGTAATTTCTCCTCACAAAATTAAAAAGAATTTATATTTTCAAAGTGATTAAGAAAGCCAGGTTTGACATTTGTTAGAGAAAAATCCTAATTTTCTGAATCCCCTAAGGTAGGAAAGGAGAGGGGAGATTTAAAAAAAAAAAAAAAAAAAGAACCAAACAAATAAAATCCTTCGAAAGCAGTTCCCAAAATTAAACTTTATTTAATTGCTGTAGTAGAACATAGAGATGTAATTTATACATGTTGATGTTATGCAATAAAATTTTGTCCTGTTGGGCCATGATATAATTAGAAAGTCATAGATCTAAGAAGCTAGAAAACCATAGGATTATTAAACATGAATTCTAGATTTTGAGGCCTTAAGCAAGTTATATTGATATATTGTGAAAGATATTAATATTTCAGCTTTTGAAAATGCAAAATAGTTCAATAGCAAGAGTGTTTAATTGAAAATAAGAAAACAATTCATCCTAGTCTTAGAAGAAAATTCCTTTGGAAAGAAGGTGAATGTGCCTGTAATAACATTCTGTGTCTATAATATCTCTGTAGACACCAGAGGCCTTATAATAGAATGTATACATTATACCCTTAATCTGAGGATAGGGCTGTTTTTCAAATTTCCAAGTCACTTGACTTATGCTCAATAGATACATACGTGAGTTACTTCATTAATTGAATGAATGAGCTTGATATACTTTAAATTCCAGTAAACTCAAAGTTACAGCTAATAGGGACATTTTAAAAAGAAAGTGCTTGAACAAAAACCAAAACACACCATCCAGAATCCACAGAGCTGTCAAAGAAAAACCAGAGCAGTAAGGGAAAGAGACTGCAATGTAGAACTGAACTCAATTCCAAATACAAAAAGAAAAAGTGGGACTTTATAGCCAAAGAGCAAAGTGGAGGGTCTGTGGATAGAAAATTGCTAAGAGGGAACATCAGGGGCAAGGGAAAATTTGGCTAAGCTGACCTAACAGGATTCTTGCTGAAGTCAGGCCAGGGTGATGAGGCAAGCACTAGGGGAACAGTGGAAGACAGGAAACCTAATCAGATTTCCAAGATGACCAGATATAGAGGATGGGACTCCTTGCTAAACTGACTTACCAGGGTTCCTGCCAGAACTAGATTCTACAGGAAGGATACAGAAGCCCACCATTTGAGGATTTGTCAGAAAGAGAGGTCAACCAGCCTGATTGTCACGGTCAATAGAGAATCTTTGTCAGTCCCCACTATTGTGTACCCTGGATGAGTTAATAATATAATTAGGTAAATGAACCCAATGTACTCTGAACTTCAGGAAACTCAAAATCATGGCTTATGGCATCACTTTAAGATGAAAATGTTCAAATAAAAGCGTCCAGAAGCCACAGAGTTCAAACATTACTCAGAAGACAATTATGTCTTCTATAGCCAAACATGAAGCACCGACACACCCAGATATGACAAAACTAACTACTTGAATAATTGAATAAAGTCTTAAGGAGTCTCTAAATTTGAGCTAGTTAAAAACACAATAGCTTCGCTGGGGTTACTTTCTGCAATGCCATTTGTCAAGCCCCAGACTGAGCTTAGTAATGCAAGTAAATGACTTCCAGTCAACCCCACATCCCCCCATCATAAACCTGAGACCAATCCTAGTTCTTCTGTAATTACGGTGTCTCAGCTGCCTAGCACAAATTGGCAAAGGCCTTAGTACTGCTCAAGTCAAAGTTTAGGAGTAACAAGCACCTCCATGATAACCAGTGCTGTGCACAATGAAATTCACGAAGGTATGCCAGTTATAACACGAGCTAGGAGTTTACAATTGGTCTTCTGTTAGCAAACTAATGATTCTCTTTCCTTGATCAGCCAGATGACTTTTTGGGTTTTATTTCTCTGAATTATTAAAGTCATAGTTACTAAATCTACATGTGGGATTATATTAAAGATCCAAATGGCCACTATAGTCTAATACAGAGAGCACCTATTTGCTCATAAAAGTAAAGGCAATAGGGATCCAATTGCATCAAATGTGATTAAGCACATTTGCAAATGCTGAAGATAAATGTCATTGAAGAAAAACATATGAGCTCAATTTCAAAGACAGTACAAGGTGTTTTACTTCTTATCAATTTACGATATTTGGTGCCTATAGAGATACTAGGCTCTTAGGATGCAGACTGATTTTTTTTTTTTCTTGAGAAGAAGACTGGTTCAAAAATCTTGTCAGAGTTTTAAGTGATTTGATACCTTTCTTCCTAAAAATACATGTTCTACAGTCTACCTTAAGAATGCACATTTTGTGAAAGCAAAACTATGGTTGAAGTTTCAAGCAAGCAAATGTCTTCCCAAGCTATTCATCTTTTTCTCCACTTCTGAGGAATGTGTGATAATTCAGTCTAGGCCAGCTTTTTAGCCAGGATCTAAAGTAAAATAAAACTCAAATCTTTAATTATCCACATGAAAATCCACAAGGAGAGTTTTGTGGTGACATTTCTTATGGGCAGTATGAATTCCATATGAGAATTATACATGTTTCATTCTAATGGGATCCTGCCTTGCATGTCTTGTATAAGTCTTTTTACCCTGGATCATTAAAAATTTATTCTGAGCCTAGAGATACCTCTCTCAATGACTGCTCCCACTGTGTAGCCATTCCAAACACATCTGACTATTGAAGTGTTCATTTCTGATTGCCACCAAGGTGAGTGTAAATGTGTTCAGGCTCTCAGAAAAATTGTACTCATTTCTTAGTACCAGTCACAGTTTTTATTCACATTTGAAACAAATATCTTTCTCACTAAACTATGAGCTCACTACTATGTCCCCAGTTCCCAGTACTGTATCTGATACATAGTAGAAGGTCCATAAGTACTCAACTGTATGGGTGAATGAGTGAATCTATCCATCAATTAATTCTTTGATCAAATTATTTTTTTCCTTTTTTCCAGTTTCACTAAATTATTTTTAATTTCCTATTATTCTTCCAAAGCACAGATTTACCTATTGGATAAAATCCAATTTATTTTATCTTAAACATTAACAAGATAAGGAGTTACAAGAGTTAAAGAAGTAACAATGGCTACTTTGACCTCACATTGTGGTATGAATAGTAACATTTATCCTAGAGATTATAATTAGCAGGGATTTTTAATATTACTAATTCAAGTCTAATCCCATCCTCTCAGGATGGTCCCCAACTGCTACCATTCTGTCCAATTAATGATGTGCTATAGCTCAAGAGTAGAACAAATATGCCACAGAGTATCACTAGTAACATTTAGTGGTGTCTCTTTTGGCAGTTGACTCTTCTCTCCTCTTCATACATTCACTTTTAATTTTTTTCTCTCTATCTTAACTGAGTCTTCCATCTGCCAGTGGGACCTGAAGGATGGAGACACTCACAGCTAAAGGGATTAAGGAGCTCAGATCTTGAGTGGGTTAAAATTAGAGAGAAAGACAAACCATAAGAGAATCCTAATTCTGGGAAACAAACAGAGTGGCAGAAGGGGAGGAGAGTGGGGGGAGTAACTGGGAGAAGGGCGCTAAGGAGGGCACTTGATGGGATAAGCACTGGATAGCTGGAAGATTCAAATTATTCAATCTTTAGGTATTAACTCTTTAGAAATATATTGGTGGTACCTGGATCAATCTCACTCGCAGGGATGCGGGGATAATATGTGAAATGATACCTATGAAGTATTTTTTACAAGAAGCTATACAAATATAGAGTGCACTATTTATATTATGAAATCTTCCTTGTGATGGTTCATTTGCATTTATCCCAGACTATAAGAATGACATCTAAAGTAAGGTGCAAGGTGTCAGTTGTTTTTGACTTCTAGCAATTGGAAAAGTCAAAATATGTAATTAGACTAGGACTACCTCTAAAAAAAAATTAGGGATTGTGAATTCCTAGTCCAAGAACACCAAAGAAATGTTTACTGCAGATACTGAAATTTTTAGATGATATGGACAAGTTTGGGGGAAATAGCCAGACTCTAACTATCCTTTAAAGATTGTGGTCAGTGGGCAGTCCTGGTGGTTCAGCGGTTTAGTGCCACCTTCAGCCCAGGGCGTGATCCTGGAGACCCAGGATCGAGTCCCACGTCGGGCTCCCTGCATGGAGCCTGTTTCTCCCTCTGTCTGTGTCTCTGCCTCTCTCTCTCTCTCTCTGTGTCTCTCATGAATAAATAAGTAAAATATTTTAAAATTAAAAAAATAAAGATTGTGGTCAGTGAAAAAGGCAGAAAGGAAGAGGAAGAATCATAGCTGCAAAATTTACTTCAAATTGTAGAAACTCAGTAAAAGTTGTATTTACAGTCAAAGTGCCCCCTTATCTTCACCTACAGTTTGGGAGGTTGCTGCTGTTTGACCTCCAAGGAGATCACATGCTTCTAGTTCAAGGAAAAAGAGCACTGCAGAGCAAGGGCTAAACATCATCCCAGTATTTTAGATGCATTTTGGGCAAAAATGGAGAGTAGTTGTGAACTACTGATTATCCAAGAAAGTGATGTTCGATAGGCCTATTCCTAGGATTTTTTTCCCCTAAAGTTCAGACCATGGACTATTGGTGAGGCATAAAACTGATTTAACTGATTGTAATGAGCACTTTTTAAAAAAGAAGTGAAATCAATTATCATACAGTGGAATGGCTAAGCTAGGATAGAACAGGGCAGGACAGAATTGGAAGCAAGAGAATACCAATCATCACATGCAGTAAAACATATTATTTTATGAACCATATGTGTCAGTTATATATTTACAAATTTGTCCCCTTGGTCATAACATAAAATGTATTTTTTACCGTGGAACAGTTCAAGCCACTCAGATGGCAGAAGCCTTGGAGTCTGATGCACCTGGGTTTTTCAATATCGAGAACAAGCCCTTTCTTATTGAGTGGGCCTTAGTCAAGTTCTCAAATCTCAATAATTTAATCTCTTCAGCACCCAGTATAGAATTCTGATCCCTTTGAAGACTCTTTAATGTCCATAAATGACTAAACTACCATAACAGCTTCCATGTGCCTGTAAAAATGTTAAAGTCTATATATTTTTCTCCTGTTAATCTGTCTTTTGTCAGCTCAACTCACAGGCTCCAGGTGCAGAATCTAACAGGGTAAAGGCAAGTTCTTCTTTCTACCATATACCTGACACAGAGTAAATACCAAATAAACGTAAGTTGTTCCTGTTGTTATTAATAATATTATCCCTTGCCTCCACCCTCTTTTGTGTGAAGGCAGGGAAAAGCATGACAAACGGAGGCAAAGTCCAAGACTATTTCATGATTCATAAGCCTGCTAGTTTTAAAGCTTCCCTAGGAAATTAAAAAAAAAAAAAAATATATATATATATATATATTTTTTTACTCTAAATAATAAAGCATTATGGATTTATTCTGGTGGAAGTGAGATACTCAACAAATTCATACCTCCATGGAGCCAGATCTGATGATGTTGCTGTGCCTACCAATGGCATTCATCAGCACATAGCATGATCTGAGAGGAAACCTACATGAGAAAGTCCTCATGGATCATGACTCTATCAGCAGATCAGACTGGCTCTAGCCTTAGTGTGCCTTGCATTAATTTGGCTGTGACTACTTCCTGGCATCTTATGGAGGAGTCCACTAAGAAAGCAACCTCTTCAAGCTCAGACTTCAAACTCTTCTCTCAGCCTGATGGAAATATTTTTCTAGCTTGTCAAATGTGATTATCCAGACAGTTTTCAGCCTTTATATTGGATTAGTGGAATAAGTAAGTGGCAAATAAATAACATTTAAAATGAATAATGGCAAAAATTATTAATGTAGGATTCAGATATCTCTATAATGTTGGGTGATTATATATTAGTTTGGCCAAATGAGGTGGCTCCGCTTCCATTTCATAAAAGAAAAAGAGCAGTTACCAAAACTCAAAGATACAATAGTTAACAAAATTATTTCTCAGTATCAAATTTCTTTTGGCTATTAGCATGCTTATTACGTCTACAAATACAAATAATCATTACTGTTGTTATTAAAATAAGCAATACATCTAACATATCACATATATCAAAATGTGTGACAGATGCTATCCAAAAAGAAAACTTAACTACAAAGTCAATCTTCTAATAACATTGTAAAGATCCATTAATATTTATAGTTATTTCTGCCCCCGTACACTATTCCATAAAAGCCTGAGCACATTTACCCTTGTAAAATGAGAAGAGCAGGCAGTTGTACTTGTCTCTTCACCAAGATCAGAGGAGAGCAGAAGTACCCTATGATTCTCACCTGAGACAAGGGAAACAGGAACTCAGAGTGACGAACAACTAGGATCTGGCTAATTTATGACGGGATGGGAGTGTCCCTAAGACTCACCTACTGGGAGAGAGCTCAAGAAAAAAAGGAATTCTGAGAGAATGGGGAAATCAGAATTTCTGGAGCAGAAATTCTGCTTTAGAACTTTTGAAGAGTTTGGACCAACTATGAAGGTGGGGGATGGACCAAGTATGAGTTTAGTGGATGGGGATAAGATCTTTATAAAACCTAGTATTTTGCTACCAAAACAAACAAGCACAAAACAGTAGATAACAAGATAACTTCAAAGATTTAAGAAGAAACTTCCAAGGCACGTGTTCACTTGTCAACATAATTATAGGGCAGTGAGTCTCTCGAGGTTGAATCTAATTAGTACTTTAGTTACTTAATGAATGTTTATAATTTTAAGAAAAAATATTGTTTTTATTCAATTGTGTATCGCTTATTTGCTTTTAATTCTTAACAAGCAATAGCTACAGTTTTAAAAATCCAAGATATAAGTAATATTTATTGGTCACCTAAACTGCTTTACACAAATGTGCAATATTTGTTATATATTAAATGTTAACATGAATACAGCAAGCCTTTCAGCAAAATGTCATTAAGAGACTGTTTACAGAAAAGCAATTTCTTTCAAGCAATCTTTAAAATCAGACAATCAACAAGTAATTATGAAGCCATCTAATGATTTTTAGTTAACAATTAATTATCGTATTTGAACATCTCCGTAACACTCTGGGGTAAGAATTATCATCCTCATTTTCTAAATGAGGAAGTAAGCATTAGCAAAAATTAGATAACTTGCCCACCAACAGAGTTCTAGCTAATTCTGAAGATCTTGCTCTTTACAACGTCCTCTACTGGACAAGTCACTATTATTATAGACATGAAAAGGTGTGCAGTTAGGGGTATGTAGGTGGCTCAATGGTTGAGCATCTGCCTTTGGCTCAGGTCGTGATCCCAGGGTCCTGGGATAAAGTCCCACATCAGGCTCCCTGCAAGGAGTCTGCTTCTCCCTTTGCCTATGTCTCTGCCTCTCTCTATCTCTCTGTGTTTTTCATGAATAAATAAATAAAATCTTCAAAAAAAAAAAAAAAAAGGTGTGCAGTTAGGCCCCATTTGCAGTGCTCTTACTCCTAAACCACTTGTCTGCTTTGGGTTTAGACAACTTTACCCTTTCTATTAATTTTTTTGCACAACTATTGTTTTTTGTTCATTCACTCTGAATGATACATTGTATGAAGGATAGCAAATTATGTTTTATGTTTTGACTTCATTTACTCAGTTTTGAACAGGTAAGTGGAAATGCTGTGTTCATAGTTACTAACTTTCCACATTATGGGACCTGAGAAGTTAGAATAAGAAATCCTTTAAACTAAAAGACTAATACTTAATCTAAATTAGAAGTATATTTGAACTATTTATGGGGGTCTTTTATTTCCTGGTTAATGTATATTACCTTCTAACTTTGCCAACAGTGATAAAATACAGCCTTGTCATATAACTTTCTCAGAAAAGTACAATGTAGAGAGGGTGAAGTCTGTGCCCATCAGCACTGAGCCTACATCTTTGTCATATAAAGCACACTAGATAACAGAGGACAAACGGCACTGGCTTGAGTCTAGCTTCAGTCCCAAATCTAAGAAGAGAGTTGAATAGTCACTAACATTTTAATTTTCTTCCTTTCCTTCCCTCCCTTTCCCTTCTTCCCTTCTCTCTCTAGACACTGTACACATATTAACACATTTATTCCCAATAATAACCCTCAGAGGTAGGCACAAGTTTTGTCTGTTTTATACATGCTACTCAACTTTATTTTTTACTTCAGACAGGCAAGTTTCAGTTGAATCCCTTAGATTCAGATTTCAGAACCAATATTCTACATTGCCAAAGTCCTGGAGGGCCTTACGTCAGCAGTTCAGATGAGGAAAATAAACCAGTTCCTGTGTGGCCCAGGTGCCTTCTTCAGTTCATGAGATTTGTTTCATTAAAAAAGGGTGACATGCGAAAAGTTTCTGACTATCTTCAAAGATTTAGACTCAAATTTTAAATTTTCAGGGAGAGAACTCCAGAAACAGCCCAAAGAGTCATGGCTGGAGGTTCAGTCTTGCAGCACTGGTGTCTGTAGTCAAATATAAGATAGTGTACGAAGTGACAGAATTGTTCCACACCTCAGCCCAGCCCCTTTCCATATTCCTACCTGTGGCAAAAAGGAGGGTCTCCATTATTTTTGTCATAATCTGCCTAAATTTGCTGGCACCTCTAATGCCTCTCTCTTCATCTAGAAATAATGTCATATATTCCCCTTAACTCTTCTATGCCTGCACTCATGGGCTGCCCTCCATAGGCTCTGGCTGTACCCCACAGCTTTTCATCGCTTGCTTTGTTCTGATGCCTGAAGGATATTCTCCTGTGCCCTGGTTTTCACCTCTCTGCTTAGAACACCTCTCTGCTACAGTGTGAACACTGTAGTACTCTGCCTGCTTTGGTTTTAATTCTGGTTTCTCCTTTGTACTTTATCTTAAAACATCTCTTGGCTATAAGCTCTGCAACCCAAGTAAAGCTTCTGACACTACTGCCAAGGTCTGCCATCTACTTGCTTGCAATTAATTAAGATTACCTCATGATTCTGATCTTACCTGGCTCACAACCTCAGTTACAACTTCTCTATTGCTCCGATTCCTTAGTCAATTTACTTCTATTTAGATTTTTTTAGTTTAATAAGCTCCCTAGTGTCTTAATTATTTGCCTAAGTGAGAATTTTAGATACTACAGAAGAATATTGAGATGTTCTAGATTCACTGGGGCATCTCCAGCTATACCATAGGTGCTGATTACTTAGTTGAATCAATAAATTAAGTAATACTTAATAAATTAAGTAATTATTTTATTTTTTAAAAGATTTTATTTTTAATCTCCACATCCATTGTGGAGTTTGAACTTTCAACCCTGAGATTAAGAGTCACACACTCCACCAACTGAGCCAGTCAGGCACCCTGATTCAACTATCTTAAATGGAGCATTTATTACAAGTTAAGCACAGGCATGGAGGACACCACTTAGGCCAGTCTCTGCTCTTGTAGAGCTTTAGTGTGAGGAGACAATAAGCAAGTAAACAAGCAAATGATTTCAGAATGATAAATGCTGTTTTAATCCATTTGGATTGCTATAACAAAATAGCACAGACTAAGTCACTTATATACAACAGAAATTTATTTCTTACGGTTGTCAAGGCTAGGAAGTCTAAGGTCGAGGTGCCAGTATAGTTAGGTGTTGGCTCTCTTCCGGGTTGCAGACTTCTCTTTGTATCCTTACATAGTGGAAGAAGGCTAATAAGCTCTGTGTGGGCTTTTTCATAAGGGCAGTAATCCCATCCATGAAGACTCCACCCTCATGCCCTAAGCACCTCCCAAGGACTCCACTTCCTAATACCACTACCTTGGGATTTCAACTTATGAATTTTGAGAGGACACAAATATTGAGACTATAGCAAATGCTATTATAAAACCTGAAAGAAGAATGAGAAAGATAGCAATGGGGGTTGAAAAGGTAAGCCTTGTCCACGTTTAAGTGAAATATGCCATGTTGACTCTTAAAGAGATTATATCAGTTAACACTCTCTCCAAGAATTGAGAAGCCTGATTTCCCCATATCCAAACTAACATTGTATTGTTATACTTTATAAAGACTTTGCCAACCTAGGTGATGTAAAAATGGCATCTCATTGTCATTTTAATCACAATTTCTTTTATTTAAGAAATTGGGCCATTTCATAGTTTCTTTGCTGTGATTTTCTATGTCCTTTTCCCATGTGAGATTTACATCTTTTTTTTTTTTAAGATTATTTATTTATTCATGAGAGACGCAGAGAAGGAGAGGCAAAGACATAGGCCGAGAGAGAAGCAGGCTCCATACAGGGAGCACGATGTGGGACTCGATCACATAACTCCAGGATAACACCCCCGGGGGGAAGGCAGGCGCTCAACCGCTGAGCCACCCAGGCGTCCCGGTTTGCATTGTTTTGAATTGATCTGTTTAAGAGTTCTTTATATAGAACAACTAGCACTTTGTCACATGTTCTAATGTGTTCTCCAATTAGTGTTTTAACTTGCTGTGATATTATATCCACATAAAAGGTAAGCTTCCTTCTTTATGCTTGTCTCTAAATATTTGGAGAACAAAAGAATTTTGGGTGAGGTTCCCTAGCAGCTAACTTAAGATAAAGTTTCATGTGTAGTGATTTATTAAGGAAGTTTTCTCAGGAAAAAAACGCTTAAGGAGAATAAAAGAAGCAGAAGGAGATGTAGCCAAGAAATGATGCAATTTCAATAAGGTCCTGAGGAGGGCAGCATAAGCTTGCTCACTCAAGGGATCCAGGTAAGGGCTGCGGGAAGCAAAACCACAGTGAATGGCACACTAACTCTGGGAACAAGATACACAACAGATTATATAAGGGACCTAGGGGGACCTGTGTGAGCGGTGCCAGTGTCTGTTAATAATATATGGTTCAAGGACCAATGAACAGAAAGAATAGGGAAGTTCAAAAGCAACATTTGATTTCAGTGTGGAAATCTTATTATTTACTTGTGATTAATTATTAAACTAGGCAACAGAAACAATCTACACAGTCAGGACAATTTAGTTCACCCTGACCTAGTCACTAGTGATTACTCATGTACAATTTGTTTTCTCCTCTCCCTTACCTCTTCCTGGATTTTGACAATCAACCTCGATGGTGACAAAGTTTTGGAGAAAGTCAGTTTTGAATAAGTTGAAAGCCAAGTAAATAACTATAGGTTAAACTTTGGAAGTCTATGAAAAGAGGTGATAGATTGAAAAGGGGATGCTTGGTCTTGGCTAAGGAATACAAGATTTAACCTTGTACTATTGCTAATAAAGAACATCTTTGCTGTATTTCTGGAGCAACTGGAAAATAGCCCCTGATATTGACTCTCATCAGCATCTCAGACTATTTTTTCTTGGAGGATATAGGCTCCACAAAGGAAATGTTATTTTTTTTCTTAAAGATTTTATTTATTTCTTTATATGAGAAAATGAGAGAATACAAACAGGAGGAAATGTCATTCTTAATCCTCTTGTGAAGTAAAATTTTATCTTATAAGAATCAAGCTGAGAGCATTTGAAAAACTCTTATGACTCGTTTAATGGTGAAGACTTTTCTAGAACAGAGCATTAACTCTGGGGCTGACTTCTTCCACCTGTCACTTTCAGGCATGTCATGTATGTAGATGAGTGATTCCCTAGGATTAGATGGGGGAATTGGGGAATAATGAAGAGTGACTGCTAAAGGGTTTGTAGTTTTGGGGGGAGTGATAAAAATATTCTAAAATTTAATGGGGTAATGAATGCACAACTCTGTGAATATAGTAAAAACCACTGAAATGAATACTTTGATGAATTATATAATATGTGAATTATATCTCAATTAAGTTGTACAATTTTTTAAAAATCCTCTGTATAAGAAAGCAGCCCAAATTTTTGACACTTAGAATTCTCACAGATTAAAATCAAGAAAATATGAATTCATTATGAAAAATTGCTAAACACACAAACAAATATGGTATTATTATTAAGGTTAGCAAGAATAAGAAACATTAAATATACAATCTCCTAATGTTCAAGAATTATAAATATCAAATATAAAATATTAAATATCTATGTATAAAAGGCTAAAAAGTAGCAATATGGAATAATAAAAATGATTAAGCAAAAGACTATCAAATGATAAGCAGGATAAGCAGAAAAAAAAACATTTAGACCCTAAACCAAAACTACAAAACTCCAAAATTAGACTTGTAAAATGGGCCAGATTACTTACAAAGGAAGGCAATTAGATAGAAAGCAGTTTTATCAAAAAAAAAAAAAAAAGAAAGAAAGAAAGAAAGCAGTTTTATCACCAAAAACCTAGGAAACTATGATAAGGATCTACAAAATGCTAAGGGAAAATAACCATCAATCTATACATTTATACCCACTGAGACTAACTTTCTAAATTAAGGGTAAAATTAAGAAATTATCAAATTAAAAACATAGAGAGTTCTCCCCCAGTAGACTTTCACTAATGGAACTATAAAAGATGACCCTCAGTAAAAAGGAAAGTGATCCTAGACAGAAATTTGATATATAAAAATGTAAAATGAGGGAATCAAAGGTAAATGTGTAAGTAAAGCTAAAGTGTCTATATATAATAAAAATAGTAATCATGTTTAATTTGGGAAATTAAAATGAAAAGAAGTAAAATACTGGACAGAAATGCAATTTAACAGGAAGGAAGGAAGGAAGGAAGGAAGGAAGGAAGGATGGAAGGAAGGAAGGAAGGAAAGGAGAAAGAAAAGAAGAAAGAAGGGAGAAGTAGAGAGAGGAAAGCATTCCCACATTATGGCTTTCACAATTCTTAAGAACAATCTGTTTGCGGTCAGTACCACTTAGGTTGTGAAGCAGAACTCCAATTAATGTTTTTTAAAAGATTACATTACTTTTTCTTCTCTTATTATTTAGCTTAATGTTTTTCTCACTGGGAATACACATGAGAGTTGATTGGGGACCTTTTTCAGAATATGCATGTAAGTTCAAGACTTTTGACACCACAGTAGCTAGAAGGCCCAAGAATGCTTGTTTTGGGTTGGCTCCCCAAATGATTTTAATATGCGTCTCTGGCTAGCAAGTTATTATTTATTGTTTTAACAAACATTTTTCAGGTACTTCCTGTGTGCCTGGTCTGAGTTTGGTCTAGAGATACAATGGTGAATAAGATGTCCCTACTTTTCAGGAAATTTTAGTGAGTAGCAAAAGGAAAAAATTAAATGAAAAAAGTGTCCACTGTGCAGGATGTAGTAGTTGCATAGATTATTCATTATTTCCCAATCTCCTGTTCCATTTTTTAATGGTCTAGCCAAATGGCTGTCAGGAATAATAAAGACCACATTTGCCAGTCTTCCTTGCAGCTAAATGGAGTTGAGTGATCAAATTCTACCAAAGGATATAAACTAATGCATTATTTCCCCAGACAGTTTCTGGGAATATAAACTAACAGAGATTTATTGTGTTTGCTTTATTTGGACTTTCTTCCATTGTGCTGCCTGGAATTCAGAGGCAATAGCTAGAATGTCATGCACCATCTTGAGATGATCAGGTAGTGAGTTTGACAATATTTAGTCCCTGTGTTCTTTGTGGAAGAGAATCTTGCACTGTCTACCTCCAAAGGGCAAAATAAATT
This sequence comes from Canis lupus familiaris, assembly GCF_011100685.1. Taxonomy (NCBI): domain Eukaryota; kingdom Metazoa; phylum Chordata; class Mammalia; order Carnivora; family Canidae; genus Canis; species Canis lupus. Next base: position 11,675,867 of record NC_049235.1, read on the forward strand.
AATATTTTTTAAAGAGAGTAAGGACAGATTTCATATGCCCAGAGGGAAATATAGATTCTAAAAATACAAACAAATTAATTTAAAATCAATAAGTGCTCCTAGGTGAAAGAGTATAGCATCCTTGTACACTTAGATGTATAAACAGTACAATAGACAATATGGTAGAAAAATAATATTTATTGTTTATTTTTTCCTCGACAAAGGAATTGTGTTATTTTGGGTGTAGCAATAAATTTGATTGCAGAAAATTACTTCTCTTAGTATCTTATTAGAACAGAATGCAATAAGCAGTCTCAATGGTGACCTAAGATTTTTATTTTCCAAATACAAAGAATGGAGTATGTACTCTGTTCTAAGTTTCCATAACAAAAGGGATTTGAAGTGAATTTCATTGAAGTGAAAAATTGATGGTTCCTGGATCTGCAGAGAATAACAAAGTGTCAAGTTCATAAACAAATGTTCAGCAATATTAAAAATTTTCCAAGTTCTTAAAATTAGCATTAAAGACAGAGGAAGCAGTAAGTTTATACATTTAGTTCTCTAGTAGAAACACAAAGCACAATATTAAGATTCACTTTGATACATTTATTTTTCCCATTATTGAATTTTATTCTATCATTTTAAATTCTAATAATAGAGCTGCTGCCCAAGATTTAGAATAAGCAAATTTCTAAAAAATATTGAATAGAACCTATATATTACTTTATATTTGAGGTACATGACTTAATAATGGCTTATGTTGGTTAGTTGGTCAATTTTGGCTTTTGTATTTGGATCCTTTCAGAGTCCCATAACCACTAGATCTTAAGAAATTTTAGATTAGTTTAGCTATACCCAGAAAGTGTATCTAAAACATGATGGAAATACATTTCTTTTTTTCTTTTTCTTTTTGGAAATACATTTCTAATGTATAAGGTCATGAGTTGCCTCCAATATGATTAGATAGAAGTGAAAATGAAACCCAAACAAGACAGTTGTATTTTAGAGATCCTTTGACAGCATACAGAGAACTTCCTCATTCCCTTTTAGAGCTGAATCTTATCCCATTGTCTAGATCTGCTATAATTCACTTAACAAGCCCTATGTTGATATACAGGTGGGTTCATTCTCCTTTATTTATTTTTTTGCAATTTATTTGTTGATAAAACTGATTATTTGTCCTATAAAGCTCCTTAAAAGCTGAATTTTGATTATTATATCCCTGTCATCTTGTTCTGCATTTTCCTTTGTTCCTAATGTTTCCTGTGAATTTGAAGATACCTGATCAGATTTCTGCTGATTTCTAGAAGGATTTATCCTTAGCTAGTGTTACATACTTTGGTTAGGTGGTATGTAATGTCTGGCTTCATCTTTTATCATGATGTTAGCAGCCGTGATGATCTGTGCCTTATTCATTAATTCATTAGGAATTGCAAAATAGTTATATTCCAATAGTCTCATACTTTCTTCATTTATTCCCTTGAATATTTCCTTACTCCACTATTTGGTTACCCTGAGGTGTATAGAGTTCATATACGATATGGATAATAAATGGTTGGTTTTTCCCTTGTATTTAACAGTTTTCAAAGTAATAAGTTGGTTCCTTAATATTCTTCAAAGGTGATCAATGAAGGTTTTTCTTTAATATCATTTTGACTTCATGGATTGCACTTCTTTAATGACTCTTGAATTTTCCCACATTTGGCAGCAGAAGACTCTAAGTTGACTAGTGAGTATTTTTGATACAATTCTAGTGATGTTTGATAGCATCCCTGCTTAATGGTATAACAAGATATTTCTGATTATTGCGTACATTTCCTTCTTAGACCTAAAATCGGACATTTACTTAAGAGAACTTGGTTTCTTTTATATGTAAATGATATTTAGAGTATGCAAGCTAAGGGTACATTGCTAGTAGATTAATTTAACCATTTTTCTTACATGGGGTCAAAAAAAGCACTGAATACCTGATACCAGAATCAGTATATTTGTAGATTATATATCTATAGATTAGTATAAAGAAATTTGGTACAAATAAATCTCCTGTATTCTGCTGAGATCTGATGAAAAGATAACTAATTTAAGTTTCTTAAATGCCCCAAAAAGGGGCACCTGGTGGCTCAGTTGGTTAAGCATCTGCCTTTCACTCAGGTCATGATCCTGGGGTCCTGGGTTCTGGGATTGAGCCCTGCATCTGCATTGGGCACCCTGCTCAGTGGGGAGTCTGCTTCTCCCTCTTCTGGCGCTCCCCCCTTTTTGTGCCCTCTCTCTCTCTCTGTCTCTCTCAAATGAATAAATAAAATATCTTAAAAAGAAAAACAAGTTTCCCAAAAAAGGGCTCAAGGCCTGGATACTTCTTTGCAATATTAAGTAGTCATTTCAATACTCTGAATCATACGTAACTTTTTCTTCAAAATAGAGATAATATTGCCTGTCACAGCTTTTATGAAGACCCATATTGAAAGTACTTGATAATAATAGTTAACATTTGTTAGGGGTTTTTTATATGCCAGGTTTTATGCTAAGTATTTTACCTACTTGATTTCATTAAGTCAGGATAAAAGGACAAAAGAAACCATTATTATCTCCCTTTTATAAAATAGAATATTGCAGATTAGAGAGGATAAGTACCTTGCTGTTTCCATAAAGGGAAGTTAGGACAATCTAAAGAAGCTATGGTCATTAAGCAGCTCAGGAAGTAGATATCCTTTCCAGCAGAAGTGAGCCAAATTAAACAGAGAATCTACGACTGGAATATCTGGAGTTTGATTGAACATGATTAGAAATAGTAGGCCAAATTAAATTTTAAAAATGCATTACATTCATGGTCAAAAGCTGAAAGAATATATTTGGATTCTATTACAACCAGTTAGGGTGGAAAGAAAATTCAGCAACTCCAAACTCTTTCCTTTCCAAAAAGGAAAGAAAACTTTTCCTTTTGCCAGGGGGGTGGGGAGGTGGGTGGGGGGAGTGAGAGGAGTATTTTTTTTTTTTAAGCTTTTTATTTTAATTCCACTATAGTTAAAATACAGTGTTGTATTAGTTTCAGGGGTACAATATAGTGATTCAACAATTAGTGCTCATCATGATAAATGTAGTCTTTAATGCTCATTACCTGCTTCACCCATCCCCCACCACCAGATTGGGTTCTTTTACAAACTGGCTCTTTGACTTTGCCAAGTGATTCATTCTCTTTAGGCCTGAGTTCTTCAACAGAGGAGTTAAACTACAGATTTCAAGAGCTATTGTTCTAGGATTAGAATAGAACACTAATGCTTGAGTATTTGAGTATGGTTTGGCAATATCTTACTATTAATGTGTAGAATTTAAAAAAAAAACAACCCTTATCATAAATAATGTAGCTGCCATTGATTCAAGTTACTGAACCATTGAATGACTCATTCATTCAAAATACTTAGGACACATACTATGTGCTAGGCACTATAGCAAGTAGTATTCTAGCAAATACTGAACATAATGAAGTCCTCATTTTTCTAGTTTACATTCTAGTAAGGGAAGACAGAAATAAACAAATATGTAATATACACCATGTCAGATGATAATAAATACTACAGGCCGAAAGATAAAAAGAGCTAATATTTGATATAAATTGCTTATTTGTATATTTAATATCTGTCTCTTCCAGCTAAAATGTAAATTCTGGGAAGACAAACCTCTGTTTTGTTCAAGCATACATTTCAACAGTGCCTGATAAGAAGTAATGCTTAATAAATTGATGAATGTAAAAACTGATTATTAGGTGAATGAATGAATTAGGAGGGTGATCTGGAAAGTATTCTCTGATGAAGTGACTAAACGGTAAAAGCTTGACATTTAAAAATTAAAATTTATGGGGGGCACCTGGGTGGCTCAGTCCTAAGCTTCCTACTCTTGATTTTGGCTCAGGTAATGGTCTTGAGTCATGAGATGGAGAACCACATCAGGCTCCCTGGTCAGCAGGGAATGTGCTTGGGATTCACCCTCTCCTTCTCCCTCTGCCCCTTGCCTCCTCTTTCAAATAAATAAATAAATAAATAAATAAACAAACAAACAAACTTATGGAAAATTGTTGATGAAATTTTGCTCCATCCAGTCGATAGATTCTTATGTGGCTTTAAAGATGACATTCAAATGACATTTATGAAGATTATGAAATAGTACGAAGTCTGCTTATAGCATGGTTAAGTGAAAAACACAGGACACAAAATTATGCATGAATTTTTATTATAATCATGTAAAAAAAAAACTCTTTAGAAGGCTAGAAATACACCAAAAGTTACCAATAGACCAATATGTCAAGAGTGATTATTTGTGACTTTCCTTATTTTTCTATTTTCTAAGTTTTCTATGTGATTATATCATCTTTGATATAAAAAATAAAATTTGTAAAAGTTTATGCAATGATACCTCTCATTCATAGTATTATAAAAGTTTTTTGTTTTCACTTGTATTTCACATTTAGAAATTAGACCTTAACCATGTCCAATAGTCTGACAAGCTGGACCCAGAGCTAAAAACAGCACACTTGGATTGAAAGGTTTCCTAGAAAAGAGAAAAGATGCCTTCTATTATAGCATTATATGTATCTAGGGTTTACCTTCTAAGTAAATTTTCTCCAGGGGTAGAACATGCCTCTCAACAACGCATAAGTGGTTTATAAATAGAACATAATGGGGATCCCTGGATGGCTCAACAGTTTAGCACCTGCCTTTGGCCCAGGGTGTGACCCTGGAGTCCCAGAATCAAGTCCCGCGTCGGGATCCCTGCATGGAGCCTGCCTCTCTTTCTCTCTCTCTCTGTGTGTCTCTCATGACTAAATAAATAAAATCTTTAAAAAAAAGAAAACATAACATCAGAAAGAGGAAATTGGGGACGCCTGGCTGGCTTAGTGGTTGAGCATCTGCCTTTGGCTCAGGTTGTAATTCCAGGGTCCTGGGGTCAAGTTCCGCATTGGGCTCCCTGCATGTAGCCTGCTTCTCCCTCTGCCTGGGTCTCTGTCTCTCTCTGGGTCTCTCATGAAGAAATAAAAAAAAACTTCAAAAAAAAAGAAGAAGAAGAAGAAGAAGGAGGAAATTGGCCAAGACTTTGTTTTATTCTAAGTGTTTCTGTTACTTTGATGATTAAGGGAAGATAGTTGAAGATTAGCAACATGTATAAGAGCCAAAGTATGCATGGGATGTGCTATTCCATTTACTTTTGAGAATCCACTGAGCTGAGAACTGTATTACCAAATTTCAGATGAGAAAATGGGAAATATAAATAACTTAGCTAGAGTTGCACATCCAGTTGAATAATGAAAGCATGATTCAAATTAGATTCAAACTGACTCTAAACCACTGCTTAAAAACTTACATGTGGGAACCAAAATATCAAATATTTTTGGTAGAACCCCTTCTCAATGGCACTTCTGGGTCCCTTAAGTGTTTATTAAATATATTTTTAGTGATGATTTTTGTTGCAAAAGACACAAACTACATTTTTATTAGCATGACATCAATTTCTGGATTTAGAACAATGTCAGCCTAGGCAAACGTGACTACTATCCTGAAGCCTTTTACGATGTTTAAATTGCCAAGGTCTGTGAAAGAAGGACTCATAGTGGGTAAGAGAAGCACCATATTGGAATAGATGGCTTTGCAATGAGTTAAGAACAGTTCCATTTGCCTCAGTCTCTGCACCTCCCATGAGAAGCCACATCAGGACCTAGTTTTGCACTCAGTGAGCTCAGGTGGGGAACAGAAGCCCAGTGTGAACCTTAGGCTGGGACAAGGAACTTTGCATTTGGTCCTTTTCAGTAGATCGAGTGACCAGTTCATACCCTGAGGTGACTTCTTCCATTGATTCAGATAATTGCTTAGCAATCTGTCCTTAATACATTTCTAAGCAAAACAAACAAACAAAAACACCCACAGGCTTTGAAATCAATAATTTAATATGTAGATGTACATACACATATGTTCATATAAAGACTAAAATATACAGGTCTAGTTTGAACACAACTTAAACATTCCAGTAAGGAAGAGGACTGCACTGATTTTATTCCTGGATCTGGTTTCTTAGCCAAATCAGGGCCAAATAAAGCAATATGCTCTTGTTTATGTTAAGTGACATACATAATGTCTGCTTATGCTACCTTTTCAATGTATTTCATAAGAGAAAAAAAAAAGGTCCTAAGTTTCATCTTTTCTTTAAGTGACTACTCTACAGGGCACACAGTTCCATTTAAATTCAATTATGTCATGACCGGATACTCTGATAACCTGCTAAAACCAGCAGGCATAGTGTTATTAGTGAGCTAGAAAAAGAGAAAACCCCAGAGCAGCTGTCAGCCGTCTTTGTTCCTCTACAGTCGGCTCCTTCGTATCCCTGATAACAGTGACAGGAAAAACTTCTCCTCCAACGCTTCCAGGTCCATATCAGATGCTTTTCCTTTCACAATAAATTCTCCATCCTTGGAGGCCTCTATGTGGTAACTTGCAGGGTTCAAGTGCAGGTAATCAGGAGCTTTCCATACCTTCCTTATGCATCTCCCATTACTCCTGCACAGGTGAATGCTGCACACCTCAGCCGCTCTGGTCACATTGACTATGTAGTGTCCTAAGTCAGAACTCACATACTGCTTCACCTTTGTACAGTTGCCCTAGAAATGTAGAAACAAATGGGTTTTAGTGGGTTTTGGCACTAATAGGATTAGAGCATTTGGGCCCACGAGGCAGTTCTTTGGACCTGAGTGAAACCTAACATTTGGCTCCTGTTGTTGATCTCTTAGGCTCAGATGCTGCAACACAGGGAACCTGATCAGGAAAGCTGCAAGGAGGCACCTGGGTGGCTCAGTTATTGAGCATCTGCCTTCAGCCCAGGGTGTGACCCCAGAGTCCTGGGATGGAGTCCCACATCAGGCTTCCCACAGGGAGTCTGCTTCTCCCTCTGCCTATGTCTCTGCCTCTCTCTCATGAATAAATATAATCCTTCCAAGGGAAAAAGAAAAAAGAAAAAAGAAAGGAAGCAAGTCCAAGAGGCAGGAGATGGAGAATAGGTTACACTAGGGCTAAGCAACTGAACTTGTCAATGGGTCCCAGAGTCAGCATATGATGACCTTGCCTTCTTTCCATTTACATCTTTTTTTCTCCTTCTGGCCCCCCACATTAATGGAATGTGAAAAAAAGAACAAACCCAAATTAGAAATCATGCCAGAGTTGCTGTCCTCTGGCCACCTTTCAGGGTTGTGTAGGAACCTGAATTCTCATATTCTACCAGTTAATTGTTAAGTGGCAACCTGTAGCTTCCTAGATTTTCCTGTTAATTATGTTCAAATATCAACTGCCCTGGATTCTGGACATCTGTACACAATTGAAACACAGGAAAGCCTGGAAGGCTGACTGGGTCATTTTTTTGTGGTTCCGATTATGTGTTCTAAACAGAGGCCACCTGGTTTGTGCACTCAGCTTCCTGATGGAGCTCCTCTCTTGAGCCGCATGGGCTGGGGGAGGGAATGTCACACCTAGAGGGTCAGGAATTGATTCTCCCTACTTCTACCAAATTCTTATATTAGACAGAGGAAACTTTAACCTTATATTGTCACAGTTTCATGACAGATACCTTGACAGCAACAAATTGAGCCTGTGCAATCCTAAGAATAATGTCATATCATCATGAACTTGCAAAAAATTCAATTTAACAAAAAGTGTTGAGGATATGAGCATTACAATTCCAGGCAAACATATCGTATTATAGAGATATAAACAAACAGCATCTGGAAATACAGAAGAGGCTGTGACTAATGTGGATTGGGGAAAACTAGAAAGACTTATTAGGGTAAATAATATCTGAGCTGGGAGAAATTTGAAAAGAACTATATAGGTCTCATTTTAAATGCTATTAATTTTCAGCTAACTTCTCCATAAAGAAAAAATAGATTCAATGCAGAGATTAAAAAGTTACCATATGTTTCTTCTTCTTCTTCTCAAAATAGGATATGACACATTGTATGTAGTAGTTAAATGCAAGGGCTCCAGTCAAACTGTAGTTAATTTACCCTAGTTGGATTTCCTCTTTTGTTTCATTTATAAATAAATAACCCTACCGCATTAGGGTTATTATGACCAGTAAGTGAGCACATCCAAAACAAAAAGCAATTAGCACACAATCCCAGCACATAATAGTCTACAAATGTCAGTAATATGATTACTATCTTAACAAAAGTTAATAATACTATTGAGCTCCTTCTATGTATTAGGCACTGATTTGGACTTGAAGTCTAAAGCTGGTTTATTGTGGGAGTCATGAGAGCTCCGACTGGAGTTAGCTATAAAAGAAAAGAGCAAATACTTTAAATAATATTAACTATACCTTCAAGGTACTGCCTTACCTCAGATGAAGTTAAATTCATGTCTCCCCAGATAACAATGCCTGCAGCTCCCAAGGCAGCACTTTCTCCAATAGTACTGATTAGATCTTGCTAGATTGAAGACAATAGAGTTCATTATTCATTTGGCTATAAAACAGCATGCCAGGGATTAGGATTCGAGGTTGAGTTCAATATAATAGGATGATTCCTTAGTTCTCAGAGTAAAATAGATATTGAACAAACCAAGGCTCAAAGTTATACTCCATATTCACATGGAAGAGCATACTAAATATTTTTAAGGAAAAGCTTGAATTTTTCCAAACAGGATATTATTTTGATGACAGCCTAGAAATAGCCAACAGAAGCTGTTTAATCAAAGTCAACTAAGGCCACATGCACACAAACCAGCCATCCGTACATGACCCAGAAATTTTTCTTCTCCGAATGTGAAGAATACCTTGCATTCCTCTTAGCTAAATTCTCTTCCCTGTTTGCAACACTCCCCTGAGGACTTTGCCTCCACAGGGACCCGGAGGGGGTTTGTGTCATTTGGATCCCAGGACGAGGCAAAGCAATACAGTGTTAAGGCCCTGCAGGCTCTAATTTGGTCTAGCCCCTTCTTAGGTGAGATAGGCTGGCTAGATGGGGCTAGAGCAGGGCATTTCCCTTGCAAGTGGGAGACCAGAGCCAACTGGAGTTGAGTATTTATTTCCCTCCCCCTGCCCCCTTCACTTAGGCTCTGCTAAGTCCCCAGTAGGTTTGGCTCTGGTTAAATAGTTTCTCCTGAGAGCAGACCTTGTTAAGAAGAACAGAATGTTCTTGAGTATTCAAAACAGTTCTTTTTCTCCTGCCCCTTGCTAGATGCATAAGAAGATTTTTCTCTGATATTCATTGTGAGCACCTGATAAGCTTTTAGAGGGAAAACTCACAAAAGTACATACCCACCCATGACTGAGTCCCCTGGAGTTTTTATTTCTCAGACTTGTCCTCACTGAGTCTCTAGCAACTCATCAATTGTAATTCAGATTTCCCTACTCTGGCAGTGGTTCCCACAGAGATTTCTGATCTAGTAAGTTGTGATTCTCTGTATTCACCTGTCTGCCTCTCAAATTTTGAGGGCAGGAATTTGTCTTGTGTCCTCATGAATCTAAAAATAGTTGATTTTTCTTTTTTCTTTTTTTTATGAAGCTTTGATTTTTCAGTCTGTTTAGTTTTTCACTTGTTAGGATGGAGTGGCAATGTCCAGGCTTCTTACCATGCTGAATCAGAAACTCTATATTACATATATTTTTTTAGCGTCTCAAATTTTCTCATTTGATTTTCATAATATTACAGCTAGGTAGGTAGGGCAGGTAATAGTGCCTCATTGTATATCTTAAGACACTGAGGTACTGAGGTCTGGATAGGTGAGGAAATTTGCTACTTACTGTTAAATCATTTTTGTAATCCTAACTATATGTGTTTGTATATACTTGTGCAAACACACACATACACGACTACTCTAAAGTGCAGATATCAGGGTGCTGGCTGGCTCAGCCAGTGAAACATATGACTCTTGATTTCAGGTTTGTTAAGTTCGAGCCCCACATTGGGTATAGAGATTACTTAAAAATAAAAATATCTTAAAAATAAAGTGCAGCTATCTTGGGGAAGATTAGAAATGGAAGCCATTATTTGTCATTTATGATTTGGTGTAAATGAATATCAGGTTTCAAAAATTTTGTGGGCATATTTTTACAGAGGGTATAGTAAAATGGTGGCTGAACTGATGGTTTGAAATATTTGGAAATACCTTCCCATTCAGAAAGTTTTCAGAATGTTACAGAATGATTCCTGGGCCTGTCAAAGAGAGCTGCTTCTTCTTCTCTTTTTTTTTTTTTAATATTTTTTATTTATTAGAGATACAGAGAGAGAAGCAGGCTCCATGCTGGGAGCCTGACACGGGACTCGATCCCAGGTCTGCAGGATCACACCCTGGGCTGACGGTGGCGCTAAACGGCTAAGCCACCAGGGCTGCCTGAGAGCTGTTTCTTAATGAGACCCTAACCTTTGTTCCTTATTTCCTTAGAACAGAAACATTTCTGAGGTTATAGCTACTCAAGGAAGCTTATCTAGGTTTATAGAATGTGCACAATGTACCAGTAGTCTAATCTTTCAATATGAACACTTCATCCTTTAAAGTTTATTTCTTTCAAAAGTAAATGTATTATCATCAAAGATAGAAACTTGTTTAAGCCAAATATAAAATGTAAAGAAGTTTCATAGAAGGAAGTAGTATTTAACTTTCAGTTCCAGGGTCAAGCAGTTCTAGAGAACTTTTTAAACCTCCTGGGTAGTATTGATTTCCTATCATTATTAATCATTTGTTGCTGACTTTTCTGGAAGTACAAATATCAGTTCACAATAAAGACTTTTTTTCTTACTGACCTCATCAATGGTGTCCAAGGCTTAGCATTTACCAAATCCCGATACATCTGTGCCTTTTCTTCCTCTGAGGATTAAGCTGTACTCCCTATATGCTCCATAGATACCTACTGGTCATACTAACATCCTCATCTGGATGTTTCCTGAGCCTTCTCCCTTGGGTGCCTCACAGTCAGAACATCTTTATATTTTAAGACACACTGATGAGTTGAAACTTGTAATGGTGGAGAAGGAAGAAATGTGATAAGCCCATAGTATCCAATAATATCTTAAAATACCACTATACCATCCATGTGAAAGCCTGAACAAGTCTCAACTCTTCTTAACATAGTAAGTTTACACATAATTATCCAAGTCTAACCACTAGAGTGTCATCTGCTTTTAAGTTTTTATTTCTATTTTTTTTATTGATTTATGATAGTCATACAGAGAGAGAGAGAGAGAGAGAGAGGCAGAGACATAGGCAGAGGGAGAAGAAGCAGGCTCCATGCACCGGGAGCCTGACGTGGGATTCGATCCCGGGTCTCCAGGATCGCGCCCTGGGCCAAAGGCAGGCGCCAAACCGCTGCGCCACCCAGGGATCCCTAAGTTTTTATTTCTAGAAGTTTCCATCTGAGTGAGTAGAGTAGCAAGGGGAGAAGAAGGGAGAGATAATTGGGCCAAAAGTTCATCTATTTTAAAAGTTACGCTTGTGGTTTATGGGAGGTCTTTGGATACAATAGTAAAATAAATAGACTAAAACTTGTATTTGTAAGTTTTAACCTAGGATTGCAAAATCATGGACTGGTGATGAATTTATGATTGAATTTAAAAACTTGCACCATTCTTACCCACTTTCCATTAGCTATGGTCATAGAGTCAAGAATAAACCAGATGGCTAAATCTATAGATCCACCTACTTTTTGCAGATTTGTAATGCCCCTATGCCTTTAAAAAAAAATTTTTTTTAATTTTTAAGAACTATTTAATTGTGGTAAAAAGACATAAAATTTACTACCTTCACCATTTCTAAGTGTATAGTTCAGTAGTGTTACATGTGTTCACATTGTTGTGCCTCTCTTGTACCTTTTATCAAAACCGGTATTAAATAACATTAATAACATTAAAACATTAAAAACATTAAAAAGAAAATATTTTCCTCTTGATATTAGATGGTGAGGCCAGAAGCAAGAACACTTCCAATTACACTTTCACATGTGTGAGCAAACTACTCCATTTTAAAATCCCCTCTCTGACTTTCCAGCTGGTCCACCACAACCTGCTCCCAATAAAGGCCAATCATGAGGGAGCACCATCAATTGGGGAGGAAAGTGGGGAGGAGTTGTTCTTATTGCCTTCTAACCTTCCTTCCATACCATGTTCCTTAAAAGAATGATAAATAATTAAGATTCAGTTGGCATAAATAAAGAGTCTAAGTGGATGGTAGTTAAAGGAACAATTACGCTCTTAGGAAAGAGCATAATTGGGAATTCTTCAAAGAAGAGAATTAACAAAGAAATGTCTGTTTTAGGGGTATCTTGGTGGCTCAGTAGGCTAAGCATCAGCCTCTGGCTAAGGTCATGACATCAGGGTTCTGCAATCAACCCTGTATGGGGTTCCCTGCTCAGCAGGAGTCTGCTTCTCCCTCTCCTTCTGCCCCTCTCCCTGCTTGTGCTCTCTGTCTCTCAAATAAATAGATAAATAGATAGATAAAATAAATTTTTGAAGAAAAAAAAAAGTCTCTTTTAAGAACAGGATGGAAATCTCCCCATCTTTGCAAGGGATGTCTTACCTTAGAAAGAAAAAATAAGGGCTCATTTCTGTAGCCTAGCCTTGTGTAGACAAATATAGGCAGAGCATAATCATGGGATGTCATGGTGGAGATCCTCAGGGATTCATGCACTCGAAATCGCGAGAAGCGCAAAATGTTTTCATTGTCTTCAAGAGATTTTCTGACACCAATAGAAGGATATAAAGCAGCACTACTATTCCAGAGCCAAGAGAGCTCATTGTTTCTCAAAACTTCCTCTTCTGGGCATGACCCAGTATAATTTGGGGCATAAACATTATAATTGTGGCAATCAGGATATAAATAATAACCCCAGAGGCCCTTTGGTCTACTCTTAATTCCCAATTCGATGGTTTCCTTCATGAAAGCTTTTGCACTTTCTTCAAAGGTTGCTTTGGCTAAATATTCAATATCAGTAGCTGATACATTCTCTTGCATGTCAGAAATCAGCTTTCTTGACTTCTGTCTGTAGACATCTTTTGTGTTCCAGTTACGGGCCCACTGAGGTCGCCAGTATTCCCAGTCTATAACAGCCAGTCCATTGAAATCTTCAGCAGGGATGTAATAATTAATATCTTGGTCAGCTTTTTCTAGATGCACTTGCAAACTTATGTTCTGGGGGAGACCCCCATTAATGGGAACCCCCTGTGATGTATACCATGGATAGTATCCCAATCTGTTGACATAAAATATAGTGATATTTTGCCCCCTGGCCTTGGCCAGTGGGCTTCCAATAACCTGAAACATTTTCAAATTTAATCCTATATTGTATTTTATCAAACACTGATCCGTTGGGGCATTCCAAGCAGCTATAAAAGGTTTCCTTTGATAAATTGGAAGCCGGGCAGGTTTTAGAGAGGAGATAGACTTCAGAATGAAGAATATGAGCAGCCATGATGTGAGATGTATTGGTTGAACAACACAAAGCCTTAATTGTCCATCAGATAATACTTTCATAAGATAAAATCTTATCTTCTGCATTAATGTACTGTGGAAGACCTGTAGGGAGATGTAATTTTCTATTAGTGATAATTTGGAGGAAAAAATTTCAAATACTGGATGGATATTATTATTATTGGTATATATTTCTATTTTAAAGTGCTTTTTCTTTAAAGGTTTGAAAGAGGACTATACATAAATTGAGATATAGAAGCAAGGGTAGAATAGAAGCTTGCTTCTATTCAGAGGCAAGCAGTGCAATTTAATAAATATTCATGGAACTGGGATGCCTGGGTGGCTCAGTGATTGAGCGTATGCCTTCAGCTCAGGTAGTGATCCTGGGTTTCTGGAATCGAGTCCCATATCAGGCTCCCAGCTTCTCCCTCTGTCTATGTTCTCTGTCTCTCTGTGTCTCTCATGAATAAATTTTAAAAATCTAAAAAAAAAAAAAAAAGAAAAACACTCACAGAACTTCATGCCCTATGTCCAGAATATAAAATGAACAAGATGTGGTCCTTACCCTCAAAAAAAGCTCACGATTGAATAAAAATGTAGAATTATATCAACTATCATTCTGGAAAACTCATCAAATTCTGGGCACCAAGATTAAATACTTTACCAAATAGTCATCTCATTTAATCTTATAATAACTTTTTATTGTTTCATTAAGTAAGCGCAAACGTCCAGATGCTTACATAGGCTCCCTTGCAGCTAGGGTACCCATATGTGTTAGTGGCCAAGATCCATCCTACTCTAGACCTTGTGTGTGTGTGTGTGTGTGTGTGTGTGTGTGTGTGTGTGTGCCTTTCTTCCTACCCTAGACTTTGAATTGACATCTTAAGAACCAAAGAACCTGAAAGGTGGTGGTGCCAGAAATTCCCATGTCCAGGAGTGGCAGCTCCTGTTGGGGCATCCAGAACCACATATCCATGGTGTTGGTGTTAAGTGGCAACATTGTCCTCCTGGGACAGCACTTTTTGGCTCAAATCAGTGAGATTTTGTTTTGATTGGTTACAACTAGAAACTTCGACTGACATAGGTTTTTTTTCCATGGAATCTGTGGCTTTTGAGTATCAGCAAAGCTGCAAGCACTGCATGTTGTATGTAATCAACATTTTTCACCACTAGATGTCACCAGCTAAACTGTATAACATTTTTTAGGTCTAGAACACGGAGGTAAAACCAAAATTTAAAATACTTTACGAAAAAATAAATAAATAAAATAATTTATGAAAACTAGAAAATCTGAACAGACCAATTACTAAAATAATATGAAAAGCTTTATTCAAAGACATTTAAGGAGTACTAAGTAAATGGATAGATACAAAAATATCAGTTTTCAAGTGCTATGGAGGTAGATATTTTCTTCATCCATAAATTGAATAAATGTCTGTATTCCTCCATAGCACAAAGATGGGTAAGATTACCTCGCTTATCAACATATATGTTATACTGAAGGTATAAATTATGATTTGAAAAGAATGGTATTTTCTTTTTAAAAGATTTTATTTATTTGACACAGAGAGAGAGAGAACACAAGCAGGGGGATGCACAGAGGGAGAGGGAGAAGTAGGCTCCCCACTGAGCAGGGAGCCTGATGCCGGGTGATCCCAGGACCCCGGGATCACTACCTGAGCAGAAGGCAGATGTTTAACCAGCTTCACCACCCACGCGCCCCAGGAGAATGGTATTTTAAAGGGAATATAATTTTATGAATACGATAAGAATCATGGTCCTTAAAAGTGTTCCTTATCTTTGATTTTTTTTTATAGTCTGCCTCAAGATAAGAAAAATGGATTTATCTGCACATGTGTTCATCAATAGGGGAGAAAAAGCTTTCGCTAAAGTTAAAATTCACTTTATGTTAGAGAAGGCTATATATGTATATATAAAAATCTAACCTATCAGAACACTTTCTGCTTTGAGTTTTATTCAAAACATTGCTTTCCACTGATTACTGTTTTCCCTTTGGTCAACCCCCTCATTACTGCCTCAGAAATCCTCGCCCATTCATTACAAAGTTACCAAGCGATTCTCTCCTCCTTATTCCCCAGATTCTGGTGGATGGATGGGAGGTGCACTTTCCATGGCAGGTGGTAGGCAGAACTCCTTTTTTTTGTTTAAGATTTTATTTATTTATTCATGAGAGACACAGAGAGAAAGGCAGAGACACAGGCAGAGAAAGAAGCAAGCTGCTGGCAGGGAGCCCCATGCGGGCTCGATCCCAGGACCCCAGGATCACGACCTGAGCTGAAGGCGGTGCTAAACCACTGAGCCACCCAGGTGTCCCTAGAACTCCTAATAAAATGTGCAGCTTTACACAACAAATACAAGCAAAAAAAAAAAAAAAAAAAAGAAAAAAGAAAAAGGGCAATTCAGTGCCTGCGTCACCTGTTTGGTCTCAGCTTTCTGCTTCCTGCGCGTGCAGGACAGGGTGCTGGTGCACCTTCTGTCATTCACCTAATTAAACATAGCTCGCTGAGAGGAGATCCCTTCACTCGGCACCTGTCAGCAAGTTTTGGGGTCCCCTGCCTGCACTGTGCAATCATTGGCTGGCTGCTTCTCCCACCCTCCTTTCTGCATCAGGGAACCTCCCCATGCCTGCCCTTCCGAACGTGCCCTTGGCCTCAGGACCGCTGTGAACCACTCAAATCCTCACCGCCCAGCTCCACCTGTCTCTTGTCTGCGCAGTTACACTGAACCAGGAGTCACCAGTAGCAACACCCTTCTTTGCTTCCTTACAATCATCCTGGGAAGGTTTGCTTCTTTAAGCAAATCTAATTGGTGGAATTTTAGGAAGCGTTGGGGGCAAGATATCGGAGGTGGGGATAAGTGAGGAGTTTCACTTGGACGTCACCCCTAGATTTTATCACCTAGTTTTCTCTTTGTGGGAATAGGGTTTGTTCTGGGAACATATATGAAGGACTAGTTCCCTTCCTTCACCATGGAAAGTTCTGTGAAGGTATTTTGAAAGCCCCTGAACAAATGACTCCCAGCAAAGTCTCACAATCCTGAAAACCCGAGAGGAAAGGGAGGTAGCTTTCTCCTCAAACCCCTCCCGCAGTAGAAAGAAGAGCCACCATGAGGAAGGCTTAGCTGAAACTGCTCTGACTTGTTTAGCCCACTAGTGGGGAATGTGACAAAGATAACAGAAAAGGGGGGACTGCCTTACATTGAGCAGGCCTCAGTCCTCACCCCATTCCGACGTGGAGGATGGTGAAAAAGGGGGGTCCCCTGTGAGACAGGCCCGACATGTGGACATACAAGAGTCTGCAGAGAACAGAGAAGTTTCTATCCTCTCCTTACACCTATTTCTCCAGTCACTCCTTCCCCACAAGTGTGTAGCTGCTTGTGATACATTTAAGGGGGAAAAACAAAAGCAACATCCAGATTTCAGAAGCTGGAGGCACTTAGAGCCATGCCGTGTTATTCTCCTGTCAGACTAACAATTTCACAGAATACCAACCTCAAACAAGTTTGATCTCAGGCTGTGACAAAATGAAACAAAGCAAGGCCACGTTTTCATTTTGCCCAAGCACAGATAAAAACAAGGTCAGGGGATCCCTGGGTGGCGCAGCGGTTTGGCGCCTGCCTTTGGCCCAGGGCGCGATCCTGGAGACCCGGGATCGAGTCCCACGTCGGGCTCCCGGTGCATGGAGCCTGCTTCTCCCTCTGCCTGTGTCTCTGCCTCTCTCTCTCTCTCTCTCTATCATAAATAAATAAAAATTTAAAAAAAATTATAAAACAAGGTCAGCGTGCCCCCCATATGATATCGAACATCCCTCTCTCTTGCTGAATGAACAACTGCTGTTCTTTACCCAATTATAGATATGCTCCGGCTTTTTGACAGCATCCAATGGACCAAACATCCATTTTCTTAGACCCTCTGCCAGATGACCCAACTAAAACTGAAGTTCTATTCCCAGGCTCTTGCTGATACCCTCTTACTGAGAGACCTCACAGTTCCTCATGCTGCGCATTTTCCCTTGCTGTAACATGTAATAAACCCAACTCATTCAACTGTAGGTGTGGTCCAGGTAGTCTTCGGGGCATTGACACCTGTGTGAAGGCAGTAGTTAGTGTTCAAGAAATATTTATTGAGCACCTATATACCAGGTTTCCCACGGTAAGTACTAGGAATACAATAGTGAACAAAGCAAACAAAAAACCCTGCCCTCTAAGGTTTAAACCTTTTCAGGGGAGACGAATGATAAACATGATGAGTACATAAAATGTATAGTACATTGGAAGGTTGTAATGGAAAAAAAAAAAAGCAGGGATTCATTGTAGATGGGAAGGCCTCACTGATCTACAAGAGAAAAGAAGTAAGCCTGAAGGATGTCTGAGAAAGCATGGGAGGCACGTAGGTGCAAAGGCCCTGAGGCAGGAGGATGCCTGCCATGTTTGTAGAACTTCAAAGAAACTGGTGGCCAGGTAAAAGAGAGAAGTAAGTGTGAGGGTCTTGTAGAGCTTTGCTGGGACTCTGGCTTTCCTTCTAAGTGAGATGGGAAAGAATTAGAAGGTTTTGAGAGAAGAATGACCTGGTCTGAATTGGGTTTAACTGGATTCCTCTGGCTGCTGTGTTAGGCAAGCCCAGAAGGGAAAGAGCACAAAAGAGAAGCAGCAGGAAGCCCAACAGGAGGCTCTTGCAATAATCCAGGATAGAGATGAGAGTGCTGCAACCCAGATATTCAGAATTTTACAGTATTTGTATCAATCACCAGAAGAGAAATATAATAATATTATAAATCTATAAATTAATCCTGCTAGTTTTGTTTTAATTTTGACTGCAACTCTAAATTCTAAATAGATGGAAGACTCTGGGAAGGCTTCTAAACATATACATACCCACACCCATCTCAATGTATTGGTAGGAGGAATTAATTTTCCAGATCTACAACTCTTGTTTCTTTTTTTCATGATATTGAGATTTTGTTATCAAAACTTTAAGATGCCAAGTGTCTGCCCCTAAATCAGTAAGATTTATTTATTTATTTTTTAAATTTATTCAGAGAGAGAGAGAGAGGCAGAGACACAGGCAGAGGGAGAAGCAGGCCCCACACTGGGAGCCTGACACGGGACTCAATCCTGAGACTCCAGGATCGCGCCCTGGGCCAAAGGCAGGCGCCAAACCGCTGGGTCACCCAGGGATCCCCCCCCAATCAGTAAGATTTAAAAGAGTATCCTGAAGGTCATGATCCCTAAGCGGGGATCCCAGTGAACCCCATTTTGGGGAGAAATTTAAAAATGCAGTGTTTTATTTCCAAGCCTTTCAGGAAAGGTTTGACCAAAGTGAAATTTTGTTGCTAGTAATACAAATATATGCATAAATATTTATCAGAATGGAAGATATAGGGACGCCGGGGTGGCTCAGCGGTTGGGCTCAGGTCATGATCCCAGAATCCAGGATCGAGTCCCACATCAGGCTTCCTGTGAGGAACCTGCTTCTCCCTCTGCCTGTGTCTCTGCCTCTCTCTCTCTGTGTCTCTCATGAATAAATAAATAAATCTTAAAAAAAAAAAAAAAAAAGAATGGAAGATACAGCAGAACCACTTAGTTCAAAGCTGTACCCTCAGCTCTGTAGAGCTAATTGCTGACCTGCTTTCTAATAAAATCTCATTAAAGCAAAACCAATAATAGGCATCTATTCTTTCCTTTAAAGGATGTTACTGCCTTAGTCATTGTCAATTGACTTAGATTGTCAATCAGTGTCTTCTCCTAATGATTAAGTTCTTCTCTCATCAGTATTGTGAAATATCAATACTGTGAAAGCTGGATGTTCCAGCAGAAGAAAAAAATATACTGTAATGGATAGAAGTTTCTCACTTAAGTTTTCCCCATACATTTATCTTAAAAACTTGGTGCCAATATCTTATAAACTTGGTTTATAATAGAATCCACTATGTGATAATGTCTCTTTAAGTCCCCAAATTCATCATTATGTACTCATTTTATTACAACTCTATTTCATGCCTTTATCAAAGAGCACGATATCCCTCCATCAGAACAAATTTTAAAACTCCTGGATTATCTTGATTGTATGAAACTGCTTCCCTGCCAGTCTTCCTAAAATATAAGCTTAAATTCTGTTAAGTACATAAAAACGACTATTTCAGTGTCACTCGTGCTAATGGAAAATTCACCCTTCGGGGGGGAAGGCCATATTTTTTATGAAGCAAGAACAATTTCTGTTTTGAGAAATGTGATCTGAAAGAGAATGTAATTGTCCTTATGCAAGAGTATATACTTAGTCTTTGTCAAAAAGTTATTACTTTCCTTTAGGACTTGAAATTTCTTGCAGCCAAGATCAACAGCTTTCTTGGAAAAGCACACAAAGTCTTAGGACCACATTTTGAATAAAATGTTCTCTCTGTCAACCTGTTTTTAACTAAGCTCCTTAAAATAACATTAGGTTGATTTGAATCTTCAGCTTTCTAATTAAAGTTTTTGAACTGTAAAGCAATCTAATGGTTTGTGAAATGTTAACTTAAGTCCTTTCTGTGTCCATAGTCAAGATGATATTTGAAAACACCTCCTTCCTCCCAAGATATGAGCCAAGCCACTGACTGGAAGAGCTGGGTGGCAGACCAGGCAGGGTACACAGGAACTGGGAGCGGAGGCCCAACCTCAGGCCTGAGGACCTGAGCCATATTTACACAGGAGAGTTTGATCTGCGTTCTCCAGATACTAGATGGGAATGTCAGGGTACAGGGCTGGAGTGGAAGGACAGGCACACGAGAGGCCAGAGGTTGTAGCCAGATCACAAAATTTTGATTTAATTTAATGGCGTAATTTCATATTCTGAGTCCTGACAGCAATACCTTGGGGGAAATTAGGGTTGGCCTGGCTTTCCAGCTGGCACCCATCTCTCTGTACGGCATACATATTTCAGCCAGGTAAAAATCTGAGCAAGGTGAAATATGCAGGCATAGACTCCAAACTGTTTGTAATGAGGAAAGAGTAAAGAACTATGATGTATTCCCGATGGAAACAGATAACTGGAAATTTCTGTCTGAATTACAAATGCATAAAACTTTTTACTTAGAAATTCTGCTTCTATGTTATTCATAGTAGCATTGCCTATAATTATTAAGTTGAGAACAGATGGCCATTATTAAGGAAGTGGTTAAACTGTGGATTTCCACATAATGGAATACTATGCAATTATAGCAAAAGATGAAGTTGCTTCTACATATTGATATGGATATTCATGATACCATAATTATTCTTTAAGGTATATTTTGTTTTATATACATATCCGTACACATATTTAACATTTTTAAAAAGCGAGATGTGTATAGAATGCCGCCATTATTTTTCTGAGAAAGGAATGTGTTTATATTTATTTGTGCATGCATATGCATGTAATTTGAGTACTAAGGAATGCATCTGGAGGCACACTCAAGAATTATGTTGCTTGCCTCTAGGAAGGATAGCTGGTGGTAGAGGGAAAGAGTAGGTGAAATTTCTTTGAGCGGCAACTTCTGTTGGGATTTTGTCCTATGTTAATGTACCAGTTATTCAAAACCATTGTTTGAATTAAAAAACTAGTAAAGTTCTCTTGAAACAAACAAAAAAGGAAGATACAAATTGATTCTGACTTTAAGGAATCAGGCTTGCCTTCCTAAAAAGGTAACATCTGAGTTGGCTTTTATTACAAAGATTATTTCTTTATAAAGTTATTTGAGAAAATGCTATGATCTGCTGAAATCTGGCAAGAAATGCCCTTTTCAGGAAATAAGAAAGCCCCCTCCTCCTTTTTTTTTTTTTTTTTTTTTTTTTTTTTGTAGTGGAAGTGAATACCATCATCCAGTTTTAAGTTACCACTCTATTCTGACATGTGGCTAATTACAGTTTGGTTAATTATCTATAGTAATGAAAAACTAATGGGGTTAATGGTTTAGGAGATGCTCAGTAGAAACACAGAAGATAGGCTTGAAGAAAATGATTAGTATTATTACGCACCACAAAATGTGGTACACAACATGAGTTTGTTACTTATTACAAGTAGAAAAATATGCTGTAGAGTAATAGGCCTTGTCTGATTGTAAACAATGCAAAATTCTAGTTAGAACAATAAAAGTGCCTGGAGAAATTGAATATGAAAAAGATGCTTTGGTTCTCCTTACTTCCTTGACTATGTATTAGTTTCAATTATTTATCTAGCATAATTTTAAATTAAAACTCAGGTAGCTGCATTTTACCTATTCAACTTCAGATCATTTTTCCTTGAATTTTCCTAAGCACTTCAATTCCATTATATTTTATCCAATTAGACTTTTTTGACAAAGCTTAAATTCTGACAGTTTTTTAATTCTTCAGATGTTCACGGCATTATTTTTTATTTCTTTTTATTCTTCCTCACACTTTCCTGTAATAAATCCTTTCTCAACTCTTACTGCTTTTAAAAAATTCTGCTCAGCTATCCTTTTGTGTTATTTTACAAGACAAAATAAGGAAATTTCAGTGTAATATAACAGAAGCCAGTATGTAGCAGAGTTTAAAATCTTAGACTCCATGGGCAGCATGGGTGGCTCAGAGGTTTAGCGCTGCCTTCAGCCCAGGGCCTTATCTTGGAGTCCTGGGATCGAGTACCGCATTGGGCTCCCTGCATGGAGCCTGCTTCTCCCTCTGCCTGTGTCTCTGCCTCTCTCTCTCTCGCTCTCTCTCTCTCTATCTCTCATGAATAAATAAATAAAATCTTTAAAAAAAAAAAAAAAGAAAGATAAAAACTTAGACTCCAGGGCTAGTTACCATCCAACACACTAGAAAAAGTTTCATGGTCTTACCTATTTAATTTTAATTTTTATTGTTTCTAATAGCCTTTCCTGTGTGTCACAATACTGTCTTTTGGGGGGAGTAGTGATGATAAGTAATGATAGCATTTTATAAATCCAAACACAATATAGATGTCTATTCTCTGCCAATGAGCTGAAGTCTTGGCTGTTGAAAATTAAAATTTCATTTTAATCTTTAAAATGTATGAATATGGGATAGAATATTGCCCATCACCCTTCCCCATGCCTCGCTGCAACTCTAGCCCTCTTGCTGGCATTTTCACACAGGACAGATTTTCTATTCAATATGCCTATCTCTCTGAATTGGATTGCTCTCGGACATATCATCACTATGGTCTAATCTTCTGGTATTCAACTGAATTACACCTGAGTTTGCAGTGCCCTTTGGCATTGCAACTAATGTTTCCTACCTGAAATATCTCCATCAACTGTTGCTAAACTTTATGATAAACTGTCAAGCTCATCAAAATTAAGTTATCTGAAAAGATTGTGGCATATAATAAAAATAAGAGCCGGTGAAGTCATGTTCACCTGTATTTTTTTCACTCTTTAGGTTTGGATCTTGTATAAGGAGCTACAGAGCTATCTCATAGCTCCTTCTAAGGCTAGGGCTTTCACTCCAGGTACACCTGCTGGATGAATGATGCGCTCTTGATTGCAACTGACCCTGCCAGTTAGGCTAATTTCCATCAAGTTTGAATAATAAATAATACGTATTGTTGTGCAACCAAGTGGATTATGCTTTGTTTCTTAATAAAATAATTATAAACTGTTGAAACACCAAAGATAGTATATAACTAATCAACAATTTGCATATATTTTAAACAGATCATTAGAGAACGTGTTCTCTACTTTGGTTGCCCATTCATAAGAGATGAGAACTCTGTTACATTTGGAGATTAATAAAGAAAGCTGAGTTTCTGCAGTCATGAAAGTTAACAATAACTTTCAATAACAAAACAATAGCAAACAATAACAAAAAGTTAACTGAGTTTCGCAGTCATGCAAGTTAACAATAAATATGGCATAAGTACTTTTTCATACACAGACTTTAATTTTTAAAAAATAAGGCTATTTACTCAAGGCCATAATTGCATGCAATCTAATTATGCAAACCATATACCTTGAAAATATTAGGAAATAGATTTTAATTTCCAAATGTAACCTTGAGAGGGTCTCCTATGAATGGGGAACTGCAGAAATGTTCCACTTGCAGGTTCTGGGTTAGACTAAGGATGCAGCAAGGTTGTTCTGGAATGCCTATGACGGAGGCAGAGCAGTGCCAGCCTAGAATAAGAGCCAATTCTGGAGCCATCCAGTAGAATATGTCTAAGATATAGTGCTCCTTGAAGAGTAGGATTTTTCAAATATACTTGATAAGAGGGAAAATGGAATTCATTCATTTGGACCTATAATGAACACTAGACCGGTGCTCAGGTGAAAGGCTTTGTTCTGTCAAAAAGACAACTGGAAACTGTTCCTGTTAGAAATTCACAGCATTTACACTTCTATTATACATAGAAAAAGTCAAGGAATGTGCTAAAACCAAGGACACTAATATTTCAACAAACAAGTAATTATAGATGATGATGTAAGTATAAATATAACTCTACTGAACTTGATAAAGATTTTTCCAACAAAGAAGCTTATTGCTAAGACAATATGGTATACATTATAATTCTCAAAAAAAATCATAAAGAATATGAAACCTGAATCTTTGCACATGAATTTTTTATAACTTATTTTCTAGTTTTTCTTAACTTTCTCCATTTAACACCATTTCAATTCTTTGCTTGGGACTCCACTTAAATGTTAAGAATCTGTGAATACTTCAGCAAGATATCTTTCCTCCGTCATCAAACTGAATTTACAAACAAGGCTGAAATAAATCATGTAACTAAACTTTCTTAGCTATCACTACAATGTGAGTAGCTACCTGTAAGATAAGTACCTCAATTAACAATGGTTCTAGACTTAAGTTAATTATTCAGGAACTGGCAAAGGTTTTAGAGACACCAATTTTATTGCCTACATTACCTTATTCAACTCATAATTTTTCAAATCTTTCACCTTACCTTTGATATATGTAGCCACTGAAGTAGACAACTTTTTTTCCCCATCATTAGGAGATTTCTTGACTTTAAGATTTCCTGTCTCTGGATCAAATGGTTTAAGATTTATCTTCTTTTATCATTTTGGCATTTGTTCTTTCTTTTCTGGAAATCTAAATCTACTTATCTATGTATATATCTTCTTCCCAATTACTGAGAGATTTTCTTATTTGAAGTGCTGTTGATTGTCATCTCTAAGTATTCATCCCATTATTAGTATTTGAAAACAAAACTTAAAACCCATTTGTGTAACCAAAAAAAAAAAAAAATCCATTTTTTGAACCCTTTTAAATGCCATATATTTCCTAAAAACTGAATTTCCTTTTCTAAATAACAGTCTTCTAATATTGCCCATCATGGTAGTTATGATAATAACTATGGAACATATCTTTAAAAATATCCTTCATTAAAAATTGAGCAAAAATAAAATCGATTTTATCCAATCAAGAAATGCACTTATGTTCTAAAGAAAATATTTAGGTATATAAAGTTAGCTTGAGGAATTCCTCACAGCTATGTTATTAAAAATATTTTAAAAATAGTGTCTCTTCTGTGGCTTATTTACAGTTAGTTTTCTAATCTACTTCAGGGAATACATTCTGATATTATGAAAAGGTAAGTTATTAGGTTATAATAACCCAACATACTGCAAAAAGCTACTTTTCAAAGAAATTGTGCATGTAGAAGAGAAATAAGTCTTTAATAAGAATCATTTTCAAATATAAATTTACAACAAATAAAAAACTAACTGAAATTTAACTTAAACTATCAGTGACAGATATATTTTGTAGAGTGCTAGGTTCATAAAAGCAAGCTCACATTTTGAAAAGTAAAGTATATAAGAAGTAAATAAGTTAGTCCAGAAAAGAAATTGGGGTATTCCAAGGAACAAAGTAAGTTTCCTTCTAACTCCCCTAAGAGAGCATATTTCTAAAAATAGTCCTTAAATTTTTCCCAACAGGATAGAAAGTATATTTTACCTTTCTTTTGTTCTCCTGCTGGCTCTTTAGTCACCTGATGCCAGGCAGAGATTGAGTGGCAAAGGATGCCCTGTGGTGGTTCAGAGAAACATGTCATTACAAGGGTGACTCAGTCCTCCAAGTTAAACTGGAGGCTTGCATTAAATCTCTTTAAAACCAAACTCAGACTCTCTTGAAAGCATATTGGTAGAAGTGACAATTGCTTTCTGAAAACACCCAACTTAAATTCACTGACTTAAGAAAGAAAGAAAACTTTGATTGAGACTTTAGTTGGAAAATAGAGAGGTAAAGAAAACTATATTTAAAAGATTTCCAGATTAAAGAGAAAAAAGGAGGTCAAATCTATGTGTACTACAATATATATTATTTAAAAAATAGATTCTAATGAGCTGTCTTAACCCTTAACAAGGCATTAGCCATCATCCTGAGTAAATATAACATTAATTTACTAGAACTAAGCACATGTGTTTACTGCATCATTTTCAGCATATGCCCTTAGAAAAGAATATAATATAAACCTGAAACAAGAAGTGGTGAGATGATCCAAAGACTGAAAACATGAAATTGAATCAGAAATTTAAATTTTAAAAAAAAATTTAATTGCAGAGGTATGAACTATTCCTTCCTTTGGAGAGAGAAATCCTAAGTGCAGAGATAAGAGATCCCAAAGATGAAGTATGTTCAGGACTCATTATCAGAGCAATCAATTAAATATTTCTTCTGGTGTAGCAGAGCCAGTCAGACCATTCAACTTCACAGAGTATGTAGAATGACAAGTAGCAAAGGTGTTTGACCTCAAGACATTTATTTTTATTTTATTTATTTACTTATTTCTTTTAGTGATCTCTACACCCCATGTGGGGCTTGAACTCACAACACAGAGATCAAGAGTCGAATGTTCTTCTGACTGAGCCAGCCAGGTGCCCCATGACCCCAGGACATTTAAATATAAAGATCTTCCTAGGTAGAATTCAGAGTTTAGCAATTGGACCAACTACAAAAGCAGAGATGAACTGGTCTCCCTACTGGGCCTGAAGGGGATAAAAAAAGAAAGGCTATTCAGCCCCTAAAGAATTATACTCTTCATCCAGGATAAGTTTCTCTTTACCTTGATAATTATGAGGGTTCCTTCCAGACTTGCCTACTTTCTAATTACATGCTCCAGACAGAATCTGATTTGTCAGATTCTGAACATGCCTCAGCCCCTTTCACTGTCCACATGCAGTCCATTCTCCTATCCCACATAAGAATCTTGTTAAGTAAATATGCCCAGAGAAATGGGGGGATGGGAAATCCCTGTGACAGTATTTTTTATCATGCTGGTCCTTCATAAATAGAAATAGATGACCAAGGATCGCCAAACATTCAATACACATGAACAGTATGGAAGAGAAGAAATGAATAAAGGGAACAACTGATCTTAGAGACAGTGGAACAGAATATTACACTTAACAACAGCTACAATTTAAAAAAAAATCCAATTGATATTCTCAGAGAGATTCAGGAAGCTATCAAATCCACAAACCAAAACAAGGCTATTATGAAAAAGGAGTGATTTCCTTCCACCCCCAATAAAGAGTT
Organism: Canis lupus familiaris; assembly: GCF_011100685.1. Lineage (NCBI taxonomy): Eukaryota > Metazoa > Chordata > Mammalia > Carnivora > Canidae > Canis > Canis lupus. The sequence goes on from NC_049235.1 coordinate 11,702,794, forward strand.
CTTTGGAATTAAAAGTATGATGAAACTTAACTAATATCCTAGAAGAAAAGGTGGGTGAATCTATAATACAAAGGAAAAAAGACAAAGACTCAGAATCCTGGAAAGGAAAACAACATCTAGTGTAGATCTGGACCTAAGATCCATCTAATAGTACTTTCATAAATGGATAGAGAGAATGGAAGAAAGGAAACCATGGAAAAATAATGCAAGAAAATTATCCTGAGCTAAAGATAAGAGTCTAAATTAAAAGGGAAAGCTACAAGGCCTTGAAAGAATATCTCTAATTTAAAATGAAGATGATGACGTGAATTTACTGAGGACCAGAAAGTATAATGACAACATTCTGTTTCTGAGATGAAGACACACATTCCATCCAATTGTGGTGTGAAACAATTAAGACACTGGAAAAAAAACAAGAATGTGATCAAAAAGTTTGTGTTCAAAGAAAAGGTACTGTGATTTTTGAACGATTAATGAGTGGTAAGAAACAACACTTCCCTGAAGAGACAAAGTGTCATTGTTCAGGCTATTCAGGAGAGAGATGGATGCTTTTTGGGTTTCTAATGGGGACTACTTATCATCTGGGAAAATATGTTTCATTTACTAAAGTGATTTGTAGTACTTATAAGCTATTTTTATTGCTGTATCCTTTATTAATGTCTCTTGATGAATTATCATAGCATAGGAATAGAGTTAAATTTTGATCTTTTACAAGGAAAATAGAGAGGTGCATGTTTGTCTTTGGATTGGACATAATTGATGACTTCCCATCTTTATGAGATAGTTGACTAAGTATTATAGTTTGGAAACCCAAAATTATGTAAGTCAAAATAAATTACAACAAAGCAAAATATTATAGTTTGTTTTTAACTTGAGCAATTTTTTTTTTTTTTTTACAAAACAAAATTTTGAAGAATCGGTTATTAGAAATATGGTAGTTCCTTGGGTCTTAGTTTCTTTTGCTTGCTATTAAATTTAAGTGACATAACGGGACTCTTGGGTGACTCAGTTGTTGAGTGTCTGCCTTTGGCTCGCTCGTGATCCTGGGGTCCTTGGAATTGGGTCCTGCATGGGGCTCATACTTCTCCCTCTGCCTATGTCTCTGCCTCTCTCTCTGTATATCTCATGAATAAATAAAATATTTAAAATAATTTTAACTGGCATAAAATTTAACATTCTGTATTCAGAGAAAAATGATTTTCTGTGAGTTATAGATTTGGGATATTTCCTGTTTTTTTCAATGTATTTTCTATATGTTTTCCCTTTCTCTTTCATCTACCTTAATTTTTATTCCCAGATTACTTTGGAAGCACTGTAAGTTTAAACAGTAGAGAGCAGTGATGTGTATCCTTACTTTTTATTTCTTGATTAGTAGGTAAAATTGGCTATACCTTTTATTCTCTCCTTATCTTACTTTCTTCTTCTTCAAACTGGTGATAAAACTTATTAATAGGGGATCCCTGGGTGGCTCAGCGGTTTAGTGCCTACCTTCCACCTAGGGCTTGATCCTGGAGTCCCAGGATCGAGTCCCACACTGGGCTCCATGCGTGGAGCCTGCTTCTCCCTCTGCCTGTGTCTCTGCCTCTCTCTCTGTCTCTCATGAATAAATAAATAAAATATTTTTCAAAACTTATTAATATTTGCCTTTTCCTGCTTTAGGGGGATTCATTGCATATCAAAACCTTGATAGATAAAAGTTTAAAACATCATTGTAAGGATAAGAGCCATTCCTTTTCACTTATCATGCCTTAGTACCAACTTTGATAGTCATTTCAAAAAACAAAACAAAACAAAACAAAAAACAAACAAAAAAAACAACCATTTCCTGTTTGGGTAAAGGGATTGAATGGTTGTAATTTCAGCCTTGGTGTAGCAGAATACTAACAAAATAGAGGAATTTAACAAATAGCTCTCAATCCGATTTACTCTATTTCACTGCCTCAATTTCTACTTCTCCTGAAAATGAATGAACAAATGAATAAATGAAGTCCAAATCTGAGTATGATCGACCTATCCACACTCTCTATATATCCACATTTCATACATGTGAAAATGCAATATTTGGAAAGTGTCAGACTTATTAATACTATTAATCTCTTTTGAGCCTTTATAAAAGACATTAATCTGGATTATAACTGGGTCAGCCCAAGTGACCAAATGAATTTTTCAAATCATTTACCATGCATCAAGAGTTAAAAGGAAATGAATTGCTTAGATATAGTATACTTTAAGAAAGCAACAAATATCAAAGAATTTCTTATACAAATTCCATTTTATAGGAGTCTACTAAGATTTACCTTCTGATAAGGATGATTGCCAAATCAATTTCTAAGAGCTCTAGTGATACTTCTGATAAAATTGAACCCAACAGAATTCAGCATAGATTCCCTCTTGCCCTATGACTTGGTATCCTGAGGTCACTAGAATTACTTAGAAATTCCCAATCCTTGGAGCACAAGTAGCTAGAACATACTGTTTGCCTTCTTTAGCTTATTGTGTGTGCCATATTCCATATGACCTAATTTAAAGTTTCCAATTTGTTATAAATGATTGGGAGTCTCAAGAACATTGTAACAATACCCATCTACTCCTAAAAGATGCTCTTGTTTCTATCCAACTTGTGTGTCTTTATTTTTTAAATGTAGATATTATATCTTATTTGACCAGCTTTCCTCCAGAAATTTGTCTTTATTAAAAAAAAAAAAAAAAAAAAAAGGTACCTTTGCTCAGACTCTTAGCTCTTACAAAGTTAATGACCTTACTCTCCACTTCCCCTCTTCTTCCTCCTGCAGCAGCCACACTGGCCTTCTTGATGTCCAGAATTACTCCACTTCTGCTCCCACTTAATGGTTTTTTGTTTTGGGTTTTTTTGTTTGTTTGTTTTTTGTTTTTTTTTTTTGTTTGTTTTTTGTTTTATTTAGATTCTATTCATTTATTTATTCATGAGGCATACAGAGTGAGGCAGAGACATAGGCAGAGGTAAAAGTAGGCTCCTTGGAGGGAGCCCAATTGGCGACTCAGTCTTCTGAGTAGGATCAGGCCCTGAGCTGAAGGCAGACACTCAACCGCTAAGCCATCCAGGCGTCCCCCACTTACTGGTTTTTGCCTTTGCTCTTCCATATTCCTCATTCCAAGAACATGGATGTAATTAGCGATCTGCCTCTGTCTTCAGGTCCTCTCACAGGGGGCTTATTTGTCTACATATAATTTCCAGTGCTCCTCCACACACCCCTTCTCCTTTCACCCTGCTTTATTATTTTCCACCCACTTACCTTCATTGAATATATATGTATTTATTTATTGTTTACTTATTATTGTTCAGTTTCTCCCGCAAATCTCAGTTCCCCAGGGGTGGGGACTTCCGTGCACTCACTTCCCCATCCCTAGTGCCTAGCATGAAAGAAGTGCCCAATAAAATAATCCCTCTAGCAAGGAATGGAGCCAATGATCCCTTTAAAAAATTATTTTTACTTTAAAGCCAATAATATTTTAGGAGTATCTTAACGTTAAAGGAAAGAAAAGCAGCCTTTTTTACTCTTCAGTATTTCAAGGAAAAATTGACGTTGTAAGAGGAGGTGATAACATTCCATAGAATCACAGATAAGGTCATGCTGAGAAAAACTGGTACAATAAAGCTAGTCCTTGGAGCCTTATTCTTCCCTCTCAAGATATCTGAAGAGGGTTGCTGACAAGATTCTCCCTGCCAGCCATAATAGCAATGACACACAAATCCATTCTTCATGACCTTTGTTGTCTTCAGTTTACTGGTTGAAGAAATGATGAATCTGAAACTCTTATTTAGGATGTATTTCTTAGTGCTACTTTCAGGCATATGCAGATAGGAGGAGGATTCAGGTGTTTTTCGGATACACCTTCCATTATTGTTACATAGACTTTGACTGCAGAATTTGGCTGCAGATGTCACATTAACAGCATAATGGCCCAATGGCCCTTGGATGGACTTTTGCACAGATAAGCAGGTCTCCTGTAGGAAAAACAGAGATCCATTTACATCACTCTCAAAATGTGATTCTGTTATGCAGGTAGTACTCATACCTGAAACCTGTATTTGGTAGAGCTGAGGAGGAAGACCCAGGTCTTTAACTGGGAATTAATATAAAGAGATAGTTGTAGTAACACTTTGAAAAGATCATCACTAATATGGTAGGATTATTTTAAATTTAACTTTAATTGTGAAATATCTTCAGTACCAATACTTAATATACATTAATATTATAGGTCAGATTTTTCTAAGACTGCCAAGTTATGCCATTCATCTCCCTACCTCAACCGATGTAACAGTCCTCCTGAAGTCAAGGGGGGGTAGTCGTCTTTGCATCCATGTTTTTATAACTTTTATATATATATATATATATATATATATATATATAATCTTCACACATATATGTAATTATGAGCAGTTATAATATTATCTTGTTTTTAAACTTTCACATAAATTTATATCATTAGAGATTTTTATTTTCTGTAACTTGCCTTTTAAACCTAACATTTTCAAGATTTTTGTTTCATGTTGATATATATAGGTCTGTTTTTTCATTTTAGCTGTAATTCGGTATTTATGGTATAAATACAGCATACTTTATCTATCAGTCAGGGTTTAGTAGGTACAATATAAAAGATCATTATTTATAACCAAATGTCCAAGTCACCTGTATTAGCATATAGGGTCCAATGATAGTGAGGAAGGTAGTCTTCTCACAAGTTGCCATTACATGTCACTGATGTGACTTTAGGATACATTTTCTCCTGTTGATCTTGCTAGGATAGCCTGGACTAATTGACATGATATCATCAGCTAGCCCAAAAGAATCTGGCTAGAACCTTGATAAATTCCTGCCTTGATCCATATCGAAAGAACCTTGGGAAAATCCTGGTAGATCTATTAATAAAATACATTGAATTCTCTGTTAGCACTTCAATTATTTTGATCAATATGAACACTGGCCCATAATTAAAGTCCAATTAATGTAAAATGTTTTCTCAATGAGAAGAGGCACCAGCACTGTGAATGCATCTCCTAAGGACTTACAGGGTTCCAGTGGAAAGGCATAAGCAGAATAAAGCTCCTAAAGACAGGTGGTTAAACAAGGTATCACTTTGGGCAGGAACAAGTGCTGAAAATCCGGTGTGTAATGTTTTTTGGTCCAGGGACATCAATCTAAGCTAGCTTCATGTTATATTTAGGGTAAAATGCTATTTTTAATCAAAATAAGACTCCTTATCTGAGGAGTTTTTCAGGACAGATGGAATAAAATAAAAACAAGCAAACCATTGAATAAAAAAGGGAGAGAGAAAAAGATTGGGGGAAGACTGTAATCACGGAGAGCAGAGAACACAGGTAAATACAATCCAGTTCAACTTAGGCATCTCCTGTTCTGTCCCAACTTCCAGAACGTCATACCCTCCTGGTTTTTTTCTACCTCACTGAATGTTTCTTCATAGTGCCCTCTACTAGCACCTGCTCATCTTTCCTGCCTCTGAGCACAGGAGTACTTTAGGCTTAATTCTTAGACCCCTTCTCTTCTCTAGCTGTACTTCTCTGGATATTTCCACCCTATATCCTTGCTTTAAATAGAACTCCCAAATGTGTATTTCCCAGACTTTATCCCTGAACCAATTGCATACCCACCTACCTATGTGACATCTCCACCTGCATGCTTCACAAGCATTTCAAACTTATGCTCCAATCTGATCTCCTGATCCTCTTGCCAGCCTGCAACTCTGGCAGCCTTCCCCATCTGAGAATATGCCAGTTTCCTCTTTCCAGTGCCTCAGGACCAAAGCCCTGGGGGGGGGGGTGTTGTGTGCAAACTGGGGGTGTCTCTAACCAAACCGCAGTGACCTCTCATGAGAGAAAGAGCTAGACCCCATGTGGGAGAAGAACTTCGAAAAACAAAAATAGTTATAAATGCCTCCAAATAAATAAAAATCACATTGCCCGCTTTGTCTCCTCCCCAACCCAGTCTCTCACACCCATCCTTAAAGCAATGGACAAAGAAATTGCCCCATATTCCTCTTCCCCATACCTAGGACCTAAGTGTGGGGTGTGTGGACAAAGGACTGGAAATGTTAATCCAGATAATAATAGCCAACACATACCTGGCACATATGCCACCCCAGGCACTGTTTTAAGTGCTTTATATATGTTATGATGCAATTCTCATAATGGCCCAATGAGACAGATACTATTACTTTCCCTATTTTACGGATAAAGAAATTGTAGAGTCAACGAGTTGCTCAAGGTCACATGGCTAGCAGGTGACAAAAAGCAAGCACTGGACCCCAAGCAACCCAACCTCAGGCCTCCTACTCTTACCAGCTCCACCATGCTGATTCTGATTCATGTCATGCTGAATGAAAAATGCTGGCTGTTTTTATGTTTTATGAGACTGGATGTTTTAATATCTGAAAATGAGACTATCTGTTCATACCTTGAAGTGAGGAAAAGCTGTGGCTCAGAATTTTCACTTAGGCAGTGCGACAGGTAACCAATAGAACATGTTCAAAGTCAGTTGTGGAAAATAATAGTTATTTTGTGTATGTACTACTCTCAAGAGCAGATTGTTAATAAACCTTTGTATACATACAATTTTTCCTCCCACAAGCATTTCTATCATGATTAATCAGGCAATAAAGAGCCATTTTTAGAAAAGCCATCCTCCTTAGTGTAGATGAAATAATATTTTTTAAATTTAGTATTCTTTCTCTTTGTCACATATAAATTATATCATTGCATTTACTGAAATCCCTGCAGAGTAGGTATTATTTTTAGGTGGAGAAACTGAGACTCAGCAAGGTTAATTGATTTGCCCAAGATTACACTTCTAGAACATGAAAATTGAGTTCTCCTTTAGGGGTGTCTGAATGGAAAACCTGTGCTCTTTCCATGCTACTGCTAAACAGAGTGGTTGGTACAGAACTGGTGCTCAAGCAATGTTAGTCCCTATATTCCTTAAACTTAAAGTCATGAGAGCAGATAACTATTTGCCTCTGATGTGAAAAATTAAAACAAAAAACAATATCTAGCATATATTCACGATGCTGACAGAGAAATCACGGCTTACCTTTGAATCAGAATATTCAAATCCTCCCCACAATATTACTCCTGCTGCCCCCAATGCGGCACTCTCACCAATTGTATGTACTAAATCTTCCTAAAAAAGAGAAGTACCACAAATAGTTTCTGCCAAACTAAATTTAGGCATTGACATTTCAGTGATAAGACTCAACCCATCAATAGTGGTGAAAAACACACTGATAATGTTATCCTTGTTTTTGAAATGATGGTCTGTAGAGCAGAATTAGAAAAAGTAATTCTGCCTTGGATACTTAGTTTGATTTGATAAATATTTATAATGTTCCAGGCAGTTTTCTAGACACCGAGAATATAAAAATGAAATAGATTCCAGTTCCTGTCCTCAACGGAGCTCTTAGTGTGATGGTTGAAGCAGACATATAAACAAGTAATTATAATTTGCTGGAACTCTTTTTTTTTAATATTTTATTTATTTATTTATGAGAAACAGAGAGAGAGGCAGAGACATAGGCAGAGAGGCAGAGACATAGGCAGAGGGAGAAGCAGGCTCCCTGCTAGGAACCGGATGTGGGACTCGATCCTGGATCCGAGGATCACACCTTGAGCCAAAGGCCCACGCTCCAACTCTGAGCCACCCAGGCGCCCCTAATTTGCTGGAACTCTTAACTTTGATGTTATACTACCTCTAACACTGAATAATAATAATAATAATAATAATAAAGAGAACAAAGTTTGCTGTGATAAAAAAAACAAGTAATTATAGTGTAATAAATTAAATTCTATATTGTCCCACTAGACATATAGATTATAGGTACTGCTAATGCTATATGGAGGAGTCTGGTAAAGCTTTCTTCAGGAGTTCAGATTTCAGATATGTCTTTGGAAATTAGTAAAAATTTGTAAGACTGATTAGAGAGAGCAGAATTTTGTGTACAGTAGGAATAATAAGGGCAGAGTTTCCAATGTAGAAAAATACAATCAACTCAGAGAGCTGCCAGTAACTCTTATGGTAAAGCACAGGGGATTTGGGAAGAAGTGAAGGAATCTAAATCTTTGTATATAAGTAGGATCCAAATACAAAGAATTATTTTATGCTATTTTAAATTGTTAGGACTATGAAAAAAATTTTAGTACCAGAAAGCCACAAATTTGCAACTTCGATAGATGTTTTTGGCTGTCACATAAAACATGTATTGGAGGAGGAAGTCAACATGGTAGCAAGGGACACCTATTAGGAAGTGATGGACACTGCTCAATGAGAAATGATGAGGGTCTCAACAAAGGCAATGTCAGTCCTTATAAAGCAGAGGGGACAGGCTGAAAGTGATTTGAAAATTAAGATTTTGTTATCTATTGGATAATGGAAAAAGAAGAGAGGATACAAATGACTCTCAAGCTGAGTGATTAAGTAGATTATAATTTACCAAGACTTGAGGACATTATGTTTATGATTATAGATTAAGAACAAAGAAGCAAGGAATAAGGGGAGATGGAACAGAGAAGATGATAGATGAAGGAATCTTCATTGTTCCCCTCCCTCCAAGGTATGGAGAACCAGAGATCTGGTGCAAAGACACAATGTTCAAAAATTAGGATGAGAAAACGGCCATGCCACTACAAAGCATCCTGGCATTTTGGGATGTCTCCAGTAATACTAGAGCTTATTTTCTGTAATTTATATAGGTAATACAACAAGAAAGGAAACCATCCTTTTATTTTACTAGCTAGTATCACATTCCTTAAATGTAAATCAAGTCTCTCACTTAAATTGAGACACTTCTGAAAGAAAATATCAAACAAAGTTGGTATTTTAAATTATTTCATTGAAAAGTTACGTTATTTAGACAATAGGGAAAGAAGACCCATATCATTTGTTGATTGATGAAGGCAATAGCATAGTATGAAAATGTTTCATTATAATACTCAGATTAATTCTTTGGTTTTTAGTGAGTAGATTATGTGGTCTATTGATTCCTGAAGTAGAGCTCAGAGGTGATACTTAGCCCGTAATTTACATCAGAAGTCTAATAGCACAAAAAAAAAAAAAAAAGAAAAGAAAAGGTTATGAACAAGACTTTCATTAAAATGTGGCTCATATCATTCTCTCATTGTCTTTCTTTTCTTAAGATTTTATTCATTTATTTGACAGAGAGAGAGAGAGAGAGAGAGAGAGCATAAGCAAGGAGAGAGGCAGGCAGAGGGAGAGAGAGAAGCAGGCTCCCACCCGAGCAAGAAGCCTGATGAGGAACTCTACCTTAGGACTCTGGGATCATGACCTGAGCTGAAGGCAGACACTTAACCAACTGAGCCACCCAGGCACCCTCATTCTGTCATTTTCTATCAAGACAAACTATCTAACTATATGGACTATTATTAGTTTCTACCATTTTTTTTTTAAATTTTTTTTTTAATTTTTTATTTATTTATGATAGGCACACAGTGAGAGAGAGAGAGAGAGGCAGAGACACAGGCAGAGGGAGAAGCAGGCTCCATGCACCGGAAGCCCGACGTGGGATTCGATCCCGGGCCTCCAGGATCGCGCCCTGGGCCAAAGGCAGGCGCCAAACCGCTACGCCACCCAGGGATCCCAGTTTCTACCATTTTTATTATTAACATTAATAATATTATTACTGTTATTATTAATAATATAATAACACAGTATAGTCACTCAATAAATAATTTTGGAATAATAAATATAACCCAGTCTTTTTCCTAAAAGGATTTCAGAAAGTGACTTGAGTTGAGACCCATTACTTGAGGAACAACTTATTGAGAAGACTTGGGTAGGTATAACTGATGTATTCAAATACCTGGGGACCTGACTTTTGAAAAAAGGATTTATGTATTCTAGATTGCACCGGAAGGTAGAAGTAGAATTAATGGTATGAAGTTTTCCAGGGGCAGAGTAGACTGAACATACTCAAGAACTTTCTGTGAATTAACATTGTCCCCAAATGGCAGTTTTTCTTCTGGAATAGGGAGAGCCCCATTAAAAAGTGCTGAAGCAGAGGCCAGGTAAGAATCCATGTTTGGGTGAGAGGTGGATTAGACACTTCTGAGATCCTCCAGCTTTTTGTCAAAATGCTGTGATTCTTTTCCTCCTAAACTTATTGAATGAACATCCCACTAATGAGTAATCCTTCAATGATAGAAATGTCAAGTCTAACCAATAGCATTTGGGTCAATAGATATTTATTCTGAAATATTTGAGGAAGAATTGATACTGCTTTTAGGTTTCCTCATTTCAGACAAGTGGTCTAGGAAGTCTATCCAATGGCCCTGCCATTGGATAGTGTTGGGTAGTGGAATAAGAGAGCTGTGGTCTCACAGGTATGGATGGAGATTTCAAGCTTTTCTTATCTATTTATCCAATGATTGAAGTCCTATAACAATGTTCTATCTAAATGACAATTAGCTAAAGCTTGAATACTTCCAAGTGTCTTCAAACCATTATCTTCCAAACCAGCTCATTCCAACCTCTTTATGCTTCCTACTCTGTGTCAAGTCTAAGGACTAAATATCTATTTCATAAACCATTTTTAACACCTTGACACTGGCCACTAGATCACTTTGTAGACTCTTAAACATAAAATCAATAGAATCTACTATTTTGCAATGAACAATTAAAACATAAAAAGGCAGTATAACAGAAACTAATTGCTTAATAATTTACCCAAGGTTTATTCTGTATGCTTTAGATTTGAAAAATTGCTGCTACTATTTCACATTAAAAAGCTGATTCTGAAATTTCTGCAGGGCTAAAATTAATCTGTTGCATCATTTAACTCAAGCCTAACAACTGTTCTGCAGGAAAACCCTGAAAATGCTAAGCTGATAAGAATCATCATCTTAAAACCAAGTAAACATCTAATTGTCAGTGATACTATTTCAGAATTAGCTTGACATTTGAAGAAATATATACCTTTAATAATAAAATAGTGTTCTATTATTAAGGGAAATAATTATACTAAAACATTTTTTCACAGATTTTATATAGTCATTGTACTAAATTTCTATTTTTAGGTGAATGACTGTACTTTTTCTTACCTGTGACAAAGCTTCAATACTATGCACATAAAATGGTCTGGAAAAAATAAAAACTGGCAAAACATAGTCATGTCTAGCCATTTCAGCAATCCTCATGGCTTCCCTAACTCGATAATGAACAAATTTCAGAGCATTTAAACTTGACTTCAATATTTTATCCAAATATATTGAAGTATAAAGTGCTGTGCTTTTTTCCCAAAGCCACTGGAGTTGGTCATTGCGTAAAATTTCATCATTTGGGCATTTACCTGTGTACATTTGTGGATTTATCCTATAATCATAATTGTAGCAGTCTGGGTAAAGATAAAAGCCCCATAAGCACTTTGGTCTCATTTCTAAAGCCAGTGTGAGAGTGGTGCTCATAAGATTCTTCCCAGAATTTTCAAATTCCTGTTGGGCAACTGTTTTCACTTTCATTTCTGACCAGTCAGGATGGAGGTTTCTAGTGAAGGCTAAGGAGTGGTTTTTATATATTAGTCTATTGCCCCAATTTCTATCCCATTGAGGTTTCCAGCTCTCCCAGTCAATGATAATAAGACCTTCTGATCTCCACCAAGAGACAACTTTTGCAATGTCATCAGTTGTCTTCTTGAGGTGTTTAGGAATACTTATATTCTGTGGTATCCCTCCATTAAAGGGTTTTCCATCTTGAGAGAAATAAGGATAATACCCTAATTCATTTGGATAAAATATGGCAATTGTTGATCCCTTCTGAGTCTCTAAAGGATTTGATATAATATTAAATAACTGGAGATTCAAATCCACGTTGAAGAAATGTTGACACTGCATTGTTGGGACAGCCCAGAAAATGTTGAAAGGTTGGTTCTTGATCACTGGAGGCAGTGCTGGTTTGAGGACTGAATGAGTGAACTTGATCAAGGGCAACAGCACTCCTAACCATGCTACCCATGGGTTACACATTTTTTCACCATTACAGCAGTCTCCTTAAAAATAAGAAAAGGAAAAATCATTAGACGTGATGGAGTCAAATGCCCCTTTAGTTTCATATTACACAGTGAGTAGCAAATGAAGTAAACTCACAGTGGTGTTCAAGCTATTCTTTAAATGATAGACCAATTTTTTTATAGATTTATGAGGTTTATTGATATCTAGGCCTAATTTATAGTTTCATTTGAACAAGGGGAGAGAAAATGAAACTTTTTTTTTTAACACTAGAAATGTGAAAGCAAAATCCAATGAATAAAAACTAAAGTAAAAATCTTCACACAAATTCTCAGTTATGTCAACTCTACCTGTGAGGTATTCTGGTTTTAATTTCCTATTATTCTTGACTACATTGATATAAATCATCCTGTATAGACAAAACTTTGGTTGTAAGGGAAACTAGGAAATAAAAGTATGAATGGTTTGCCATAGCTCCTTGATTACTGGAAAAGTGACCAAGAATATGCCCTGTTAAAAATTAACAAATATTGACATTTTAACAACTATTAATTAGAATTAAAAAGAACTAATATCAGCAATAAGCAATACTTTTCTTGCTATTTGAAATGCACTGGCCTCAAAGATTTGTCTACTTCTTTATCTGTTTTGTTTATAAAAGAAAGCAATCACCCTTGGATTTAGCACAGGCTAGAATACAAAACAGACATGACATTTACCTGCTATTGACTATGGATTTGGTGCTGTCTTCTCTCAGGAACATAAATAAGCCTTAAAACATGTATTAGTTCTTTAAATTCATGGTTTTCTCATCAAGATATTAGACTGTCTTTTCAGCAGTTAAATCCCAATGAAACTTTGCTCTTTAAAATCCCTTCTAAATAGTCAGTTGACCAAAAACTGCCAAAGAATCTTCCCAGAATATGAAGACTGCCTAATAAATGACACATTCCAGCCAATGAGATCTCATTTAGAAAGCAGTAGAGTTGAAGTTATATATCAAAATTATTTTATCATGTATAGTTTTACATAAAGGAATCACAGATTTTTCTCTGATGTAATTAGACTCAGTATCTTTTTGAGAGTCATACATCTTGTGTAGTTCTTGCTGTCTTTATTTAATATATTAAATGCAAGAAATGATGCCAGCCAAAATCATATGTTGACTCTGGCAAAATAGCACCTTAGTTTGTAAAGACTTTGGCATTATCTTGGGCCCTGGCATGCATTTTGTAATTAACTTCTATTATAGAAACAAAATTATGCATTATTAAACAATGAATTTTTAAATATAATTAATTCTTTCCCCATGATGCTTACTGAGATTTTATTCCATTTTTTAGCGATTTTTATTACTCAGAATATAAAGCCAGATCGAAATTTTCTGACTTTTAACCTACATCCATGCACATATACACATACCTACATGCACTTTGTTTTTTGTTCAACGAATCTGTAGGAGTGCTGATGACACTGACTCCATCTCTGGTCCTCCATCTTGTTCATGCCTCCTTTGGGGCTATTGTTCCAGGCCCCATGGAAGTTAATGTAAGCCCTGCCTGGAACATGGGAAGACTTGTTCTAATCTCCCTAAATGGTGCCTAGAAGGCTCCACATTAGATAACTAGTAGAGAGCCTATGATGTGCAGGTGGCACCACTTTAGATAACTGCCCTTTGACCTCACCACCATGCCCCTGACTGTAAAAACTGTGGCTTAAGGTCTGGACTCGGGGGAGAAAAGCTGTGTCGCTGCCTGAATCCTTTGTATGATGTAGGAGATTTTCTTGATTGCAGATTCTCAGTTACAGAGGATATAACGGACAGTTTTGCCAGACCAGGGAGTGATGTGAATTTGGCTCAATGAGAAGATACAGAGAGGAAAATACAAGTGATAAAAATAACCTGGGAGTTTGGGTTTTATGCATTAAAGGCATGACGGAATGAGTTCTGATGGGCTTTTAAAGGGAGGTTAATAATCAGTTCCAATGAAAACCTACTTGTTATTGGTATCTTAGGTATTTGCAGTGAGAAGTAGGGGGACAGGGGGTCATTTTGCCAATAGCATTCAGAGTTCTGTGGTCTCTGTTTTCAATTCTGCCAAGAACTGTGTCAAAGGTGAGAAAGATACGGTTTTACCATGCTTTTGTTATACATTTTCTTCAACTGAAATGTGGACTTATTAAGATGGTTCTAAATATAGGTGTGTATGTGTACATATATTAGAGTCCAAATTCATTATGATTGGGGATTTTATTCTTTCCACTCAATGATAGCAAATCTTGTGATGTCTCCCAGAGAGATGTATTTTTTTTACACATGATAAAATGACTAATCACTAAGCTTGTTATGATAATACATTATTAACTTAGGATCCAGTAAAAAATCTCTCTGGGGTTTATAATTTTAAACCAACAAAAGTTTAGGGGCACCTGGCTAACTCAGTCAGCAGTACATGTGACTCTTGATCCTTGGTCCTGAGTTCAAGCCCCAGGTTAGGTATAGAGATTATTTTAAATTAAAAAAAGAAATGAGAGGGACCTGGGTGGTTCAGTCAGTTAAGTGCCTTCAGCTCAGGGCTTGATCCCCACTCTTCATCAGGCTCCCTGCTCAGTGAGGAGCCTGCTTCTCCCTCTCCCTCTCCTACCGCTCCCCTACCCCTGCACATGCTCTCTTGCTCTATCTCAAATAAATAAATAAAGTATTAAAAACAAAATAAAATAAAGCATTGGCCTGAGGGCAGGCATCCAGTTTAAAAAAAAAAAAGTTTGTGACTATTCTTTAGAACCTCTTAAAATACACTGTGGGCCATTCGGGCAAAGATGAAATTTTCTCTCAAGCTGAGGTCTTGTTTGAGTGAAAATTGGAGCCCTGTTGAAAGCATTTAGAATAGGTTTTGTACTTATTTTTCTTACCTGCCGGTTATTTATGGTTTTTATTTTCTCAGAGAAAGAGCTATAGTTCTGTAAAACGAAAAAGAAGAGAAAGATTGATTAAAGCAGATTTGATTCAATAGAGTATTTTGCTCAAATTCACCCATATTTCCAATTTCTAATGAAATGACAACCTAAGTCAAATTCAAGTTATTTAAATTTCTGTACCAAAAAAGAGGGAAATAACAAAATTCTCTGAAAAGCTTATGAGATTTATACTTTCCCCAGAAATAAGTAGGGAAGTTGCTATTTATCATATAGGCTTTAAATTTGGGTAAAAGAAATTATGTGAACTGTTAAGAGAGAAACTGAGGCATATTTAAATTTTTAAGAGTTCTTTTGAACAAAAACCAATTAGAATTGGGCAGCACCAAACTAGAAGTGCTTAAAAGAACTCTGATAGGAGCTCTGGGAAAGACTTTTATGGGGTGAAGGTGAAAGTAAAGCAAGGCAATTATTGATTGGCTATAGCTTAAAGGCCTAGTTGGCTGTTTGTGATTGGTTGTCCTTAGATCTCAATTTTGTCATCTTGAAGCATAAACTTGGATTTACTTATGCAGGCCATTATGGTTTTAGAGCCACTTCAAAACAACATTATTTTCCCCAAAAAATGTCCAGAGCAGGGGTAACTGTAGAACAACCATAGCATCAGCAACAAAAGGACTTCATATGGAATAGCTGGACTATGTTGTCCCTTCCCGTTTCTTAAACACAAGGAGCACTGGGCTGAGGCTTTTATACCAAGCTGAATCCTTGAGAACTGCTCTCTAAACTTGTGGGACTGAATACTCCAACCCTCTCATTACTGACTGGTTCCCCTGGTAACCTTAGGTGCCTCCAAAGTCACCTCATTACCATAACAAGAGACACCTTTCATCCTCTCCTCAAGGGAAATTGCAAGGGTTTTAGCAGTTCTGGCCAAAAAGGGCAATGACAACCAAAGATCAATAACATTTCTTACTATAAATCGTAATATAACAGGTGGATGCATATTTTACATTGCTATGTCTTCCTATTTTTTGTTCCTTTTATTTTATGTAATAACCTCTTTATCTTTTACAGTACTCTGTCAGGAAGTCTATTTTGATATTAATATAGCTTCTCCAGTTTTCTTATGCTTACTGTTTTCATAGCACCGTATCTTTTCCCTTCCTCTTACTTCCAGGCTGTCTGTATCTTTTTATCTAAAATGTTTTTCCTGGGGCATCTGGGTAGTGCAGTCAGTTAAGTGTCCACCCTTGATTTTTGCTCAGATCCTGATCTCAGGGTTCTAGGATCCAGCCCTATCTCAGGCTCCACCCTCAACGTGGAGTCTGCTTGAGATTCTCTTTCTCCCTCTCCCCTCTGCCTCTCCTGCACATGCTGTCTGTCTTTCTCTCTCAAATAAGTAAATAAAATCTAAGTATATATATATATATATATATATATATATATATATATATATATATATATATAGTGTTTCTCCTGTAGGTAGCACACAGTTGAGACTTGCTTTTTTTTTTTTAACACAGTCCAACAATTTCTGCCTTTTAACTGATGTGTTTAGTCCATTTGCACATAATGTAATTCTCAGCATAGTTGATTTAAGTCTCTAATATGGCTACTTATTTTCATTCTACATCTTCTCTTTTTTGTTGATCTGTTAGGCCTTTCTTGCCTTCTTTTGGATTACCTGAATATTTTTTTTTCTCATTCCATTTTATCTACTGGCTTCTTAGCCATATCTCTTCTTATTATGTTGCTGATGTTTGTTCTACAACTAACAATAGGATTACTTAGCTCATCAATGTCTATTTACTGTCAATATTATCACTATTCACACTTGACCTTTTATACCTGACAGTTTCTGTTTCCCATTTTTCAATTCTCACTTTCCACTTGACATTTTATACTCCACGCTCCACAAATGTAATAACTTTACAACAACAGTATAATTCTATTTATTCACGCCCCTGCTTTTACAGACATAATAGGAAAGTAAAACTGCCATATTCAGACATTACTGCTTATGTAGAAAACTCAAAAGGATCCACAAAGAATTGAAAAAAGAAATAGCAGAGTTTAACAGGTAGCTGGATATAAGATTAATATATAAGTCTGGTGTATTTCTATTCACCAGAAGGAAATAGCTAGAGAATGTAATTAAAGATTGAAAACTTGTGTAAGACTGCTACAAATAAAAGTTATTAATCTGCATTGAGATATATTATCAGAGACCCAAATAAATGGACTTGTGATTTCTCTACCCTTGCCATTTACTACATAACAGTGCATCTACTGACTCATGCTGTCTCCACCTTCCCAAACTACTTGGGGAAGAGAGGCCAGAGATTAAGAAGGGACTTGTCTCTGAGTGGCTTTGTCAGTTAGACCTCGGCCTTTGGCTCAGGTCATGATCTCAGGGTTCTGTGATGGAGTCCTCCTGCACTGGTATCTCTGCCCTGCAGGGATTCTGCTTCTTCCTCTCCATCTGCCCCTCTCTCCCACTTGTGCTCTGTTCTCTCTCCCAAATTAAAATAAATAAATAAATAAAAGCACGAAGAAGAAGAAGAAGAAGAAGAAGAAGAAGAAGAAGAAGAAGAAGAAGAAGAAGGAGGAGGAGGAGGAGGAGGAGGAGGAGGAGGAGGAAGAGGAGGAGGAGGAGGAGGAGGAGGAGGAGGAGGAGGAGACTTGTCTCTGAGATCCTGGTTAGGAAAACCCACCCTCACCTCTGGACATGAGAATAGATTATATTCCTAATCTGTGAAATTATTATGCTTAAGGCAAAAAATTATAAGGTCTGGTAAAAGTTCACTAACATAAAGAGATCAATAATGTCTCAGCTATGGCCAAATAGCTTAGTGAGTTCTGGCTGCAATAACAAAATGTCATAGACTAGGTGGTTTATCAACAGAGATTTTTTTTTTTCTCACGGTTCTGGAGGCTGAAACTCTGAGATCAGAATACAAGCACCCTCAGGTTGCAGTGAAGTTCCTCTTCCAGGCTGTAGAATGCCAATTTCTCATTGTAGCCTTACACAGCAAAAAGAAGGTGAGAAAAGGGCAGCCCGGGGTGGGGGTGGGGGTGCTCAGCGGTTTAGCGCTACCTTCAGCCCAGGGCCTGATCCTGGAGACTGGGGATCAAATCCCACGTCAGGCTCCCTGCATGGAGCCTGCTTCTCCCTCTGCCTGTGTCTCTGTCTCTCTCTCTCTCTGTGTCTCTCATGAATAAATAAAAATAAAATCTTAAAAAAAAAAAAAAGGTGAGAAAACTCTCTGGGGTCCCTTTTATAAGGACACTAATCCCATTCATGAGAGCTCCACCCATGAATTAGCAGGTTTTACCTCCTAATACCATCACATTAATGATTAGGATTTTAATCTATGTATTTTAGGGGTATGCAAACATTTGGTTCATTGCACCAAAGTTTATAGAGATACTAACGTTTGGATTTGATGAATTTTGACAGTTTACCACATTCACAACACCATGCTTGATGTTAAAAGTTGATTCAAATTGTCTCTTAGGTCCAAGAACTCAGGCTAATGTGTGTGGGGACCTGTGTATATATATACAGATGTGTGCGTGTGTGTGTGCATAGACTGGGAATAGGGGAGGCTAGGGAAATATACATCTCAATTAAAATACCAGGCAGAAAGACACAAGTGCTAACTTTTTTCTTTTTAAAAAACAGCTGCTTTCTTATAAAATTAATTATTATTGTACTGAATATGGAAGTATATAAAGAAAAATTCGGATTGATTGTATTTACATTACCCTCAAAGTAATATTTTTCTGTGCACTTTTACAGAGATTTCTCTAAATGTTAGTCCACATTTGTATGAGCAGAGACTCTGTTCCACTAGAGTGTAGCATCAGGCAGTCTGGATATCTGGGCTCTCTGTGAGCTCCTGGTAGAGCAGACACTTAATATCAGAGATAGGGACACTGGAACAGAAGTCCAGAAGACATGATTTCTGATTTTTATGAAGCCCAGGACTGTGGAAGAAAACATGAATCTCCCTTGTAGATAGGCTTCTAATGTGTAAATTCAGTTAGATTAATTCAGGTTCCCTGAAAGAGATGGCTAGAGGGAGAGTCCTGGAGGGAAATACAAGGGAGGTATACTAGTCTCTTTTCTTTCTTTTCTTTTCTTTTCTTTCTTTCTTTCTTTCTTTCTTTCTTTCTTTCTTTCTTTCTTTCTTCTTCCTCCCTTCCTGCCTTCCTTCTCCCTTCCTTTCCTTCCTGCCTTCCTTTCCTTTCTTTCTTTCCTTTCCATTCGTTCTTTGCTTTCTTTCTTTCTTTCTTTCTTTCTTTCTTTCTTTCTTTCTTTCTTTCTTTCTTTCTCTTTCTTTCTTTCTCCTTCTTTTTTTCTCTTTAAGTAAGCTCTAGCCCAACATGGGTTTTGAACTTAAGATCCCAAGATCAAGAGTCTCACACTCTTCTGACTGAGTCAGTCATGTGCCCCAGAAGGTATAATAGTCTTGAGGGCTAGGTAGATTGAACTTCAGCATCCAAAGATTGGAGGGAACAGGTACAATGATTGTGTGAGATTGGGCTTGACCATCTCTCGAGCTCTTCTTGGCTCCTTCAGAAGCCTGCATGCTCTGGATATAGGAGTTGTGAGATAGGAGAAAGTAAGGCAGGAGAGTAAGGTTCTTGTCTCCAGAGTCGAAGAGTGAATCTCATGGACAAAGGAGAGTGAGTAAAGCAACAGTTTTATTAAGCAAAGATACAGAAAAAGCTCTCAGGATTGAGAGAGGTCCCAACAGGATTTCTAATGTGGGCCTCCACTGACAGTCTTATTTAGAATTGACCAAGGAGCCTGTGGCTTTATTCTTATGATGTCTTGGTTTGAGTAAGGACTAGTAATAACATCTTTAATGCCTTACTTTCTTTTTAGCATCTGGTTATTCTTTGTTGGTCACAAGTGACTGTCCTAAAAAAGACTACCACCACCCCTCCCTTGACACACAGGGCAGGGTGATCTAGTGTGTTCCCATACCTCTGGTTTTCTTACACGTCTGCATTTATGATTTCTGTGAGCCTGATCCCATAGACCCCTACCTGTCTCTCCCTACCTAGCCCTTCCTGTCCTTTACTCAAAAGCCCTGTTTCCCACCATTGTAGGGACCTATAGTTCTCCTGTGGAATTCAGACAAGATTCTCACCTACCAGGATAGAGATAAAAGGATCAGTTTGTAGTGGTCTGGAATAGATTGGTGACCATGCAGGAAAGGGCAGGGACCAGACCCTTGAGCAAACTAGGTCACAATGTAAGAGCATATGATGCTTGAACAGAAGGAATGTGAAGGGCTGATTAAGTGAGACTCTTCTCCCTTCCTCTAGGAATCCACAAGGTAAAAATTGGAGAGGGCAATCAGAATGAAATGATCATCCACATGAGGGATATCAGAGCCCTGGGGTTCTGTGTATTATTTCACATGTGAAACATCTATCCTCAGTGGTAGATGAAGTCAGGAAAAATATGTGCATAACCCTACTATCATACATTTCTTTAGAAAAACAATGTCATGTCATATATGCCATTTACTTCTGTGCTTTATTCACATCAGGCAGATGGTAGCTTGTGAGGATAATCAGCTTAGCTATAGATGGAGGAAAGCTATACTAACATGTATATAGTATATAGTAGGACTAACTTATGAATTATAGTATAAGGTGATTATATAAATAACCTACAAATTATGTGGAATAAAATCCAGTTCTCTAAGTTAGACATACCTGGAATGCCACATGAATTCAAAACATGAAGACATCACATGTGGTTAAAGAAATCTGGATAAGGGACACTTGGGTGGCACAGTTGGTTAGCGTCTGATTCTTGGTTTCAGCTTGAGTCCTGATCTCAGAGTCTTAGGATCGAGCCCCACATCAGGCTTCATGATTAGCTTGGAGTCTGTTTGTCCCTATTCCTCCCTGTTGCCATTCCCCATGCATGCTCTCTCTCTCTAATTAAATAAATAAAATCTTAAAAAAAAAAAAAAAAAAAGAAGGAAAACTGGATAAGCTTTGTGCTGGAGATGATACTTAAGGCTTAACTTGCCAGCAGAATTTGAACAGGCTGAAATTGCAAAGGGACTCCAGATGGAGGGAATCACAAGAAGAAAGATACAGAGGAAGGAAGACAAAGGGCACATACAAATGGTAACAGACATTGCTTTTTGAGGTGTAGATATCTTAAGATGGTGACATCTGGCAAGCAGTTAGGAATTTTTCTAGGGGTGTAGAATTGGCAGTCTTCTGCATTGACATGGTGGTTAACACAAAGGAGGGAAATATCTACAGAAAAGAGATGAGACCTGAAGACAGAATTTTGAGGATAATCTCAAAATCAAAGGGAGAAAATATTCAACAACAGAAAGAAAAAACAAAAATCACAGAATTTTGGAGGACAGTAGTGTACCTAAAAATGAGGGGCCTTGTTATTTAAGGAAGGAAGGTAGAAGATGAACACCAGGGAAAGGCAACTTGCTGAGGCAGTTAGATGTTGACTAGTTTCAAAATATGAAGGGGTTTATGAGGAAATTAATTGAGTGAAAGCAGTATTGTTCCTTAGACTTGAGTATAGTTTCCCTGTGACCTCTCAATATCTCCCACTCAAGCGCTTTCAGCTGGAGTGGAGGGGGAGCCATTCTCAAGAAGGAATGCCTAATTGGTACAGGCTTCTCAATGTCGGGGTACTCAACTCAATATACTCCTGAAGAGCTAAAGGAAGAGATTGACACTCAATTTGAAGTCCTAGTAAATAGTTAGGTGCATGGAACTTGGTGTCTTTTTGTCCTGAAGTAACAGAAAGGCTGGTTTTGAGAGATTTAAGAGAGAGGCGTAAGAGAGCACTAAACAACTGTAGATGTCCCTAATATAAAAGATATATGTGGAATAGCACGGCTTCTTTCATGATTATTTATTAAACCACTCTCATCTTTGCAAGCAGTTGAGAAATAGGTATTTGTTATTCTTTAGTTTTGCCTTTGGTGTCTTTTGATTTTATCTTTAACATTAAAGATTCAGTATCATAGAAAGATCTATACCATGCTCAAAAGTAACAAACAAGCTATACTCCTTCCCAGGGAAGTCTTAAAAAAAGAAAGAAAGAAAGAAAAAAAGACATCTGGGTGACTCACTTGTTGAGCAACTGCCTTTGGCTCGGGGTGTGATCCCAGGGTCCCAGGATCGAGTCCTGCATCAGGCTCCCTTTGGGGAGCTTGCTTCTCTCCCTGCCTGTGTGTCTCTGCTTCTCTCTCTGTGTCTCTCATGAATAAATAAATAAAATCTTTGAAAAAAAAATAAATAAAAAAGAAAAAAAGAGATCACCCCAACTTGATCTCTATGATTTAGTTTAAATTTTATAATGTTGATTAATAATATGGGGTGCCTGACTGGCTCAGTCCGTAGGGCATGTGACTTTTGATCTCAGAGTTGTAAATTCGAACCCCACGTTGGGTGTAGAGATTACTTAAAAAAAAATCTTTTAAAAAAATTTTAGATTACTAATAAATGTAGCTCAATAATACACAAAATAAAGTAGATTAAACCTGATTTATTAGCTAAATCAAAAAGCTAGTGGATGCAAAAAGATAAGAGTTCAATTTAAATTT
Source organism: Canis lupus familiaris (assembly GCF_011100685.1). Classification (NCBI taxonomy): domain Eukaryota; kingdom Metazoa; phylum Chordata; class Mammalia; order Carnivora; family Canidae; genus Canis; species Canis lupus. Next base: position 11,725,333 of record NC_049235.1, read on the forward strand.
AATTAAACAGGATTCTCTGAAACAGAGAAGGCATTCTTGGGTGATGTGTAAAAATAGGAAAGCTTTCCTGAAGAACATATTACCTGAACATATGAAAAGATTTACAGTAGAGGGAGCTACGGTAAAGAAAGGGATATGCTTAAATTTAGTTTTCCAAAAGTCCATATGGACATTTAAAATTAGAATTATCAAGCAAAAAAAAATATTATTTTATATAATGTCAGAAACTTCTGCAGTAAGCATCTGGAGAAATCTTTATTTTTAGAGGTATAAAGCATTACATTGGTTGCTTTGGCAGTAGTTATACTTGGAGATTACATACTCTGTTTCTTCTCCCAAACTCATCAATCAGCAAAATCACTCCTCCTCTCCTTGGGAGGGATGAGGGAAAGGATAAAGGTGGTTTCTTTTCCTTACTATTCTAGAAAATTCCTTCCCCTCAAGGACATAAAAGCCTAACACCTCGTCTGTCTATAGGGTGACCACACATTCTGGTTTGCTGGGCACAGTCATGGTTTATACTCATTATTCCCAGGTGGTTAATAGCAGTGCCACCTTTTAATTCTCAAAACTTCCCAATTCAGACAATAAATTTTATAGACACCCTACATATGTAGCAATTGCCCTATGTATACTCAGGAGACACACAATACCTAAAATAAAAATTTTAAAGACTATACTTTCAAGGATCATTTCTACAATTTGTTACTAGAGAAGTTTCTCTCAATGTGTAGAGCACCGGAAACTACCGGGAGGAGGCGCAGCATCTCTCCAGACTGTGAAGCTGGTTTTTAGTGTTTGCTTCTGCAACACCATTCACCATTGATATTGGTTATTTCTTCTCTTCCTTCGGGGGAGCAAGAGAGGGAGGATGCAGATGAGGAAATGGAAGGAAGGAAGGAAGGAAGGAAGAAAAGTTATTTAAAACTTTCTACTTAGCCTACAAAATGGAGGAATTGAAATTGCAAAAAAAAAAAAATCATAAAATCAAACACGCAATAAAATTGATGTCAATTATATATGATACTTTGATTAACTTTATATATGAGTTAAACTGAGTAGGAATAAGCAGGGTTTTAAAAATATTTAATTTATTTGAGAGAGAGCAAGTGCAAGAGAGAAAAGAGAAAGAAAGAAAGAAAGAAAGAAAGAAAGAAAGAAAGAAAGGAAGGAAGGAAGGAAGGAAGGAAGGAAGAAAGAAAAGAAAGAGAAAGAAAGAAAGAAAGAAAGAAAGAAAGAAAGAAAGAAAGAAAGAGCGAAAAGAAGCAGAACCTCCCACCCCCATCAATAGAGAGCCCCAGGTGGGGCTCGATCTCAAGACCAGATCCCAGAACCCTGAGATCATGACCTGAACCCAAAGCAGACACTTAACTGACTGAGCCGCCCAGGCACCCCAGGAATACGCAGTTTTTACATATTTTACATATTTTTAAATACATATTTTTAAATAACAAAAGGGTAGAATTGTTAGTCATCTTCAATTAAGTGATTTATACTTTTTTACTCTTTGTTCCCAGGAGGGAAAAGGTCCCATATAGTCATTAGTTGAAGCTAATGCGTGCACTGAAATATCTCATCTATTTTTGTGACACTATTAAGGTCCACAGATAGAAAATGGACCAAAATTTCTTTCCTGGATTAATAACTCCCAATACTACTCCCACCTCCACTTATTTCCACTTAAATTTGAAAAAGACTTTTAATAATTAAGTTTTAGAAATTTTTAATAAGTTTTATAAATTTTTTTCAAGTGCGGGGGCCCCTGGTAGTTTCCATCTGTGCAGCATGCAACTCTTGATCTAGGGGTTATGAGTTCAAGCCCCACATTGGGCATAGAGTACTTTAAAAAAAATTTTTTTTCCAAGTGCTTCACTATGGAAACCAAAAATGAAATGAGAAATAATATGAACAAATGCCATAATTGAGTATATTCTTATAAGCCAACAAAGCGTAAGGAAATAAATAGGTAATAGGTAAAGGAAGATTAGTGAAGCCTATTTTTTCAAGAAGTTTACAATCTAGTGGATGAAATAGGCATAAAAAACAATGTGGCATAATGAACGATATTTCAAAATAACATTGACATTAAAAATGAGTATTACACTAGAAAGAATTTTTTAAATGCAGAGAAATAGTGACTACATTCTAATTGAATCATAGCAGATGATAGACTTACTTGATTTTTAAGTACCAAAAGAGAAGGAACTTCTGTTTTTACTTTATAATGAATTCACATACCAATAAATATATTGAGAAAAAAGTTTATACTAGAATTGAAATCAAAGACAGACCTAGTTTAAAATACAAGACCCTTGTTTGTAGAAAAATATGTCTGATAAAAAGAACAAAATGAACAAAAAGCATGGAGTCAAATGAATAAATGGGAAATGATTAACAAAAGTGTTAACAAAAGGATTCATAATTGCCTTTGAAAGTATTGTATTTTTTTAAAAGACCTAGAAAAATGATCCTACTGATAAAAGAATAGGGAATTGAAAATATTGGCTAAAAATGAGCTATAAAAATAAATAATTTTTTCTGCATTGCCTTTTAACAAGAAAATTAAAGGAAATGTGCAATTAAGGAACAACAGTGTCTACATAAGGCTTAGGGAAAGGAAGAGGAGAGAATAGTACATTGAATGAGGATCAAAGGGAAATAGCATTAATATAACGGGTACTAAAGGAGCTTGTGATGAGTTTGCTGATGCATTCAGAGCTGACTGACCAATGAGGGCACCCTCATTGAACTATTGCAGCAGCCTCTTACCAGTCTCTCACCTTGTTCTCTTGCTTTGTCCAGTCTAGTTGCAACACAGCAACCACAGCGTCCTGCTAAAAACTTGTCAGATCATGCCACTCTTCTTCTGCTCATAATTTTTCAATGGTCTCCATGCCCCTCAGAGTAGATTAAGGTTTTATAGCATCCTAGTAAGCCCTATATGATTTGGTCACAGTTTCCTCTCTGACTCCTCTCCCATCTCCCCCAAAGACCTCTCTCTGGTCACATCAGCATCCTTGAAGTCCCGGCAACAGACCAGGCCACACCCTCAGGGACTTTGCTGCAGCTCAGTGGTTCTCAAAGGATGACCTAGGGATTCCTGTAAGTCCTCAGGATCTTTTCATGCGATCTCAATGGTCAACAATAAAATGAATGGTCAACAATAAAATGAAAGATCTTTGGGGTCTTTAACATATTTTAAGAGTATAAAAGAGTCCTGAGACTAAAGCATTGAGAATCATGCCTCTCGTGAATCCACTCCAGCCTGGGGTAGCCTGGCCTCAGATATCTGCCCAGCTCAGTCCTATTCCTTCTTCAATACTTTGCTTGTACTTTACTATCCTGGTAAGGCCTACCCTGACCACCTCTTCCCAATCCCAGACTTCTCATTCTCCTTACATTTTCTCTTTTCCATGGTATTTATTACCTTGCAACATACTATATAATTTACTTAAATATCACATTTATTGTCTATCTCTAACTGTGATTAGCATTGCATAATATATAGAGTTACCAAATCACTATGTTGTACACCTGAAACTAATATATGATATGTCAACTATATTTTAACAATAAAAATTTTAAATATATATATTTCCAAGACATATTGAAATAGTGGCTTTACAAAATGCAGTGAAAATATATACTTTCATCAAAATTTAATTGGGGAAAAACATTTAAAGAACATATAAAAATAAAAGTAGCATAAAGACTGCAACTTTTTCTGGTGAACCTATGGCAGAAGAAAAGAAATCTTTGAAACATCTTGTATCAGTAATTATACGCTCCAGCTTGAGGATGACACACACCACTTCCATCACTGTTCATTACTTATTAGCTAGAACTAGTCACCTGGCCCCACCCAACCGAAAAAGGGACCAAAAGTATACTCCTACCATTTATCTGAAGGCAGGAACCTGAAAATATTTGACAAATAGCACTACTGCATTTGATAAATCAATTCAATAACCAAGATTAATAAAATTTCATGTGAAATTAGTTCAGAATATACAATGACTGTAAAAAGCAAGTAAGTTCCAGTTTCATTATAAATAATAAATGGCTTAATCTTGACTTATATAGTAGAAAAATAGGTTAAAGGAGACGCCTGGGTGGCTCCCCAGTTGAGTGTCTACCTTGGCTCAGGGTGTGATCATGCAGTTCTGGGATCAAGTCCCACATCAGGCTCCCTGCAGCGAGCCTGTTTCTCCCTCTGCCTAAGTCTCTGCCTCTCTATCTGTGTCTCTCATGAATAAATAAATAAAATCTAAAAAAAAAAAAAATAGGTTAAGATATATTACATTAATCATAATGAACTTTATTAGTGGTTTGGACTTGGGAGCATTTCATATCTTCCTTCCTCCCTTCCTTCCTTCCTTCCTCCTTCCTTCCTTCCTTCCTTCCTTCCTTCCTTCCTTCCTTCCTTCCTTCCCTCTTTCTTCTTTCAGCAAATATTTGTTGAACCCTTCTATGTATAGCTAATGGCTCTAGGTAATAGGGATACAACAGTGAATAGAAAAGATTCTTGCCTCCCACAGAGCCTACTGGGAGAACACTGGCAATAAACAGGTAAGCAGAATTTCAAAATCAAAATAGTTATATATTGTGATAAATATTATAATGAAGATAAACATTTGATAAAGAATACCTGGGATAGTCAGAAAAGTCTTTTGAAAGTGATATTTGAGATGAGATGTATTTAGACTATAAAGGAGCTAGTTTTGCAAAGATCCAGAGAAAGAGAATTTCAGACAGGGGACATGTGCGAAAGTACTGGCATGACTGAGAAGTAGCAAGGAGTCCTGTATGGTTTGTACCGGGGGAAGAAGAAAGGTGAGAGATGAAGTTACAGCGCCAAGCAGAGACCAAACCATGTAGGGCTTTGTTGTTGAAGGTGACAGGTTTAGATTTTATTCTAAAAAGGTAGAGAAAAGTCATGAAAGGATTTTAACCAGGGGATTGCCTGGATTTCTTTTATGTTTTTAAATTTTTCATTGGTTTCTGTAAAAGAATGGATGGGGGGGGGGGGCGATGCCTGGATTCATTGATTTTGTCTACAACTATTTTGGTCTTCAGTTTAACCCCTCTAGTTCTGAATTAAAAAAACAAATTAACTGTTTAATTCCATTTAAATGCAATCAAATCCAACATCTTTAAAAGTATTATGTTTCTTTCTATAGAATAAAAGTGCTCAATCTTTCTATGGCCTCCTTCATTTTTCTACATCTCTCAACAAGAGTGGTATCCTTTCATGTAGGGGTACATAAGGGGAGCTTAAATAACCTCATGGCAGCAGGAAAAAAAGCAAAGATCTTGAGTGTAAGGTCTTTTGCTTCTTCTGGTTTGTAATATAATATTCTTTATCTACCAGGATATTGCCTACCTTTGGAGGTATTTAAGGCTGAAGTTTAAGTTGGGCGCAGCTGTCATTTGGTTTGTCTAGTTTCATGGTAATAACTCCTGGGTGGCTAAATATCATTATGTCCCGCTGGTCCAGGTCCCTGCTCTAGATCTGGCTGTGCTTTCTATTTGATCCGAGTCTCTTCTAACATCCTGGCCACTAGGCCTGTTGCTCTGCTAAGGTGACTCCTTCTGGCATGCTCTCCAGTCTGACGCTCAATAACTTGGGGTCAATGCGTACCACATAGAATCAGAGGCAGCCCAGGAAAGCTACGTGACCATAGTTCATTTTTAGATGGCTCTGCTTAAAATTGGTGTATGGCAGCCAGCATGTTTGCTTCCTTCCAGAATCTCAAATGGTGAATAGGAGGGAAAAGTACTCCTCTGCTCTCAGTGTTCTTCTCACTTAAAGAATGCTTGCTCTAGGCCAGAGCCAAAACCCACAGAGGGAAAAGTACAGAGACATCTGCTCCCCTCAATCTTATTTTCTTACTCTCTTCTTCTTCCCATTATTCTCCTTAGTTCAAAAAGGAATGTATCTTATCCCAGAGAAGGCCTGGCAATCATAGGTAGGAGTGGCATCTCTCTATTGCTGGAGAACTGCTTAGCCAAATATCCTTCAAGCTAACATGGCTATTATCTTGCTGCACAATTCATATTTACATATGAAAAGCAGAATTTTAATTTATTTATTCTTTTTCAAGATTTCATTTATTTATTCACGAGAGACACAGAGAGAGAGGCAGAGACATAGGCAGAGGGAGAAGCAGGCTCCCTGTGGGGAGCCAGCTGCAGGACTCGATCCCAGGACCCTGGGATCACGACCTGAGCCGAAGGCAGATGCTCAACCACTAAGCCACCCAGGTGCCTCGAATCTTAATTTATTCCATTTGCATTGCTACTATAACAAATTTTAAATTCATCTTACACAAAGGGAAGCTTCCTTAAAACCAAGATGAAAGTCATGAGCTCAGAAAAGCAAAAAAGAAAATTATATTCTCAATTTTTTTAAAGTACTCATAATTACTATTTGAGTCAATCAATCTTCACATCAAATTTATATGTCCAGTGATCTTATTACTTCTATTTTAGGGAAGAAACTGATACTTATGAAGATATTTTTACTTTTTAATTTATAATACAAATTATCAAATTACATTATTGGGACTCCAACCATTCTGTCTACAAAACTCATGCTAAAATGCTTTCTCTTGAAATTTTTGTAGTTAATACTTACAAAGAAAGGAAAATAAAAGTCAAGGATTCCAGTATGTAACATGGATGAAGACAGATCAACTTAAAAATTTACATTCTAACAAAAGCCCAAAAAAGCAAATAATCTGAAACAGAATCAAGTTAATATATTGCTTAGGAATGATGTAAGAAAGCCACAGAGCAGGAAGCAAGCTGGCATTGTTCTGGGCAAATGCTCAAGCGTTATGATCAACCCAAAATCTCAGTAGCTTAATAGAACAAAAATTTATTTTCTGTTTCCATTACATCTCCCATTTGAGTTGACAGACTTTCTGGTCCACACAGAGATCTACACAGAGATGAAGCTGCCACCATTTTGTTAGCTTCACCATCCTGGGCATGCACCTTCCTTAGTATTTCATCAGGGGAAGAAAGATACTTGAGAAACTCTCATGGGCTTTTGACTTTCTCAGCCTGCAAATAACACACTTATGTCCACTAAGATTTCACTGGTCAGAACAAGTCCTTTATACTCACCCAATTGCAAGGGAGCCAGGGAGAGTAGGAGAGCAAATGGAATGTTTGCTCTGTCTCTGTCACAGCCCTGTGAACCCTGATCCACACATTCAGCTTAGGGAAAGGAAATTTCCCTAATTAGGATCTGAAATCCTAATTTCAGATCTTTCATTTCCAAGGTTGCTTTTAGGTTCAGAATAAATATTATCCTTGTTTTAGAGACTGCTTTACATTTTGTGACTGGGGAAGAATATTTCAAGAGCTTTGTAAATCTTTATTAAAGGTAAAATTACATGGGACGCCTGGGCAGTTCAGTAGTTGAACGTCTGCCTTCGGCTCAGGTTGTCATCCCGGGTCCTGGGATGGAATCCCACACTGGGTTCCCTGCATGGAGCCTGCTTCTCCCTCTGCCTGTGTCTCTGCCCCTCTCTCTGTGTCTCTCATGAATTAAAAAAAAAAAAAAATCTTAAAAAAAAAGACCAAGTTACAGTTCTAAGGTCGTTGCAGGTAATCTATTTTTTTTTTTAAGATTTTATTTATTTATTCACGACAGATACAGAAAAAGACACAGGTAGTGGGAGAAGCAGGCTCCATGCAGGGAGCCCGTCGTGGGCCACGATTCAGGATCTCCAGGATCACACCCCCGGCCGAAGGTGGCGCTAAACCGCTGGGCCACAGGAGCTGCCTTCTATTTTGCTTTTAATGAAGTAGTGTTTATGTGATGAGAACACATCTATTCTTACCCATGTTGGGAATAAGATACCCATGCAAGTAGAAACGTAGGGTCTCTAGTGATTGTGTGGTTTCTGTCACCACTACTCGCTTGTGACCACTTACTTGGCCTTTCTACTGGTTTAAATATAAAAGAGTGACTTAAAAAGTCAAGCGCCCAGCTTTTCACTTACACTGACAGGTTTCCATTTACAGAATTCCTTATTACATTACAGAATGTGGAATAAGAGAAATGTGCAAATTTGAATATGAACATGGGGTACCCTAAAACCTAACGTAATAAGAAATTGATATATTTAGGAAATGTAAGGAAGTAGCACCATCTGGTGGGTAAGAAAGAAAGAATGTGGAGAATCACTGAATGCGTATTGCGGGTGCTTTTTAAAATTATTATTGCCATAGACATAATCAGGTTTTCAAATGAGACTTTTTGGGAGCTTTAGAATTGAGACCTGAGGAATCAAATCCTCATCTGAGAAAACAGGGACAAATGCATGGTATGTGCCTTTTCGTATTACCATTTCTGACTGATGTTTGTTCACATGAAACGCAGGTCAATTAAAGCAGCCTTGGTGATGATGAGAGGGTTATTTACAACCTGAGACTATTAGCATCAAAGAGCCTAGTATCTTGGTAATTTTAGACAGTTTACACATGCCAGGCCCAGACACTGAGTACTGGCTTCCAATTATTAGTAAAGCGCCAACAGGGAGCCTTTCTTCATACCTGTTTATTGGTCAGTACCAGAAATAATTGTTAAATTTTTCTTTTTTTGACAAAGGCAAGAGAAATAAAAAAGTTTTCAGCTTTTCAGTTCTGAAGTATCCATTTACTTAGCTGACATTTTTTCACAACTTGAAGATTGCTTCCTTGCGAGATTAAGTTTGGAGTTCAATTTGGCCATTTTTGAAAGGTTAACTTCGTTAAATAGAGCAACAATGTAATAAATCTGATCTGGAATTCTACCCTGATACTTTTATCTCATATTTTCTGTGATGTTCAGCAGCAAAAAGAGAATAGTAGACATTTTACATAGGAAGGGAAGGGTACAAGCTATCCACTCATTTATCATTGAGCCTTATCAAGCCAGACTTCTTTAAGATTTCTTTTTAGTTGACTTTTCCTCCATGCATCTCAAAACCATATGTTGTATTTTTTTTCCTAAGGATTTCACTTATTCACTTGAGAGAGAGAGAGAGAGAGAGAGAGAGAGAGAGAGAACAAGCAGTGAGGACCGTCAAAGGGAGAGGGAGAAGCAGATTCCCCGCTGAGCAGGGAGTCAAATGCAGGGCTCAATCCCAGCAGACACTCAACTGACTGAGCCATGCAGATGCCCCCATATATATATATTTTTTTAAGATTTTGTTTATTTACTTAAGAGAGGGAACAAGAGAGAGAGCACAGAGGGAGAAGGAGAAGCAGACTCCCCACTGAGCAGGGAGCCAGACTTAGGGCTCAATCCTAGGACCCCATGTGGGATCATTAACTTGAGCTGAAGGCAGACACTTAACCAACTGAGCCACCCAGGTGCCCCCAAACCATGTGTATTTTAAAGTATCTGAGTATATATAGCCAAAATTTCTGGTCAGCAGGCTTCTGTGGTCAAGAGAGATGGCATAGCCCAAAGGTTGAAAGCCCAGACTCTTTTACCAGATTCCCAATTTTCTGAGATTCTATTATCCCTCAGCTCTCACTTCTAATTCCCATGCCTTTCACCCTAAGCAACTACTAATTTACTTTCTGTCTCTACAGAGTTGCCTATTTTGGACGTTTCATACAAATGGAATAATACAATAAGTGATCTCTATAACTGGCTTCTTTCTCTTAGCATTATGTTTCCAAAGTTCATCCATGTTATAGTACATATCAGCACTTCATTGTTTTATGCTGAATAATTTCCTTTGTATGGATATACTACATTTTGTTCATCCATTCCCCCAGCATGAACTTTTGAATTATTTTTTTAAGATTTATTTATTTATTCATGAGAGACAGAGAGAGAGATGCAGAGACATAGGCAGAGGGAGAAGCAGACTCCCTGTGGGGAGCCTGATGAAGGACACAATCCCAGGATCCCAGGATCATGCTCCAGGCCAAAGGCAGATGCTCAACCACTGAGCCACCCAGGCGTCCTTGGACTTTTGAATTATTTCCATCTTTTGGCTATTATTAATAATGCAGCTATAAATATTAGTGCACACATTTTTATGTGGATATGTTTTCATTTCTCTTGGAACAGAGTTAGTAGGCCCTGGGAGTGAAATTACTACATCATATGATAACTCTGTCTTTAATCAAGACTACCTGATTTTTTAATTCTCTGTTCCTTGCCCTGTGTTTTGGGGCAAGTTATGCCTCAGTTTGTTTATCTATAAAGTGGCACCAATAGTACTTCATGTGGTTGTTTTAAAGATTAAACAAATAACAATGTGAAAGACTCATAATATATCCATAAACATCACCTAAGTGGATTTTTAAAATGAATTCCCAGATTTTCTTCTTTAAAGATTTTGTGAGAATCTTTAAACCAGAATGACATAAGGAATATTCTCAGGTTTGGTCAGATCTGGATACTTCTTCCTCAACTGTCCCAGCTCTGCCAATCATTTTCTGTTCTCCCATGATGTCTACCTCCATACCATTCCCTATTTGAATTGTTACATCTTTTCTTCAGTGTCTTACAGGGTTTTAAATAGTATTTATTATTTGCATTGGCAAAAGTTCAAAATTCACTTTAATACAAGCTTTATAGAGGCTTCATTTCCCTGCAATATAGTTTGCAAACAGTTGACTTCCTGATTTACTTATAAACTGTGGGGAAGGTTTTTATTTATTTTCTTGGCTCTTTACTCTTAACCTGAGCATCCTACCCTATGTGTCTCTGTCACATGGCACCGGAGGAACTCATTTTATTCTTCTCCATTTGCTTCTTGGGGTCCAAACTGAAATGGCTCTCAACATGGTATGGGGCCATGTCTCTTCCCTGGTAACTATTATACATTCTACTAATAGTTTTTCTGATTAAGCCAGTCATGCGGGATGTCTGGGTGGCTCAGTGGTTGGGTGTATGCCTTCGGCTAAGGGCATGATTCCAGGGTCTGCGAATGGAGTTCTACATCGGGCTCCCTGCGAAGAGCCTGCTTTTCCCTCTGCCTTTTTCTCTGCCTCTCTCTCTGTGTCTCTCATGAATAAATAAGTAAAATCTTAACAAAACAAAACAAAATAAAACCCAATCATGCTTATAATTGTGTAGGCTACATTGATAGTAAGCTCTCAAGTCCTGAGATGCTCTGTTTAACACGACCCAGAGGATTCTGGCTCACAGATTTTTTTTTCCCTACAAAAACAGTTAGGTTGGCATAAAGATCAAATATATTTTATAGCTAACTATCCACCAAATATATCAAATTATTCTTTGGCAAAGAAGACAAAGGGGAATTATGTTTACTAGTAGCTTACCATGTAGCAGACACTAGTTGCTTTAAGGAATATTTTAGAGTAGGTCAAAGTCGGAGCATGACATAAGGTCCTCTGTATGCCCCTGATAACACAGCTTTGGGTGACAGAATGTTCCAGGAGCTTTGTGACCATCACAGAATGCTCCCAAGGACTGAAACAGATGCCCAGACGTACATCTTGTTTTGCATGCTCCCAGGATCTGTAAAAGAGTGCTCAAACCTGGTTCACATGTTGTATTCAGGCATCCAGAAATCAGTCTATGGAACTGGAATCCCCCAAAGGAGGTTGGTCTGGAGACAGGGACCTCAGAACCTATGGAAAGCTATGGAAGAACAAGCCTGAGCTGGTAGTTTGCCCAAATGTCAGAAGGAGTAGTGGCAGCAAGAGGCTGTGCTTGATCTTCCCTGACATTTCCCTTCTCTCCCTCAGCTTGAATAGGCAATGAAAGCAGAAGGCAGGGACCTAAGGGGCTTAACTGTTGAAGTATCTCTGATCATGGGACCCTAAAGGATTTTTCTCTACTGTCCAGAAGGAAAGAGAAGCATAAGATCAGCAACCTAGGGATAAGAGAAGAGTTGTGAGAATGAAATGAGTGCAGGCATAGTTCACCCACGGGGCTTCCCAGACAGAATAAATTAATATGGAGCAAATACAGAGTGTATTTCATAATAATACCTTCCATTATATCTGTGAAATATGCACACTTAATATACCCACATAGGAAATAGGATGAAACAAGAATGTTTGGTATTATCTGGGGTAGCAGATCTGCCTTTGGGGACTGAATGTGTGTCTTTGCTCAAGACATTCCCTGCATTAGAAATACCTGCCTTCCCAGTCATCCTTTGTCCAGATGGGAGGTGACCTATTCTTTCAGGCCCAGTTCAATGACCCTTCTGTACTGAAATGCCCAATGCCTCTAGTTGAAAGTGGTTACAACCTCCATTGAACTCTGTTCCTCTTTTAGTATTCATCACTTTATGTCCAGAATTATAGTTTGTGTGTGTTTCTGTTGTTCCCACCCTGACAAAAAGTCTTCTTGAAGGTAACAGTTACTGATAAATCAGTGTTTTCATCAGAGCCTGCTCCAGGTCCTTGCCTAGGATGTCTTGATAAATACATGGTGAATAAATAAACTTTTGGGTCATTTTGGTTTCTGGGCTTTAAGTTATTCTCTCTAATTTGTACAATAGCAAGTCCTAAAAGAAACTTCTATCAGAGTGACTGTAACCTTTTATGTATGGTAGTGGTCTGGTGGTAAGCATTTATTAGGTAGTAAAGGAATGAACAGTAGCAGCCTGGGCTTTAGCTTTGAGTTTGAGAGTTGGCTTAAAATGACATTTTAAGTGAGGGAATTTTGTGAACAGAGGTAGTAAAATCGCACAGGCTTTGAAGTGTACTCTGGTGACTATACAGTAATCAAGGTACTTCCTTGTTCTCCCATGACATGTTCCTGATATTTATCAGTGATATAAACTCACTGCTAAAATTGTAACAAAAGCAAAGTACAAATGTCTGTGTACTTATCAAATATTTCACTTTCAAAGATATTTCTGTGCCCCCAATGAACAATGTGTACTTTCCATCCAAATTTGGAACACTTTACTAACTTCACATTACGTAAATAGACACAGTATCACAGAGATACAAGGACTTCTTAGGGGAAAAAAGCAGAGCTGAAATCTATTTTAGATCGAAGAATTTTAAAATTCTAATTCAATGTGTTTGACATCCAATATTCCTTGTACCTTGGGGGAAAAGCTCATCAAAATGGTATGACTGGAGGATAGAGATTTGTTCTTCAGTTCTATTCAACTAGTTTTACATTTTAATGCACCTAAAAATCCTAAAACCAGAATCACTCTAGAAGATAAGAATAATAATCCACAGTATACTGTGTTCATTGATCCAATTTTGATTGATTGATAACATATAGTAGCACTATGTTGAATGCTAAAGATCCAACATCTAGCCCCTACCCTCAAAGAGACCACTGTTTATGGGAGTAGACACAAACACCAACTGGTAAATCTTTATTTTTGTTTAATATCATTTTAATTTTCCCTGCAAATTTAGTCAGTTTGTCATAGTAAAATAAATGGTCTCCTTTCCTAACTTGTACCTGAAAAGATAAGGTCTATTTTCTCTTTATATGGCAGCTGCCCCTCCCTCACCCAAAATACACAAACAGAACAATTCAGAAAATTTAACTGTTTGGGATTCAGGCCCATTGAGGAAGATTATATTGAATTATCTCAGAAGGAGAGTGGATAGAGAAATTGAATTATTGTTTGGAATTGAATTCCTGAAGTGGGTAAGGACAAGGGTCCTATATCCAATCAGAATCCCAGTAGGTGGAATGACCGGTGGTAAGGAGCGCACATCAGTGGCTGGTGGTTCAGTCTCTACAGCTATAGCCTTGCAAGCCCTGAGTCTGAGTTGTAGAAAGGGCACTACACAAGCAACGGAGTAGCCTACCTTCCAGTAGGCCACATGGGCTTGAGCAATGGACATGACAACTGGGCGACAAGAATGAGCTCAAGTCAAGAATCCTTTCTCCATGATGATGTAGAATTGAACTATATAATACTCCTGGGGAATCATGAACAACCTCAAAGAAGGACTCTCTAGTGATTAATATTAAAGGTGTTGGGACGCCTGGGTGGCTCAGAGGTTGAGCGTCTGCCTTCGGCTCAGGGTGGGGATTGAATCCCATATCGGGCTCCCTGTGAGGAGCTTGCTTCTCCCTCTGCCTATGTCTCTGCCTCTCTCTCTGTGTCTCTCATGAATAAATAAATAAAATCGTTAAATAAATAAATAAATAAATACATAAATAAATAAATAAATAAATAAATAAACAAACAAAGAAACAAACAAACCGATATGTTGACAAGGGAATTCAGACAAGATTTATTTTGATTTATTTTTTTTTTAACATGGGGCTTGAACTTACAACCCTGAGATCAAGACCTGAGCTGAGATTAAGAGTTGGACACTTAACCAACTGAGCCACCCAGGTGCAACTTATTTTGATTTTTTATAATAAGGTAATACAACTTTTGTTTTGTCCACGTCTCATGTGGCAAATTTGTATCCCTTATAACACATATGGTGTGATAACTACTAAAATAGAGTGGATACTATGTGCTCATAGTAGTAAGCAACTACGGTATTTTCTAGCTTTTAAAATGTGTTTGATCACTTTAACATTTTCGTATTGGAAATGTCTTAAATGTCACATGTCTTAAACTGATGCATATCTTTAATATTCTACTTGTGTGCTTTGATTTAGCAAAAAAGCTGATACCTTAGAATCAAGAAAATATCAAAATCCGCTAGGGAGCTAAGAGGGAGAAAGGAAAGCACCATATAGAATTGATTTTTTGATTGATTCAAAAGACGAGTAGTAGGGACTCATGCGTGGCTCAGCGGTTAAGCGCATCTGCCTTTGGCTCAGGGTATGATCCTGGAGTACCTGGATCGAGTCCCACATCGGGCTCCCTGCATGGAGCCTGCTTCTCCCTCTGCCTATGTCTTTGCCTCTCTCTTTCTGTGTCTGTCATGAATAAATAAATAAATAAAATCTTTAAAAGAAAAAAAAAGATGAGTAGTGAACAAAATGAAGTAAAGACAGCATGTGTGTAGATGGAAATATGTGGGAAAACACAGCAGTGCAAGAAAACCTGAGCATTATTGGCAAGGGAATGATTTGGCATCTCTTTTAACTAATATATAAAAACTACTTGTTGGGCATTTATTTAGAGGGTATGGAAAATTATATTAATAAAAATTTGACATAGAAATAAATTCCTTTACTGATTGACATCTATTGGTCAGAGCATGGTCAATGTTCTGAAAGAATGTGACCACTTAGTTGGATACAGATCCTTAGATTACAATTTTAAATAAAAAGATTATGTCCCCAGTAAGTAGTATTGTGACCTGCATTGTGGACCTTGGAATTGTGGCTGTTTGTAACTGCTTGTTTGCAAGAAAGTTCAGCATAGATAGCTAATTCTAGCAAGGGGAGTTTTGTTTTAGATTTTTATTTCCACTGAAGGGCTTGCCTCTTTTGGCAGAAATGAAGTTTGGCCAAGGATGACAGGTCAAAGCCTGCATTATCTGGCAACGTATTACCAACATAATCCAGGGCTGTGCAGCACTTTTATAGGTTGGCACTGGGCTGGATTTGTCCATGCCATGCCTTAATCTAACTCTGAGTTCAAGGCACTTTGAGAACTTAAAATGTGTTTATGGGAAGGAGAGGAATTGATGCAATATAGCAAATTATTATTTTAATGAACTGCTTGGGCATACACGGTCTCTCTTGATCTCCACATCATTATGAGGCATCATCACCTCCATTTTAAAGATTATGAAGCTACTACTGAGGAAATTAACTTATCTTAGACAAGGGTAATCTGATAGTAAATAAGTAGAAAATGGAGTGTAGGTCCCCTGAATCTCAGTTGATGTGCTGCCCCGCTACCCACCCCATCCCCCAAAACAGGCACGTGGCTGTCCAATCCAAGTGAGTCTTTCATTTGTTCAAAGAAATCAATATATTAAATGTTTCAGTAATTGTTTATTCCACAAATATTAAAGCAACTGAAAGGATGAAAGTAAAGTAACTGGTTTAGGTTAGAAAAACACCATCTTTCCCTTTGTTACACTCAACATAAAAGTCCTCTACACAATTAACAGGCTCCTAGTTGCAAATGGTGGACACTGTGGCTCATGATCTGACTCCTTCTAAGATGTGAATCACAACAAAAGGGACAACCACATAATTGGACCCAGTGATTGCCAGGGCCCCTCCCACATCCTGAAAGTCTCTTGGTTTTCAATGGAGTGGGTAGCTGTTGTGAAAATTGGCAAATTCAAATCTAAGCAGTTGTGGCTTATAAGGCTCTTGATAGAGTTAAGGTAAGCAAAGTTATTTGTAGCAAAATACATGCAAGGAAAGTCCTCTGGGATAAACATTCCTAAACAAAGTTGCTGAAACACTGTGGATTTTTAACCACAAAGTAATTCCCTAGTAATCAGTTTTGAATGCTGACAGGCTTGTTTTCTTCCTGGTTTCTTATTTCTGACCTCTTTAATTCCCTTCTTTAGCAACAGTAAGAATATTCCAAAATAATTCTTTCCACGGACTCAGTCAGCAGCTGTGAAACCTCTAAACTTCTGTTTTTATTTGGTTAGTCATTAAGTGAGGTCAGTGTGGGGGTTATGTCACACTTTGTAATTGAATTAAGCAGCTTTTCAACTGGTGAAAAATATAAGATTCTCAATTACTATTGCTATTTATGTAGTACACAGCAAGTGTGCTAAATTTCTGACTAATATGTTGAAATCATTCATCTGGCAACATTTTAATTTTATTTTTTCATTGTGTGTGTGTGCTTTCTTTTAGTTTTTTTCCTTGTTATTTTAATAAATAGACTGAAATTAAAGAATTTGAAAAAAATCAAAACTGGACATACTTGAAAATACCAGTATAATTATTTATGATACAGATGGGAGACTAAAGTAAATAACATTTAAACCACAGAATTAAACCCTCTTTTACAAATATACTCTGCTGCTGTTACATGGACACAGTCACATATACACAGCAGCCAGATACCTGGAAAGTTCTTGCTAAAATAACAAGATTAGCCTGGGGCTCCTGGGTGGCTCAGGGGTTGAGCATCTGCCTTTGGCTCAGGTTGTAATACCAGGGTTCTAGGATCAAGTCCGTATCAGGCTCCCTGTGGGGAGCCTGCTTCTCCCTCTGCCTCTTTCTCTTTATCTCTCATGAATAAATAAAATCTTTAAAAAAAAAAAAGATTAGCTTATAAACATAGTTTATGACAATTACTGTATTGAAAGAGAGTGGTCAAATGCTATTGTGCACAGTGGTGATTCACTGTATTTTATCTCACTGGTAGAACTTTAACATACCTGTGAAAGTTCCTTTTCAGGATCTTAAAGAATTAGCCCTCTAACACTGAAGTGTACTCACTTGTGTCATAAAGTCATAGTCATGGGAATCATAGGTAATTTCCTCAAAATCCTTAACTACTATTTAAAGAGCCTTCATATTTTGTTCCCAATTATCTTTAAATTTCTATTTGTCCCCTCAGCACCCTTGCCTACTCCCAGCAATGTGAATCATGGGTTTTTCTGGTATTTCTTCTTTCTACAAACAATTCTCTTTGCCTGGAAATACTTCTACCTCTGCCTGTCATTTTAATCTTCTCTGCTCACATAGCACCTCCTCAGTAAAATCCTTTTCAGTGACATTGGGTAGAGGTGAGCAGGTACTGTGTTTTTGTTTTTGTTTTTGTTTTGGTACTGTGTTTTAATGTCACTTTGTTTATACCTGTTATGTGAACCAGATTAACACCATCCTGGATAAATCTGCCATGACTGCTTCATGACCTGAAGCCTTCCTGAACACAGCGTTCCCCCCCCCCCCCCCCCACCATTCTTTTCTTTTGTTTAACCACACCCTTAAGTACATACTTAAGGCATAATGTCCTTGATCTACTCTGGAGATATGACTGTGACACATATGTATTCTCAAGCATTCCCCTCCAGGGTGGTCCCCCAGCATGTACTCGCTAATCTGTAGGGCTATAAAAGCAGGTCTTATGGGAGGTGGGGTTGTGGAGATCTCATCTTGTGGCCCCACAAGACATGCCTCTGTTCATAAGTCCCCTTAATAAAATATTTCCTGTCAAGCTGTACTTCTTAGCCTTTTTGTTTGGTTCTCCAGCTCCTTCAGCCTTTGGAAGTCATTTTGCATATACTTCCGTTTCAAGCAAATAGCACCTAATGCAATCATCTGTACTTTACTGCTAGATTAACCCCACTAACATTTATAGGATTTTGGAAATCTTTGGCAAGAACTAACTAGAAATACAATTTTAAAAAACAACCAACCAACCAAAAATAGAAAAGTCCCTGCATAGAGGAGGCAAATCAATCCATTTATTTATGTGCAATTTGAGGATAATGATCATATCTGATTCATCTTTGGATTATCAGCGTTAGGCTAGCATTTGATGTAGAAAAGACATATGATAAGTATTTACCGAAGTGAATCAGAATTTCAGAGCTGAAATTCAGATTTTCTGATCATGAATAAAAGAAAAATATTTAAGTAGGTATCTGTTCATGTTACTGCTATACTCTAGAAAAAGGCAGAGAGTTTGATTATATAAAAATCGTATATTTATGGGTGCCTGGGGAGCCCAGTTGGTTAAGCACCTGACTCTTGGTTTCAACTCAGGTCATGATCTCAGGGTCTTGGAATAAAGCCTGCTCTCTGCCTGCTCATCAGGGAGTCTGCTTGTCTCCCTCTCTCTCTCTGCCCCTCTTCACCCAACATCTCTCTCTGGAATAAATAAATCTAAAAACTTTTTTGTATTTATTTATATATGATAAAAAGTAATGCAACTATTAGTCAAAAATCTGGCTTTGAAAAATTCTGAATATGACTAAATTAGCTTTAAGTATGTTCTGTGGGATGTTAATATGTTCTATAGGAACAAAAGGAACTCCATAATGAAGTAAATTAAGCAAACATTGATTTAAACAAAGTTTCTGTCTTATATGACTTCTCAAATGCTAGTATGTGTTATAAATCTCTAAGAGCAGGATAGATTCATTTCCCAAACTTATTTGACCAAGGAATTGTTCCATCAGCAAAGATCTTACATAAAGGGTGACCATGTAATTTGTTGCCTAAACTGGGACAATTTTGGGAACAAAAGAGAGAGCTGTTAATTATGCCAGGATAATAGTTGTAAACTGGGATTATGCCAGGCAATCCAGGATGTATGGTCGGTCACCCTAATCTTATAGGATTAGTTTTCTTTTGGAATACACTTTCAAAAAAAGAAAAACTAAACTGGGGCACATGGGTGGCTCAGTCAGTTAAGTGTTGAACTCTTGGTTTCCATTTAGGTCATGATTTCAGGATTGTGAGTTCAAGCCCCACTTTGAGTAGAGGATTACTGGAAAAAGATAAATAAACTTTAAAACAAAAGTGACTTATAGTATTGTTGTAAGGCTTCAATGACTAAACTAATGTAAGGATTTAGCACAAAACCTGTAACATATTAAGCACAATAAATGTTGGCTTTGTTAGTATATTATTTCTATTATTGTTAATGTTATTGTAAGTATTGTAAAGTAGCAGAAACAGGAATCAAACTCAGATCTATCTGATTTTAGGATCTACACTTTTTTAAAGAACAACACAATCTGCATGCAAGCATCAATTAGTTTATTGCAACTAATTCCAAAAACACAATACTACTTATTGAATGATCGTTTTTGCTGTGTACTCAACGTGTTTGTTCTTACTTTGCAAACTTCTTTAAGGGGTTCAAAATGTCAAAGAAATAGATAATGAGTATTCATGTTTAAAAAACCAGCCAAGGTTAGTCAGTTTGAACTCTTCCGAAGAAAGGTATTACATAAATCCATGAAACTATAATTAACATGTTTTAAATAATTATGACATTTCAGGCAATTAAGCTTGAGTCTCTCCTAAGCCTATACTACTAAAAAGCTTATCTAGAGATGAAGACTTTAAAACAACTTTTGCTTTGAAAATCTTCAAACCAACTCAAAATAGGATTTTATAATGAACCTCCAGGTAGCAATTGCACAGCTTCAGTGGTTAACCACACAATTTTATTTCATCTATACCCTCCTTACCACCACATCCACCACCATGCCACCACTGCTGCTGCCAATTGCCACCACCGCCGCCACCGCTGCCATCCCCCCTGCCACGCCATTAGCACTGCCACCAACACTACCACAGCTACCATTATCATCATTTGTATTATTTTAAAACCAATTTCAGACATCATATTACTTTACCTCTTAATATTACATTACATACCTCTAAAAGATAAGAATTTTCTGTGGAAAAACTCAGGCCTATACTGAAGATACTTTTGTCTAAAAGGTAAACTTACTCCTAGAATTTTAGTTTCAGTTCCATGTCATGGACACTTTCCTAAGAAATTTCCAGAATATAGCACTGATATCAGCATGTCATTTGGTCTTAGACAATGGTCTTCAAGCTTTCTGTTCTCAAGGCACCTTTACACGCTCAAACTTACAGAGGATCTCACAGAGCTTTGGTTTATATGAGTTATATTTATTGATATTTACTATGTCAGAAATTAATAGTGAGAAATTAAAAAATGTATTTAATTCATTTTAAAATAATAAAGGTTAGTTGAAATGTGGAATCATAAACCTATAACTCATTAACATGAATAACATATTTGTATGGAAATAACTTAATTCTCCAAACCATAAATAAACTAGTGGAGAAGAGTAGCATTATTCTACATTTTCACAAATCTCTTACTGTCTGCTTGATAGAATTCATCTGGATTCTCATATCTTTTTCTGCATTTACTCTACTGAGGTATATTGTTTTGCTTGAATATGAAGTAGAGTTAGTTCAGATAAGAATCATCAATATAGGGCAGCCCAGGCTCAGCGGTTTAGTGCCACCTTTGGCCCAGGGTGTGATCCTAGAGACCCGGGATGGAGTTCCATGTCAGGCTTCCTGCATGGAGCCTGCTTCTCCCTCTGCCTATGTTTTTGCCTTTCTCTCTGTATCTCTCATGAATAGTAAATAAAATCTTAAAAAAAAAAAAAAGAATCATCAACATAGGCTAAAAATATGGGTGGAATAGGTATTTAGTTAGTTAAAGTATCTGTCCTAATTATTTATGAATTACAAATTAATTTTAAAAGTTGTAAATTTTTTGTGATTGCATTTGTAACTTTACAGTGGAAAAGCCTAGTGGACACCACATTTATCAATGTATCACCAAAATGGGAAACTGATATGTTCTCCTGATGTGGTGCCTAAGATGAGAAAGTCACAGCATCACTTATGTTGTACTCCTGTCAAAAGATTCATAACCTGCTTATAATCACTTGCAAACTCATATCAAAGGATGCAGTACAAAACAATTAGCTCAGGCTCTTAAAAATATCGTTGTTATGAAATTAAAAAACAAAAAAGGCCAGAGAATAGTTCCAAATTAAAGGCAGCTAAAAAAGACATGGCAGTTAAATACAATGCATGTTCCTGAATCAGATCCTAGATGAGGAGGATAGCAGGGAATAACATAGAGAAAATTGGTGAAATATAAATATGTATTATATAATAGATAATTACATTGAATTATGTTAAATTTCATGAATTTGATCATTGTGCTATGATTTTTATAGGAGAATATCCTTGTTCTCAGGAAATACTAACTGAAGTATTTTGGGGATAAAGAAAGAAAATGTCTGCAACTACCTTATGTGATTCATGAAAAAATAAAAAAATATGGATAGATAGATGATAGATATGGAGTATTAAAGCAAATGTGGCAAAATATAAATGATGAATCTAACTGAAGGTTATGCTATTCTTATAAATCTTCTGTAGGAAAATTATTTCCAAATAAATATTTAAAAATAAAAATCATAATTTGGAATTTTAGAAATTTAGCTAACATCCTCCCACTTATATCAAATTATCAAAGGCTTATAGAAATAAACACATTAATAAAGAAAATTGCCCTAATTTCTTTCTTAAAATTCCTGTTTTAGAGTATAAAGCAAGAGATGGAAAAATGAGTTCATGATGGAATTAAAATAATTCTGTTATTCATTAGCACATTTTCTGAACTGAATACTTTTTATAACAACACAAAGTTCTGTTTATGATCAAAATACGCTTATCTGGGACACAATCTAAAAGTAGCTCACAGATTTATGGAAATAAATGGATAGTCTTTTAAATCAATTTAAATTCATAAGGGTACAGTAAAAACTATCACATGCTATCAGTGCTTTAAGTATGTGGAAAAATGAAAAAATAGAAATTTAGAACCTATCCTCCAGGACCTTATAATTTTATCAAGCTAAAAAATTTTTCATGAATGAATTAAAAAGTAAAATAAATGAAAAAAGAGAGAGATCGAGGCAAACCATAAGAGAGACTCTTAACTATAAAGAACAAACTGAACATAGCTGGAGGGGAGGGGAGGGGAGGGGAGGGGGATGGGTTAATGGGTGATGGAGATTAAGGACAGCGCTTGTTGTGATGAGCACTGGATGTTGTATGTAAGTGATGAATCACTAAATTCTACTCCTGAAACCAATGTTATACTACATGTTAATTAACTAAAATTTAAGTAAAAACTTGAAACAACAACAAAAAAATAAGATAAATGGCATATGATTTAGTGTCCAAATATTCATTATTGTAGTCTTACCTAATGGAAAAATAATGTAAGCCATATATATATATATATATATATATATATAATTTTTCATTTTCCTGTGGTTACATTTAAAAAAGTAAAAAGAAGCATACCAAGCCTCAGAAATCAGCATGTATTTTACATGATCAATTCAGATCAGCCACATTTCAAGTACACAATAGACCGCTATGGCCTGTGGCTACAATTTTGCACAGAGCATGGGAAGGTGATGGGAGAATGGGGGAGAATTTCTTCCATAAAAATAGCACCAGGCAGTGTACTAAGGCCTTAGACACTGCATCCACGTGACCTTTTTGTAAATTTAACCCAAATTTTCCTCAGTCTCATCATCTTGGGAATACAAAGGAGTTGTTATTAATAGCAATTAATCAAATTTAATGAGCTTGTTTTCCTTTGTACTTCATGGGACAACTGTCTGTTGCAAAATTCTTCACAGTATTTTTTTCAAAGTCTCCAGGGGTGTCTTGCCTGTGTTCACACCAATCCCTTTTTCAACCTCCCTTGAAAAGCCGGTTGAAGGGACATATGGTCACTGTCAAAAGCTGTGTCTCCCAGTGCATCCCAAATCTTAAGCTGAAGGATCAAAAATGGTACCACATTCCGGTAAAAACTCATTATGCCTAGGTGGCAAAGTGTCCTCCAAAATGTAGAAAATGTTCCTCTCCCAAACCTTGTCTTATCTCATGAAAATGCTCCTTCAGCTTCCACTCAAAGCCCTTCTCTCCAAGAGGCTCGGATTCAGTAAGAGGTGAATCAAGAGACAGGTTGCGCCCGAAACATTTGTTTCTAGCTCCCAGGGACCCAGGCATAAAACTTCCTCAGACTTCCTATAGTGCAAAACAAAAATCCTCATGGCAACCCACCCATAAAAACCAGATTCTTCTTAGGCCTGCCCTACTAGTTTTCAAAAGTTCCAACAGTGGACCCTGTCCAGTTTAAAGCTGACATTCCTGTCATAGAAGGATTTACCCACAATTTACAGTAATTCAAATGCAGATACATATATAAATATATCTTACTTTATGAAGTAGATATTTTCATGAAACTTTTATATGTGTTGAAAACTTGTAGGTTAATTCCTATTTAAAATGTACTATAGAGCAGTAAGTATTAGGTGATCCAACTCCTCTAATTTTCTAGATAAATCAAGTGACCTGACAGGTATGCACCTACACTTGAGATAGATGTGGTCCCCTCTATATTTCTGTATTGCTGTGAATCTTCCACTCCTGGTTGAGTGGCTTTCCATTTTATCAGTTGCCTAGGGAAGTTTACTATTTTAGAGATTTGTATAGAGAATGATTTTTCAAAAGGGAGAGGGTCTTTTTGTGGGTCACTTAATGGGGAGAAAAAAGAAAACAAAATCCAGAGACTAGAATTAAGAAGTCTAAATCTAAGTCCCTGTCACAAATGGGCTGCATTCAGCATTTTATATATGACACAAAGCATAGTGACTCTGTTCCTGTATTTACTTTTTTGTGTTATTTCAGATGTGAGAACTAACAACCATGTTATTATTGGTTATTTTCTATTTATTGTCCTAGTATGGAGTATAGAAAATGGACACTAATGGCATTTTTAAAAGATTTATATATATTCTCTTTTTAAAGTATTTAAAAAAAAATTTTAAGAGTAAATCTCTACACCTAATGTGGGGCTCAAACTCACAACCCTGAGATCAAGAGTTTTACACTCCACCGACTGAGCCAGCCAAGCTTCCCTGTAAGTATTTTCTTAAAATATTTGAAATGTTTGTTTGGGGTGTTCTCTTGATCTATCATTCATTAATTCATTCATTCATTCATTCATTCATTCATTCATTCATTCAACAAGTACTTATTTATCCCATACAATGTAACAAGCACTAAGCTAGTTTCCGGATATATGGAGTGACATAGACATTTCCCCGTCTCTTACAAAGACAAGATGAGACATAAAAACAAGAAGGCAGGGATATAAAGGACAACAGGAAAAGATGAGAATCAATTTCAATACTGTCCCTGGTAAAGGTACACATAGAAGAGATACCGGACCCAGAGAAAGCTACCTGGAAGTAGAGATAGCAAAGCTGAGACATTAAATATGAGTTGGAATTAGCTAGGGAAAGGGTGGTGAAGGAGGTGGGGAGATAAAGAATGTCAAGGTGAAGAGTCAGAAGGGAAAGCTCATCAGAAGACCCAAAGATGAAATAGCACATGTTCAGGTTACTGCAGAGTTTTAGGGAAGAGTGCCAAGGCATCAGACAGATGAGATATATGTGAGCCAGATCAGGAAAAGAATTAAAGATTGGGATGTCATTGTAAGGGGACCAGAAGATACTGATGGGGTTTTGAGTATCTTGTGACAAGATCTGACTGGCATTTCAGGAAGATCCTAGGACTGCAGAGTTGAATATGAATCAGAGAAAGAGCGTTTTCAGTAATTAGCCGTTGCGTTTCTCCCGATGAGAAATGATAAAGACACCTGATCGAGGGTGATGTTAATGGAGACTGGTAGGAGCAACAAGGGACAGATTTAGCAGGAAAAGTGGCAGAATTGACAGAATTTGCTCACCAATTGAAGGGCAAGCCACCGAGCAAGCAAAGCAGAGGGGCAAGAATCCGGCTTGCGAGGCCATGTCTCATTCCCCTTGATTGTCCTCTGCCTAGCTAACTGCCATGCATGACACAGGGTGAGACAAGTGTTTGATGAATGGATGGATGAATTTAGATTTATTGATTGACTAAATGAATTCATTAATAAAAAGCAGAGGGGGGCACCTGGGTGACTCAGTGGTTGAGCATCTACCTTTGGCTCAGAGCATGATCCTGGGATCAAGTCCCGGGATCAAGTCTTGCCTCAGGCTCCCTGGAGGGAGCCTGCTTCTCCCTCTGCCTATGTCTCTGCCTCTCTCTCTGTGTCCTTCATGAATAAATTTTTTGAAAAAGCAGAGAACTTGAGGGGAGAGGTTAAAACAAAGAATGAATATTGCTAAAAAAGAAGGAAATTCAATTTGAACAATTAAAAATTCTCATCTAGATTAAGATTTCTGTGAACTCTGAATCACAAGCTTGAGGGACTTAAAGCAAACAATAAAGATCTGACTCAAACAATGAGTTGGTTGATATAAAGAACACATATACACTGGTAAAACTGAGTTGTTGAAAGCTAATACCATGAGAGAAATGCATGCTACCTAAAAACATTCTCTGTGATGAAATTTACCCCAAGAGCATATAACATCCACTGTGGTTATCCTTTTTTTTTTTTTTGAACTAGTATAAAATTGAACTAATACAAATTATATGAAATTTATAAACCAATAATGTAATCTCATGTAGTGATCAGGTTATATGTATCTTAATTTTCCATTAAAAAGAGGGAAAGAGGGGATCCCTGGGTGGCTCAGCGGTTTAGCGCCTGCCTTTGACCTGGGGCGCGATCCTGGAGTCCCAGGATCGAGTCTCACATCGGGCTCCCTGCATGGAGCTTGCTTCTCCCTCTGCCTGTGTCTCTGCCTCCCTCTCTCTCTCTCTGTGTCTCTCGTGAATAAATAAATAAAATTTTAAAAAAAGAGGGAAAGAATTAAAAAGAATAACAAAGCAAACTTATTATTCCTAAATACAATTACTAAATTACTAAAATAGTAAATATCTAATTTTTCAAAATGTAAAACTAGACTGAAATCTGATAAATCACAGTTTGCATAGTTCTTTTCATAGTTCTTTCCTAACAAAGAGAAACTCATCCAAGAAGAGCACATGGGCCATTTTTTCTATTAACAGCAAAAACTTCTTAATTGATTATAAAATCTGAAGAAACAAAGAATAAGTCTAAGCAAGAATCAGGAAAAAAGACTAAAGATGTCCAGTAGCTTCCATAGTTAAGAATAGATTTAATCCATCATAAAAATATTTTACTGAGAGAATATAGGTTTTAATGTCATAGAAAAAAAGAAAACCAAATCAAGACAACCAGTGAATCTTAGGAGACATCATGGTGTGTCACCAATAGTTGGAATTCATTCTTTTTTCATGGGTGTTGTGTAGCTTGCTGTCTAATCTAGTTTTTTAACTGTAATATCAGCTAATCAGCTTCTGTGGGTCATCAGTTGATAGATAGTCCTCTGGGCCCTTTGATCTGCCCACCCCATGGCACTTTCTTCTGATTTTAGGCAGTGAACAATTTTCATAAGGCTAAGCTTGGTTTTAAGCCAATCTTCTATAATTTTGTTCCAAAGATATCGTACTTCTGGTTTCATTTACCATTCCGTAAATGACAGTTTTTACCATATAGTTCAAACCACTGAAATTCTTAGTTTCAGTCCCATTGTTTTGCCTAGTTGCTCATTTCCACCACTTCAGCCTCTGGGTTCGAAATTTTGTACCAGAAACAACATTATAATGGTTGGAAGGTGTATTATTTGTGCATCAGCCTCTCAAATGGCAACTGCATCTAGATGTCAGAGTATCACATATCTGATTATGTTCTTGCCACCCATCGAGATGCCCCACTTTTAGATGTTGGTACCCACTGTTGCCTGACCTCTAACTGGATGTTGCTGTTACCATGGATTGTACCTACTAACCACTCTGCTTCTGGTCTTAGCGACTTCTCTCCAAATCCAAGTAATTGGTATCACGTACAAAGTACCCATAACAGAAATGCCAAAGTATTATAACAACCAAAGGTTTCTAAATTGCAACTACTATACTAGCAGAAAGGTGAAGCAATATAGCCTAACTCTTGAATTTATATGGGGGAAAAATACAGGATTACAAACATCCATGGACGATGAGGTAAAAGAATAGCAACTTGGGTAGACTGAAATCAAATACAATTTCAAATATAAGTAATGGCTGTAGAAGTGTTTGTGAGAGGAGCAGCTGACAGATCCTCCTGATGTTCAAAAACATTGGTTTCTCTCCTTTTTAGAGCAAATACCGATGAATCCATGAGTAAAGACACAGAAGTATGAGCAATAAATTCAATACATTTCATCAGTGGTCGTTCAACAAAGTTTAGTCTTTGTGTAGACGTAATGAGGACAGAAATGTTGTCATGGAGTGGTCGTCATACTGTCAACTGGGCATTTTACCATCAATTACAACATGGATCAAAAATAAGGAGGTTCATCTCTCACTATAAAGGTCAATTTATATTTGTACATCTATACCTACTTGTGCATGTATCACAGTGGTTCTCCATTAGGGCTATTTTTACTCAGAAGGCAATATTTAGCAATATCTGGGAATATTTTTTGACTGTCACAATGGAGGATGCTACTGGCATTCAGTGGGTAGAGGACATGGATGCTGCCAAACATCATACAAAAGATATGTATAGGATAGCCCTCCAAGAAAAGAATTATCCAGTTCAAAACACCAAGTGCTGAGGTACAGCAACCCTGATATAGTTATTGAAATCTACCTACAGGCAGCTCTCATTTTGCATGGTACCATGTTGACTGAGATTTGATCTCAGTGAGGAGTGAGGAAATGGTTCTGATACGAACAAGATTCATATCAGAGCAAAGACTACCTTTATTTAGTTGTTGGGTGAAGCCAAACAATTCACAGTATAATAGCAAACAAGAAAAAGCATTTTTAGAAATAGACTTTCTCTCCAGCCTACTCTTCCTAAAGCAAATTATTTAAGTTCATGATGCCTGCAACTGAACGTTTTATCTTTTTTCAAAATCTGTCTCTTGCCCACTTTCATTTTTCCATTAATGGAACTACCCACTATCTTTCTCTTCCTTCTCGTTAGGCTCTTATATTCAATACATGGCCAAATCCTGTTGATTCCGTTTCTATTCTATTTCCACATCCATTTCCTTCTTAATATTCTCAATGCCACATTCCTAATCTGTGGCTTCCTTTTACCTTTCGCCGACTACAACAATAGCTTTATAACAAGACACAGAATCTCCACCATATAATCCATTTTAAGCATATTTCATGAATAAAAGCTATTTACTAAGAAGTTATTTTTCTTAAGGCACAAATATAATCATGTACATTCCTAGCTCAAAAACCTCTAATATTTCTCTATTGCTTACTGAATAATCAAGTCCCAACATACTTTAGTTTCATTGCTCAACACTCTTCTATATGACTAATGTCCCTCCTGAGCAGGATTACTACATTTCATTATGTGATTACACCCTATCTTTTCAATCTCCATGTCTTTGCCTACATTCTTCACTTAACTTGAAACCTCTTCCCTGATTCATCATGCTACATAGCTTTCCAGAACTGTCCAGATTTAAATGTCACCTTTCCTACAAAGTTTTTCCTGGTATCCTACATGGAACTTCTGAAGTTGGTTGTTCATTTTGTCTGATTGTTTTATGTCATGTATGGTAATGATTCCTAATACCAGTTCACAGTCACACTATTGGTGACATACTTTTCTCCTGTCCATGATAAGACAAAAAACAATACAGTACATTTTTATGAAGGTATATTTATTTAAACTTAAGTAGTCCTTTATTCTGGTATTGTGTCCATCCTAACTTTTAGTTTAAAATACACTGTTTCTTTAGTGATCATATTAAAAAAAAATTCTTACTTGGCAAATATAAAATCTGGTAACCTTATGTTTGTCATCTCAATTTTTAAGGGCAATTTCATTGGTCTATGAAATCCAAAAATCTGCCTATGTCACTTTATCTTATATTAGTAAATGGTCACCTTTTTCCCTTCAAATCTCATTCCCTTGTGGTTTTGTGATAGCTGTTATACACCATGAGATTATTTGCAAAAGGACTATATAAATTATGAAGTAGACAGATATTTGCATCTTATAACTTTGAGATGGTTAACTGTGGTGGACATTGTGATGAGTCACTCTGGTCCCCATCTCAGGAGGACTTGTTACCCCAGCTCCTGGAAGGGCTATTGGCCAACAGCTTTCAGCTGCCGGCCTCTAAAGGGATTGCTCCAAATATAAAGAGCCACCTCACTCAAAATCATGGACTTTTTGTCACATC
Organism: Canis lupus familiaris; assembly: GCF_011100685.1. Taxonomy (NCBI): domain Eukaryota; kingdom Metazoa; phylum Chordata; class Mammalia; order Carnivora; family Canidae; genus Canis; species Canis lupus. The sequence continues at coordinate 11,754,910 of NC_049235.1, forward strand.
CTGTGACTCTTTGACATCATCTTGGAAATATTCTACAAGGCCATTTTAGCTCTAAAGTTTCTTGGGATAAGCCAACACAAACATGGAGTCCATAGCAGCTCTTTTACCACTACCCCTCTTTTACTTTAGAAACTATCTACCTTGCTACAAGCATATGTGGTGTGGGTGGAACTGATCCGTCTCCCTAGGTGCATGATCCAACCTTTCCCTGTTAGAACACTGCACACTGCATGCCACAGTGGTAAGTAAGGAACATGTGACCATGGGGACAATGAGAGACAGACTGAAGACTTTTGCTCAGATTGGGGGAAAAGAGCAGTGCAGATTTTCTTAAATTGCTAAGCCGGTAGGTGCTAAGTCCTAGAGCTTCGGTGAGCCAACACATGGATAGAACCTGCCCAGGAACTGTAGCTACATAGAATAAAGATGAAATGTGGAGAATGAAGGGCTGGGACCTACCGTCATCAATGAGCTCTAAATCCACCTACACCTTAAGAAGTCTGTCTTGGGATCCCTGGGTGGCGCAGCGGTTTGGTGCCTGCCTTTGGCCCAGGGCGCGATCCTGGAGACCCGGGATCGAATCCCACGTCAGGCTCCCGGTGCATGGAGCCTGCTTCTCCCTCTGCCTGTGTCTCTGCCTCTCTCTCTCTCTGTAACTATCATAAATAAATAAAAATTAAAAAAAAAAATAAAAAATAAAAAAAAAAGAAGTCTGTCTTGATCTTTTCAATTATGAGAACCAATAAATCCAATCTTTTCTCTCTCTCTCTCTTTTTTTTTTTTTTTTTTTTTTTTGCATGAGCCCGTTGCACTTAGAATTCTATCACTTGCAGTTGGGTCCCTTTTAGCAAGTTATTTTGAGGCAGCAAAAAATATATACAATGAGGTTATTAATAGAAAATCAGAACCAAAATAAGCCAATCCTAAAAGTTAAAGCAGTTCAATGTTTTCCAATGGATAAAATTATACCACCAGTAGTGTGTGAGATGATTTTAAGCATGATGCATAGAGTAACTTTTTATTGTAACAGCTTAATATTTTAGTGTGATAGCTAGTGTATCAAACCCAAGTGTTCTTTTAAAATACATTTGTTAAAGCAAAAGAAAAAAAGAAGATCTGATTAAAGTGAGATTATAAATTCTTGTGGGAGGGTAAGGAGATGGCAAACATCTCAAAGGTATCAGGCAAATGTTGGAAATTTTGAAAACACTGAGTGTTCATATGATATCAAATTTTCCTCTGAGTATCCTACTAGCCTGAGTGGAGCAGGTGGGGCTTTGGGGGATAGGGTAGAAATACATTATTTTACAGCTATTATCAGAAAAGAGCAATTATGTCAACACTTTTGGGGAGCCTATTTTCTGCAACTAAATTCTAAATGAAATTTCTCAGTAAGCACTTTTAAAGAGAGCCTGTTAAACTCATAGTACTTAAGGAAAACATCCCAAACAATAATTTTATAATCAATATGAAAGTGAATTCATAATAGTTTTTGTTATAACAATCCTCTATTGAAGTCAATAGTTTTTAAACTATAACATAGTGCTTTTGGAACTATAACTTAGTGTATTCTGATCCCACAAGTGGTTTAAGTTAATGTGGTACAACTCTGTAGCCTTCCAGGGATCTAATTTCATGCCAAAATAAAAGTTAGGTTACCTAGGGGTTTCAATGGGGAGCATTTCCATTGAAAACTTTTCTAAATTTCACATTTCTTACTGGGTTTGAGAGTAGCTGAGTAGCAAAAAATTATGGTTTTGCTGCCTGAGGTGGTTTTGGAGTATTGATGTCCTATATTTCTAATTAAGGGCAGACTCACATGTCTTTAAAATCAAGAGAACAGAGGCAACTATTATTGATGACAAAAAGAAAAGACTTTTTGTAACACGAAGAGTTCTGTAGCAACTACAACTAGGATCCTTTTCATAATAGGTAAAATATCAACATAATGTCTTTCAGAACAGAATAGGAGTTATTATTAATTCAAATTTAGTAGATGCTGTGAACCAGGAACTATAGGAACAAGAACTGGAGAGTGAGAAAATTAAGAACCCATTTGTCGAAAAAAGAGTGAATAATATCATGGAACAACAGCAACAGGCAAATGAGAGAAATATCAGGAGTTGGCCTTGGAAAACATATCTTTGGAAGGAAATGAAAATAGCTAAAGGAAAAGGAGAATGATAAAAAAATGAAACCTGACCTCACAGGAGAGAGTGACAGAGCATGCCCAGAGAAGAAACCTCCTTGGAACAATGTTTTGCTACACTAAGGAAGCAGGAAGAGCATATTGTTTGCTTCAGTTGTAGCCTTGGTTTAAAGAAATATGAAGATGAAGATAAAGACCTGCACTATTTTGGTAGCAAATTAGCTGAAGAAATGCTGACTCCAGAAAGAGGAACAGCAAAAGTGGTTATTCTTCTCAGTCTTAGTTTTTGAGCATTTCAATATTGAAAAGTTATGTTTTCTTCTACCCACATAAATATTTGCCACCTAATGGATTAATTTTGAAAAGACAAACTATTTCTTTAGCAGTTATTGCTTTTGAGAAATTTATGAAAACTGAGAAGGGTATCAAGGGCAAAATTTAGGGAAAAGGACTTTAAGTCCCTTTCTTACCATGTTCCCCATAGAATTAACAGATACCCAGTACTGTCGTATGTTAAGAACAGTGATTTCTCCACATAATGATTATGTTTTAAACCCTTGACTTGCAATAATGCCTAACATATTTATCCCTGACAATTGTATACTGTCAATTTCTCTCTTTACCTATACGGACCTGGTCTTTCTTCCCTACCCCTGCCCCAACTTGCTTAGAAAGCAAGAAGATTGTTCTATCTAGGCAGCATCACCACTTGGTTATCATCTTTATTCACCTTCAGAGTGACAACTCATTTTCTTTATTTACCACTTGTGACTTTGTTAATACAAAAGAAATAAGATACAAAAATTTTCTCTGGACATTGACAAGTGTTTTGACTAATATATATTTTGAATGATGAATAAAATGTTCAAAATGATTAGCTTCTAAGTCTATGATGTTGCATTTTTTTGCAGTGGAAATATATTCAAATTATATAAATATATGATTCCTGCTCAATCTAGTTCTATTATTGAATGTGTTTTGGTCATTAAAAGTCATTTTCTTTTTTTTTAAAGATTTTATTTATTTACTCATAAAAGACACACAGAGAGAGGCAGAGAAATAGGCAGAGGGAGAAACAAGCTCCCTGTGGGGAGCCAGATATTGGACTGGATCCCAGTCCCAGACTGGATCCCTCTGAGCCAAAAGCAGATGCTCAACCACTGAATCACCCAGGCGTCCCAAGAGTCATTTTCAAAAGAAAGTTTTGTTTTCTTTGTTTATGAAATTGTCAATTGTTAATCAAGAAATATTTATTGAGACTCTGTGCCAGGCAGTAGGGGAAGCATGTATAAGAAAAATCTACAATATGCATGTAAAAATACAGGATCCATCTCTTTAGAATCAAATGAGGAAACAAGTAAGTACAAACACGTTTAATTCATTTTAAGCTATGGTGGAATTGCATGCAAATTGCAACTGGGCACAGAGGAGCAAGGGACACCTACCCTGGGAAATTCAGTAAAGGCTTCACAAAAGTGGTCAATACTTGACCTGGTTGTTGAAGGAAAGGTGGTCACACAAACAAAGAAAAGGAGAGAGGACATTCCAATCAGAGGGAATAAGGTATAAGAAATGTGGCCTGTTTAGGCCATTGTAATACTAATGAAGCATGCGGTGTAAGGGGAGGAGGGAAGAGAGGGAGGAGTGGGGAGAGGAAAAAGGGAGGAAGGATGGGAAGGAGGAGCCATCAGAGCAGGAGGCCAAATAGGTGGGTAGAGAGAGCTACTGAAGGGCCTCAGACATCTGAGCAAGGAACTTAAATCTTACTCTGTAAGCAATGAGGAACCTCTGAAGTATTTTTAATAGGGAGGGTAGCACGATGAGCTTCTTATGTGCTTGCTGGCAATAATGTGCAGGATGAATTGGGGGCAGGGCAGTGAGGCTAAACACAGGGAGACTATAAAGGCAGTCATGAATGGCCTGATTTGGGGCAAAGGCAGGAGAGATGAAAGCGGTGATGGACAGAGAGCTTAAAGGAGGTAAAATTGACATGATATGGTGAGTGAAGTTTAGAGGACAGAGACAGTGTGAGGGATAGAAGGGCAGATGATTTTGAAGTTTCTGATTGGGGAAGAGTATATGACAGTGCTATTCACAAAGATAGGGAACACCTAAAGAGGAAAGACTTGTAGCAAAGATTATGAGTTCAGATTTGTGCATGGTGACTTGGAGGAGCTGGTAAGTTGAAGCTACAGGTCTGGGACTCAGGAGAAAAGTCTGGAGAGATATATAAGAATCACAAAGATGACAGTAAAGGGATGCCTGGGTGGCTCAGCGGTTGAGCATCTGCCTTTGGTTCAGGATGTGATCCTGGAGTTCCAAGATCAAGTCCCACATTGGGCTCCTTCATGGAGCCTGCTTCTCCTCCCTCTGCCTATGTCTCTGCCTCTCTCTGTGTCTCTCATGAATAAATAAATAAAATCTTAAAAAAAAAAAAGATGACAGTAAAAAGTCATGGGCATTAAAAGTATCACGGTTTAAGGGTATAAGCTATCTGTCAAAATAACCAGCTTTGAATCCAATTTTTCTCTCACTGACTTCCTCAAGTTGTCTAAATCTGAAAAGCAATGTTAAAAATATTTCCCATAAGCCAAGAAAGAATTAAATTAAATGAGAATGTATTTAAAGCACTCAGTAAGGTGTCTGGCATGTAATTAGTGCTCAATAAATGCTTGCTTATGTTATTCTGACAAATAGGATGAACAAATTAGAATTAATCTATTCATCAGATCATGTTAGAACTCCTACTATATTTGAAGCCAAAGAAAAGAAGCAAAATGATAGAACTCTGGTTGGATCAATATTTTTAAGATGCAAAGCCCACAGAGAAAATAAAGTGAGTGATCATACTCGCGGGAGAGATAGATAATTATTGACTAACAATAGAGAGCCTACAAAGAAGAGAAAATGTCAGATTCTACCAATATGTCACATAACTAATACATTTGGGAGGGATTTAGTAGTTACTAAGTCACTGGTGAACTTAGTCACTGGAATGTTAGGGGTAGAAAGGAAAGAATAGGGACAGTGAATGAACAGAACCCTTTTTAGAAACTTGACTGTGAAAAGGAGAGATACAGGGGCACCTGGGCGGCTCAGTGGTTTAGCATCTGCCTTTGACTCAGGTCATGATCCCAGGGTCCTGGAATTGAGTCTTGCATTGGGCTCCCCGCAGGGAACCTGGTTCTCCCTCTGCCAATGTCTCTGCCTCTCTCTGTGTGTCTCTCATGAATAAAGAAATAAAATCTTAAAAAAAAAAAAAAAAGAAAGAAAGAAAAGGAGAGATAGAGGATAGTAGCAATCAGAGTAGTTTTAATTTTAATTTGAGAAATATTTGAGCATATTTGTATGTTGTTTGGAGAAAGCCAATGAAGAAGAAAATACTTAAAATATAGAAAAGAAGGTGAATCATTGATGCAGCAAGTTTACAGAGCAGTGTAGAGTACAGCAAATAAAAGGTTTTAGGAAGGGCAAAATGTTGCTTCATTGAGCATAGAGATGCCAGACATAATGCATATTGTGTTACCTTTATTGTCATTGGAAGGATAGATTCAAGCTGTCTTTATTATTATAAAAACAAAAAAGTGTAACATCTTAAGTTCAATGATTCTTATAATAAATTTACAATAAAATAGGCAGTGAGTTTCTTTGTTGTATTTTTAACGGTCATCCCTATATAATTCCAAAGGGGCAGCCCTGGTGGCTCAGCGGTTTAGCGCCGCCTTCAGCCCAGGGCGTGAACCTGGAGACCCACGATCGAGTCCCACGTTGGGTTCCCTGCATGGAGCCCGCTTCTCCCTCTGCCTGTGTCTCTGCCTCTCTCTCCCTCTCTTTCTGTCTCTCATGAATAAATAAAATAAAATAAAATAAAATAAAATAAAATAAAATAAAATAAATAAAATAAAATAAAATAAAATAAAATAAAATAAAAAGTATTTAAGATACTCTAATCCGTAAGTCATTAGTTCAGCAACCCTGGATAAAATTATGAACTTCACTTGTGGCTATCTCAGTCTTATAGTCCTATCAGTCCAAGATAGATGTTTTTCAGAATTATCACTGAATGTCCCCAAGTATCAGGCTATGCTCTGAGGCAGAAATTTATAAACTAAAGCTTGTCATTCTCCCTGGTTAATTTATTCAATGCTATCTCAGTTACTGAATTATTCATACCTTTATTATTTGATGACAAAAAATTACTTAATTACCTAGATCAGGGTTAACAAACTTTTTCTATACATGGCTAAACAGTAAATATTTGAGGCTTTGTGGGTTATACAGGTTTCTGTTGCAACTACTCAGCTCTGCTATTGTAGCATGAAAGCAGTCACAGGCAATACTTAAAAGAATGAGCATGGCTATGTTCTGATAAAGCTTTATTTATAAAAACAGGCAGCAGGCCAGATGGAGCTCCGGCCATAGTTTGCTGACCTCTGCTCTAGAGCTTTCTAGAATCTTGATAGATTCTAGGTTGTAATAACCATAGGCAGTAATGTTATGCTGTTTCACTACTAATTTCCCAACTTAAAATATGAATGACAGGTTCACTGCCTCTTGCCCCATCATAGCCAGAAAACCAATTCCAAGTAACCCAGCTTCCCTGATGATATGTTACCTGCAACCAAATTTATGATAGAAATTTTAGAACCATCTAGGCTTTCTAGGTCCAAAGAAGAAACTCACCCTGAATAACTAAAGCAAAAGGGAATTTATTGGAGGGATATTGTGAGGCTCACAGATCAGTTTATTTCTCAAACATAGGCTAGATCTCCGGGATCATGTTCCCGTTCCACCTGATATTGTGTTAGTTCACTGGATAACATAGTATCACACTGAAACTGACCTGTAGATCAGGAGGTTGCAAGTATTCTAGGTGCCTTGGTCAGATGTGATGGGGAAGTGAATATCACCAAATACAAAAGTCTGATACCATAGGGATGTTTCAGGAGGACATGTAAAAACATCTTCAAAATAAAGGACATGTTGCCATTCCTAACATGTCTTTCCAGTAAAAAAATGAGGCTTGGTGGACTTCTTTGGATGGCTATGTCAGTAGATATAATTGAATGCCTTATTTCAATGTATTAATCCAATGTTTGCAAACTGCTATTATAGAGTGGAGCCAAAAAGTAAAAAGAAGTAAAAAGTAAAAAGTAAAAAGAAGGCTCTCCAGTAAGTTCAGCCTGAGGTTAAGTGGTCTGCCAATTTGTCTCTTATGACTCAGTAAATCCAATGGTGCTTAGAGAGTCTGTGGAAGATTAGGATGTTGTGTGAGCCTTCATTAAAACAGGATATTGTGACAGGGTGACACATTCTTTTTTCCTTATGAGTATCAGAACATTATAATGTGCATGCATGTAGATACCATCATTATGTAGGAACCGAATCAACATACTACGTCAGTTTTGATGCTTATTCGAGCTTTCCTCTTTCATTGGTTCCAAGTCCCAGTCTAACTGAATATAACATAAACAAACATACAATAGCTTTAGTATGAAGAGCATCCAGATGAAAAAAAAAAGTACCAGTGGGGCGCCTGGGTGGCTCAGTTAGTTAAGCATCTGCTTTCAGTTCAGGTCATGATCTCCTGGTTCTGGGATGGAGCCCTGCATCTGCATCGGGCTACCTGCTCAGCAGGGAGTCTACTTCTCCTTTCTCTCTCTCCCCCTCTGCCCCTCCCCACGTGCATTCTCTCTCTCTCAAATAAATATAGTATTAAAAAAAAAACAACAACAGTATTCCACTGTGTATATTTTCCTAACTATCCTAAAGGAGAAGAAAAGGAAATATGAGAAACAAAATATGTAACTTAATTTTTAAACTACCTTGTTTAAATTAGTTAAAATGTTAGCTTTAGCAAGGATCTTTTAGTCACAGGTAATAGTACCTCCCCCTTCCCTGGAATAAGGCAAAAAAGAGGCATTTATATAGGATAATGGGTATCTTCAGTATCCAAGAGTAGAAGCCCTACTGGGCCGCAGCTAGGAACTAGACTGCTAGCAGCGATACAGGCTACTCTTCTTGGATCTCCCTGTCTGGGGGTCACATGAGCTCCCATCTTTGCTTCTTTCTGTAAGTCTGCTTCATTTTAATTTCTCTCTGAAAATTCCAGCAGAAAATGGCTACCACACATTCCTTGCATTCTTCAGTTGATGCAGTTACCATGCGCTAGCATCTAGAACATATCATTCCCAGATCTCAGGAAACAAATTCGATTGGCCCAGCTGAGATTAGGTGTTCAGCCCTGGTCCAATTTTCTATGTTCAGGAGGGTCTTAGACCTTATATTTGACTCTCTAAGGGCAAGGTCACAAAATATAAACATGGCTACCACTACTTGACAGTATGGACATTAGCTTTTGTAGAACAGGTATGTGCTATAGGAAAATGGAAGAGTAAAGATATTATGTGGAATCTGATTGTCAGTAAATTATTTAAAAGCTAGTAATGAGAGACGCCTGAGTGGCTCAGTGGTTGAGTGTCTGCCTTTGGCTCAGGGCATGATCTTGGGGTCCTGGGATCAAGTCCCACATTGGCCTCCCTGCGGAAAGCCTGCTTCTCTGCTAGTGTCTCTGCCTCTCTCTTCTCTGTGTCTCTCATGAGTAAATAAATAAAAATCTTAAAAAAAATAAATAAAAGCTAGTAATGAGTAGAAACTCTGAATGAGAAAAATCCAGTCAAGAGAAAATGAATTTGGAAATATATACATATCCTGCTATCTCTGAGAGAGACATAGGGACTGGGAACTTAGGAGGCTACATACAACTTTCTAAGGTTATTTTAGCAAATAATATCATACCTGTCTTTAAGAATTTGCTATCAAACCAATTTTATCACCCTTCCTCTGTTCTGTTCTTATTGTAATGAGGTGACTCCTACAGAGGTTCAATTCCAAATCAGCTGATTTCCAGCTAGGTTCAGGCCCTTTCAGGACTGGAGGACTAGAGAAAGAGAGAAGTCAAGAAATTTCTCCCCTTCTTTTCTGGAGATGGTCTCTGACAGTAGAGAGCTTCCACTGAGTAGACCAGCTGAGGATCCAGCTAACGCCAGGTATCTCTGGTTCCCCCTGAGAGGAAATTCTAGTGACTTTCTCTTTCTGCTAATCTCTGTTTCTACTCTTCCCTCTTTGGTTTCTCAGCATTCCTAGCACCTGTGGAAACAATATCCTGGTTAAATGTATTCTGTCTTAAATACTTCATTTATGATTCCTTAGTTAGACCACGACTAATATGAGCATCGCTATCTTTTTTCTTCATTTTATTTATTTGAGAAAGAGAGCACATGTTGGGGATTGTGGGGAGGAGGAGAAGAAGAAGGAGAAGCAGACTCCCCAGTGAGCAGGGAGCTGACCATGGGGCTCAATTTCAGGACCCCGAGATTGTGACCCTGAGGTTAAGGTAGATGCTTAACCAACTGAGCCATCCAGGTGCCCCTCTGTGGGTTTTTGATTGCCAAAGTTTTTCTGAAGTCTCACAATACTCCAGAGTTAGAGCCAAAGGCAAGAGTCTAACCCAAACAAAATATAAACCTCCAGATGCTTTAGAGACTAAGAAATGATTGCATTTCACTGGTAACACGTGAAATCAAGATTAAGTGATGAAATCAAGATTAAGTGCTTTCTCAAACGAGAAAAGCAGTTATTGGGCTTTGATGAAAGGAAAATTTGTATCTAGGTATTATTTTTTTTTCCTTAAACGTTTATTTGTTAGTATTGCCTTTCTGGCCCTGCCGAGCAGTCTATACTGAGGCCCTTCACTTGCAGCTTATGCTTCAAGCGCTGTCACTAGCCTATTCAGTGCTTTTGTAGGAATTAGCAAAAAGTGCCCCCTCTGGGTGCCAAGGCCCATGACCTGGCTGTAGAACATGAACTAGATTTCAGCTGATAAAAATCTAGAAATGATTAATCAGCATGCTGTGAGTGCAAAGGACAAATCATGGATTTAGAAACCTTCCAGGAAGGAACGATAGTGTTGGCCTACCTCCCCCATCCCCTTGACCAATCCATGCATCCAGCTCCCAGTGTCGAAAGTGCTAACAACTCACAGTTGCTTCTCTTCTCCAGAGACGTGACATTGCTTTTGGCTAGTGGACATCACCACCTAAACTGCTCCCTCCTCCCAAAGCCAATGGCTGGGTGTGTAAATATGTGACCCACAAAAGGCTGATCCTCTTGCCTCAAGGTGACATTTCTGTGCAGTAATTTATACTTCAGAGCCTCATCCTCCGGATGAGGCTAAGGCCAGACTTATTTCTCTTTCCCCTTGAAGCTTCCTTCATTTTGTTACTGAGTGCTTCCCAAAGAACAGTCCCTCCATAAATCATGCGTGCCTGAATCCCTATCTCAGACTCTGCTTCTAGGAAACCCGGTATAATACAAGCAGTAATTATAGGAATTTTTAAACCTCTACAGAAGGACAAATAGATTCTGGAGGAAGATAGTAATGATTTAAATAATAAGATATAATTAGTAATCTAATATTAAGATTTAAGGATTCAATCTTAAAACAAATGGCAAATTTGTACTTCTTGATGAGATTGGCAAAATATTTTTCTTAGATGAGAAATTTGAGAATTGAGAAAATAGCAGGGAAATGTTTTAAAATTTGATCTACATGCTATAGGGTTTTCAGGTTATGCATGTTTATATAGAATTTTATTTTATTTTTATTTTTTTATATAGAACTTTAGTTCTGTCTAGTAGTAATAGCTACATTTTCTGAGCAACAATTAAAGGCCACGTTGGTAGCAGGTGCTGTTATACTCATAATTTCAATTTTACTCCCTACCACAATCCCATGGATAGGTATTATTTCCATTTTACAGATGAGAAAAATGAGGTACAGTGAAATCAATTTGACTATTGCAGAGTTGGTCATCAATAGAGGTCAGACTATAATTTCTACGTTATTTTCATTATATTATGCTGCATTTCAATGGAATTTTTAGATAAATTTAATCAACAGCTATTGCTATGTAGCAAACCAAATATATCTACATATTCTTACACTTTTTTGCTTTTTCCGTTTTTAGGCATAGATCAAAGAGGAATTTGAACTATATAATTGCTAAGGTCCTCTAACACAATGATTTGAGCTGAAAGATTTCCAAACATGGAATAAGGCATTTATTATAATATAACCATTAACTCTGGCTAAATTCTTGACTCTTCAATGTTTTTCTCATCTACTAAAAAAAAAAAAAAACCAAAAAACTATTATTAACTCCCAGTCATGGGAAATTGAGAAGCATGACTGATTTAGCAATTATCAAGTTTTATACAATCTAGTTTTGAATATAAATGATACATATTAGAGTGACATTTCCATGAAACCATAGTCACCAATTACCCATTCCTTTTTGCTGTGATAATTAGAAATAGGATTGTTATCCTTAGGGGATTGAAATTCTTACCAGCCCCTCTTGCAATAGAGGTGGGCTTATTGTAAGACTTATATATTCATTTTTATGCCACCAAAGGGCATTTGCAGTAACGAAAAAAATAGTATTGCTTATGTTCTCTAATGCGTTGCCTTTTTTCCCATTTAAAAAAAATACTGGATATCTTTTCATTCCAAAAAATATGGGACTGATTATATAATTTTAAGCTGCAAAGGACCTTAGCAACCATCAATTCATTCCTTTCATTTCAGAAATCAGAAATGGAAGCATACAGAAGTGACTTTACTAAGATTACCTGGCCAGTTAATATTAGTACTCAGATTGGAATAGCTAATCCATTTGCCCTAGCAGCTATTTTGCCAGATGTGAACAATGAAGACATTGTGCCTACAGATACTATATTATCTAGGCCTTAAACTGACAAGAATAAACCCCAGTGGTTTTTATAGTTCCCTCCCCAAAAAGGAATGGGATTCAGATACAGTGTGTAGAATTCTGTATACCTTATATGATGAGGAGGGGGAGGAAGGTAGTTGGTGGTGGTAGTAAATTTAACTCCCTTGATGTCCTCTTGATAATCTCCAGAAGGGCTTTTTAAAATATAGACTCATGGGTTCTGCCCCCATTGTTTCTGATTCAATTTCTAACTCAAGAATGGGGCCCGAGAATTTGTATTTACAACAAGTTCCCAGGTGATTCTTTTGCCACTGGTTGGAGGAACCACATTTTGAGAACTACTAGTCTATCTCTCCTAATTCCTAAGGATGGCCAGTCTGACTTTTTGTCCTGGTCCTTGTACTTCTTTTTTTTTTTTTTTTTTTTTAAGATTTTATTTATTTATTCATGAGAGACACAGAGAGAGGCAGAGACATAGGCAGAGGGAGAAGCAGGCTCCCTGTGGGGAGCCTGATATGGGACTTGATCCCAGGAACCCCAAGATCGCACCCTGAGCTGAAGGCAGACGCTCAACCACTGAACCACTGAGGTGTCCCCTTACTTCAGTTTTTAATACACCTGGGTACTAGACTTGCTTTCAGTGTTGCTTTCCCAGACCAAGTCAGATCTTGATTTCTGGCAATTGATTCATGCTAAAATCTATTATTCCTAGAAATCCCTAAAAACAGATCCCACATTTCTCCAAACTAGGCCCCTGGATACTGCTCAGGAAAAAAAAAAAAAAAAAAAAAACACTTCATGCTCTGGACTTGAATTACTTTGCTGTGCCACCTACAGTGAGGGCCACCCCTGTCTATTGCAAGTTACAATCCCTCTCCCTGCTCCCACTAGGTTGTATGCAGATTTCTGTGTATTGTATTTTCTTTCTAGATACTCTTTGAATACTATATGATTAGTACTGTCTGGAAGAGTTTGGACAAGTCAGTAAGTTTTTTTTGTCTTGATTTCAGAGCATGTATATCTTTGTACCTTATGAGAAATATTCATATCTTGTTTTTTGAGTCAGAGGTGATCATTTGATCTAAGAATACACATTTAATACTATATAGGTTCAATATTAAGAATAAGAAAATAACAAGATAAATAAGACACAATTCCAGCTTTCAGAGAGCCTTCAGGCTAATAACGGAGGAGACATACATTTACAAAGTAATTATATTTACCAAATAGAAAATTTGTATATCACTGGCTTTGATAGCATATTATGATATATTAAGATGACACACGACAGTTTTCTTTAATGGACTGGCTAAGCATCTATTCATAGATAAATGACATCAAAGTGAATAATCTTAGTGTACCAATCCAATTAGCCATGACTAACTTTCTAAGGACAAACCTAGTTAACTTGCATGGGCAGGGGGAGGGAGGCCAGGGGCATTGCTAATTCTTATTAAAGAAAAAAAAGGAATGAGGAGGACTGCTTATTTCCTAGAGACGATTTTATGATTCTTCATGTATGTGATATGCAAGTAATGTAGTATACAAATGCTATCACCTTCATAAAATTAGAAAGCAAATACAGCTTATATTTGATATTATTGTTTTGTCTTTAAAAAGACCTTCTCTCCTAGAGTCCCCGGATTGAGTCCCATATCGGGCTCCCTGCATGGAGCCTGCTTCTCCCTCTGCCTGTGTCTCTGACTCTCTCTGTGTCTCTCATGAATAAATAAAATCTTTAAAAATAAATAAATAAATAAAATAAAAAGACCTTCTCTCTAGTCATCCAGCATCCTAAAGTTCTGTCTATTGCCACTTTCTCTCCAACCGAACCAACTTGCTCATAAGTGCCTACAAATATTCTTCCTATATTTAGGGACTTTTTGACCTTATGAATCTGCAGATCCCTAAAGTTCAACCTGACATCTCAGTCTCTCTTGCAGCTAGGGCACAGGTATGAGACTTTTCTCTAAACAGACAAATCCATGTGATTTGAAAGCACAAAGAAAGGGTGGCACAAGGAATCCACTCTGGCAAAGGTGGCAGCAGAAATATAGAGCTTTAAAAAAAGAAAGAAAAGAAATATATGGCTTTTAGAAACTTAGAAGAGATTCTAGTTTCTTGTTCCCAATGTTAAAAGTGGATTTATGGTGTCTGTGTCCAGAGATGATGACAGGTGAGAGTTCACTGGAGTTCAATTCTAGAGTGAAATTTATGTGTAGTTTCTAGTTGTGTAAGGAATGCACTAGGAAGTTTAATGTTTGACCAACAGGTATTCCGAAAGAGAAGAGAAAAACTGTGTAGAAAATGATGAGAAAGTAACATAAGAAAAATTTTTAGTACCAAAGAACATGAGTTTTTAGATAGAAAAAGCCTTTGGAATACCTAGTACAAGGAATGTATATATTTTAAAAAGCCACGAATATACAACATCAAATTTCAAAATTCCATGAGCAAAGAGAAGATTCTAAAGCTTCTGGAGATAATAAAAAATCACGCACCAAGGATCAGAATCAGAATAACACCACATATGTCTGGCAATGTTGAACATAAGAAACCAATGGAATAATACCTTCAAATTTTGAAGAAAACTGATTTTCATTCTGAAACCTATAACCTGTTAAACTGTCAGTCAAGGGTGAGATTAGAATAAGACATTATCTGACATGCAAGGTGTCCAAAATTTTACTTTCTACTACTTTTTTTCCTAGGGAAACCACTAATGGATGTACACTACCAAAATAAGGGAATTAAACCAATGTAGATGATGTAGGATCCAGAAACAGAGGGCCCAACACATAAAAGGGTTGACGGGAAATCTCAGATAACAACCATGTATGCAGTCAAGAGAGTAACAGGGCACCCGGGTGGCTCAGTCAGGTGAGCGTCTGCCTTTGGCTGGGGTCATGATCTCAGGGTCCTGGAATCCAGCCCCACACTGGGCTCCCTGCTCAGCGGGAGTCTGCCTCTCTCTGCCCCTCTGCCCCTCCTCTCCTTTCGTGCTCTAATAAATAAATAAAATCTTTAAAAAAGAGAGAGAGAGAGAGAGAGAGAGAGAGCGCAACAGTCTAGATTCCCATAGGATGGGGGAAGCCTCCGGGAGAGAGGTCTCTGATTAATAAAAACAACAGAAATACATCTAATCGATTCCTGATACATTTGGTTACCTAGAAAATAGTACAGAGAGGGATTTTAGAGTCGTTAAAGAATCTGGAAGACATGAAACAATTATCTCATTAAAAAAATATACAAGCCTAGACTTCCACTCTGAAATGGGAAGAGAACTAGTAATTATGAAGCCTGAAGTAGAAGAGTGATAAAAACACAAAAATTATTGAAATAGAAAATCAGTATAACAACAACAACACATTACATGATAGAGAAGACTGTATCCTTTACCTGGATAATTTTAATGAGGTAATGGGGATACACGGCATCACAAGTATCCAATGTGTCTACTAATTCAATCAAGGTAGATCGATATCGAGTACATTTAAATAAAGGAACCAATGTTTTCCCCTTCTTGTCTGAAATAATTAAACTGAGAACCACTGAATATTCATTAACTTTAAAGAGCAGTGGTGAAAAAAGCCAGTAAGCAGCACGCTGGGAACTATAACATACTTGGATGTTTAAATAATTTCTTCAATAAAGGTATCTGGAGATTATGCCATATAGTGGTAGTGACTATCACTGTAGTTTGCTAACATGAATATTTTCTACTAACATCAGTAAGAAATCAGAATTATAAATAAAATTTATTTCTTAAAAAGGTAAGCTCCAGAGAGGCTTAGACACAAAATGAATTTAAGAGAAAGAGGGGAGGATGCCTGGGTGGCTCAGTTAGTGTCTGCCTCTTGATTTTGCCTGGAGTCATGATCTCAGGGTTGACATTTGAGCCATGTGTGGGGCTGTGTGCTGGGTATGGAACCTGCTTAAGATTCTCTCTCCATCTCCCTGTGTCCCTCCTACCTGCTCCCTCTCTAAAAATAAAAATAAAAGGAAGAGGGAAGGGAAAATAGTTTGCTAGCTTGCTTTTTAAGATTTTAGTTGGTGAAAAACAAAACATGCAACATTTAATGAGAGAAAGTACTAGGACAAATTCTCTTAAACATTGTTATAAACAACATTTACTTAAACATAGACAACGTGAGCATTTTAAACCCAAGGAACTTGGAGGTTGCATGGTAGAAATCACATTCATCACCCCTGCAGTATCCAGGTTGGCTGGGGTTCTGTCTCTAAACTCCATTCTGCCAAGTAAAGCAGCTAGTCAGTACTGGTAATTATAGCTACAATGGCTGCTCAATGCAATTGATTCCTGTGTGTGGCTACCTCCACATTCCTCTGCAATGATGGGTGTCACTACATTTTAAATTATTAACATTAGTAAGGAGAACAGAGTGTTTCAAAGGACTTGTAACAGTATGTAAACAGTGATATTTGTGAAGAAAAGTGGATTAACAAAAGAGAAATTTGCAAAGTATAATGATAATGGCAGGGAATACTTCTGAAATTATGCCCTCATTTCCATAAATAAGCTACCCTAATGTTTTCTGTTAAAATGAGGACTTTTCCTTAAAGGGTCATAGCAAAAAAGAAGAAAATAAAAGTAGAATAGATTTTCGGCCGGAAAGTCAAATGGAAGAAATTAAATTTAAGAACTGCCTTATTCTTACTTATCTTCATAGACATTTTAATATAGCATATGCATTTTATACATATAAGAAGATAAAATCCTTACAGTCTTCTTAACCTAGCTTATAAATTTCAAGATACTTAATGGAAGGGAAATAGAATCCTTCTTATTTCCTGGACCAAATCCAATCTCTCAAACTGGATAAAAAGAATTTGAGATAAGAAAATAACTTGCCAAAGAAAACAGAGAGAAAGATGTCTTGCGTTCTGCCAAATAGAGGATATGCTATCAAGAATGAAACAAGAGACTTGCTAAAACTTTGAAACAAATCAAACTGCTACTGCTTGGTATGGGGATGAACATGGGAAAATAAAATCCTTGTATGCACGGTAAGAAGGGAAAACCCCAAATGTTGCTTGCTCACATGCTCCTAAGAATAAGGAAGTCATATTTCCAACGTAATGTTCACGGTAACATTTTCCACATTTAAGAACAGGGTGTTGGAAAAAGGCCAAAGAAAAGCAAAAATAACAACAAAGGGGTAAAAAATAAGAACTTAGGTTGCAATTTTGTGCACAAAATATATTTCAAATTTTGAGTCCAAGTTAAAGAAATGATTTGGGCTTGAGAAAAAAGTCTATGGTGGTTATAATTTTTAAACAAAAAAGACAGGGGCAAATAGAAAACTGCACCTAGAAATAGATAAGCCATTTAATATCTCCTGAAAGAAAAAAAAAAAAGCAATGGAAACAATACATAGTCTAAGCTAACAAGAGGTTGTAAATGATTGGAACCCAATAGTTAGCTCACAGCTGCTGTCCCTTCAACTAGCCTCCCATGCTGCCTGCTTTTTCCTGTAGCCCTCTTCCATGTGTCTCCCATCTTCAAAATAGTTGGGTTGTTTATAAGCTTTCAAAAGCTAGCATACTAGCATAAAAATCGCTGCCTTTCAGTTTTTACTAACGAACAAAATTAGTATTAGAAAATAGGGGGATCCCTGGGTGGCGCAGCGGTTTAGCGCCTACCTTTGGCCCAGGGCGCGATCCTGGAGACCCGGGATCGAATCCCACGTCGGGCTCCCGGTGCATGGAGCCTGCTTCTCCCTCTGCCTGTGCCTCTGCCTCTCTTTCTCTCTCTGTGACTATCATAAAAAAAAAAAAAAAAAAACTTAGAAAATATAATATGGTGCAGCCCCGGTGGCTCAGTGCTTTAGCGCGGCCTTCAGCCGGGGGTGTGATCCTGGAGACCCGGGATCGAGTCCCACGTCGGGCTCCCTGCATGGAGCCTGCTTCTCCCTCTGCCTGTGTCTCTGCCTCTCTCTCTCTGTGTCTGTTATGAACAAATAAATAAAATCATAAGAAAAGAAAGAAAGAAAGAAAGAAAGAAAGAAAGAAAGAAAGAAAGAAAGAAAGAAAGAAAGAAAAAACATAATATGATAAAATAGTATTTAATATTATAAAGATAGTATTAGGAACAAATGATTGTCTCTAGATTTATAGTTTTTAAGTTTTGTAATTTTCACATAATAGTACATATATCGTCCATGCGGCATCCTATATAGCCTAAGTAGAAATTCTGCTAAGAAATTATGCCCCCAATTTACCACTATACATTTGAAGAAATACAGAGAGTTCTAAATGCTACAGTTTTTTGAAATTTCATGCTTAGATAGCACAAAGATAAAAAATACACATTTCAACTCCACTTTTGATCCTTAGCTAAGGGAAGGGAAGCAAACCATAGGCAAAGGGAAGATAAGGACTATAGAGCAAGTAATGTTTGAGTAACCACCGTCCATCAGGTATTTCACGTATGCTTTCCGGGTAAATTTTACTACTTAGAAGTAGGTTTAGTTATCTCTATACTACACCTTTATTAAATAGGAATAGAAAGATGAGAAGGTGGGGGGGGGGAGAATATTTTCCAATTTTCAAGATGGGGAAAAACGTGTTCAGGGCACTTCAGAGAAAAGAGCCTGAATTTAAATGTTCTCAATACACTCATCCCACGCAACACTCCAGGCGAGCGGTAGAAAATTCTAAGTGCGTTTGGTTTTTGTTAACATCCATCAGCAAGCTCTTTCACAACTCCGGGAGAGAGGCCTGTGTGTTCCTCTACACCCACTGCTGAAGTTTGCACAAAGTTTGAGAAACCCCCGGCACCTGCAGCTCCGACCCAGGAGCACAGGGGAGCGCGTCACTTTCCCGTCTTCGTCTCCAGATCCTTTTGACCTGCAGTAAGAACGTCCGGCTTCTGCGCCCCCCAAATAAGAGCCATTCCGGGGAAGGGGGACCTGGGGCCGCACAAACGCTTCGCCAAGGTGTGCGTCCGCAGAACTCGCGCGGGCCACTTCTGTTTTTGGCAGACGGCGGCCGCCCGGCCCAAGCCCCGCAGAAACCAGCACGGGAGCAGGGGCCCGCACGCGCGATCCCCGCCCCCGCCCACGCGCCCGCGCCCGCGCCTCGCAGCCCGCGCCCCGGCCGGAAGTGGGCGGGGCCTGGGCCGGCGCGGTGGGCCGGCCGCGGCGTGGGGGGGGGGGGCGCTTCTCCCGGGCCCGGCCCGCAGCCGCGCGTTTCCGGCGCGCTCCCCCGCGTCCTGCGTCCTGTGGTCTCGTCCGCCCCCGCAGCCATGTTGGATTGTGCTGCCGCCACCACCGCCGCTGCCGCCGCCGCCGCCGCCGCAGGAGGGTTGGAGGAGGAGTTGGGAGTTTAGCGCAGTCGCTGGAGTACGAGGTCAACGACCATCCGGCCTGGGACTCGCCGGGCGGGAGCCGGGAGCTTCCCTTTCTTTGCGCGGCCCGTCGTTGGCTCCTCCTTCCCGCGGCCTCCTCCTCCTCCTCCTCCCCGCGCCCGAGGAGCTGCGAGATGCTGCGCCTCTGATTCCCCTCCTCCCACCCCTGTCACCGAGAGGGGAGAGAGCGCTCGCCTGCTCGCCGGAGACGGCCCCGGACGCTCAGCCCCGCCGGCGAAACCATGAGCTCGGGCCAGCAGCAGCCGCCGCCGCCGCGGAGGGTCACCAACGTGGGGTCCTTGCTGCTCACCCCGCAGGAGAATGAGTCCCTCTTCACCTTCCTCGGCAAGAAATGTGTGGTCAGTGGCCGAGACCCGCGTCGCCATCCCCGACGATACCTCACGGGCCCGGGCACGAGGGCCGGGAAGCGGGAGCGGGGACGAAGGCGGGAGCGGCGCGGGGAGGGTCCGGCCGCCGCCAGGCCTCCAGCCAGCCCGGCGCGGCGGGTGCGGGCGGTGCGGGCCGGCGCCGCCGCCGCCGCCGCCCCCCGCCTCCCGAAGCTGACCGTGAGCAGGGAAGTGTCACCTCCGCAGGCCCGCCCTGGAACCCCTCCTGGCCGGGCCCAGGTCTGCGCCCTTGCTGCTGGCTCAAACTTTGCTCTCAGGCCAAGAGGAGATTTTATTCCTGCACGAGCTGCTGGATCTTAAAAACCGGGCGTCCGTACTGGCCCTTGTTTCACCTCCTGCCGCTTGATCTGGGGGTGGGGAGGAGGCTACCTTCTTTCACAATGGCAGAGGTTTCAGAAGTGGGTAGATCGGGGAATGAAGCCCGGATATGAATGAAGCGGGCCAGAATGGGGGTTTTTGATCCCCGTTTAGGCTCCCAGGAGAAAATGAAGTCGATTGCATCGGTTCAGAATGAGGGCAGGGAATGTTGCTGCCCCCCATTGCAGAGAAACAGCGTTTTTTTTTTTTTTTTTTTTTCCTCCAGCAGCCTCACCAGGCCTGGTTTCTGCTCTCCTCTCCACTGATTTTTTTTTTTTTTTTTTTTTAACCCTTCATTGGTGGGAGGAGGTGCTGCTCTCCCCACGACCATGCGCAGGAGAACCACAGTCTCTAGTAGTTCGTGGCCTTTTGGGGCCTGAGAGTGATTCTTAGGTTGGTGCTGTGCGGCCTGTTCCAACCCCAGATGGCCGGTTGGGAGCAAGCAGTTCTGCTGTGGGAAGGGGAATGTGTGTTGTTGACGGAAGCATTCATTACATTGGCTGCTGGCACTTCTGGGGGTGGGGAGGTTCTGCTCTGTGGTGTAGGCCTCGTCTGGCTGCATCTTACTGCTGTGGCTCCGTTGAACTGTAGTCGAGTTTGCTGAAATGCTGTTTGGGTCCCTGTCTCCCCTCTTTGCGTCTTAGCACCTGCATAGTATGTGCCACTGGAAACCAGGAAACCCCTACTGAAATGTCAACAGAGCAGTACCATTTTACAGCTTCTGTTGGTAGTGTTAAATATGTCAAACGAGGCTACATCTATCTGTTTAAGAAGTTAGGATAGACAATTTCTGGAAAGTTACTCTATGGGTTAATTGTTAACTTTATAGGAGTCAGCCTTTTTGTATCCTCTTGGAGATTGAATCATTACCTTCAATTCAGACGGGCCTGGTATTTTACTGATTAGAAGAATGAAATAAGAGGACTGGCTTAAAATCAAAATTTTGGGCAACAGTTTTAAAGACAACTGTCGTGTGTGTCCGTGTCCCCTCCCTCCCTCGCTTTTGAACAAATGAGAAAACTGAGCCAGTGAACCCCAAGTCACACAGCAGTTTAGTAGGTAACCAGAACTAGAAAGCCAGGACTTTGGATGCCTAGTCTGCTGTAGTTTCCACTACATCATGTTGTTTTAGAAGGGTTTTTTTTCTTACTTGTTATTGATTTATTTCAAAAAATGGTGCAAAAGGAATAATCAGTTCTTTTTTTTTTTTTTTTTCCCCACCAAAACTTGGTATAATTAGTGTGTGAGATTCTTAAAGCAGCACTAATTTTTGTATATTTTCGATTTAGGAAAATCTCCAGCTCTTTAAACTGTTACAATATCTGCAAATGAAAAAAAAATTAAAATTTTTTTGTTTTAGTTTCATTTGCTATATGATCTGTATCAGAAAGGAAATAGTTGTTTTACGTTTTACATACCAGACACATTAAGCTTAGGCAGGAAGGACATTATATTCAAACACTAGTACACTGACTAATTGCTCTATGCTTACCTGTAATGTTTACTGGTTTCAGAAAAATGAAAGATGTGAGAGAATACTGTGATTGAGAAAGATAGCCTTGCTTTCTGGTTAGCATAAGTGGATTGCTGAATAAGCCATCAGTATTCAGTGCTCAGTATCTTTATGTCATCTATTATTAATCACCTTTACCTTTTGAATTTGGCATTTCATACACTCTTGTGGTATGAAATTGTTGTGAAGATTAATATTTGAAGTCTCCAGTTACTTGAGAGTAAAGACTATTTTGTTTTGAAAAATCCTTTTTTTCTTTGCTGACTATGCCGCTTTTTGTAGTTTAAAATTATAGTGAAATACATTATCTCATTAAAAACATCAGCAATAACATTTACAAGTCGACCGGAATTTGTTAGGACAGAAGTATATTCAGAGCCCTAAGAGTTCAAGAAATGAAACAAATAGTTGCAGTCCCAGTTCTGGAGGAGCTGCATTCCTTCTTTGACTCAACAATATTGAGTAACTAAATGTTGAGGTCAAAATCAGGGTTGATGCCTACCCTCAAGGAACTTACTAGGTCTAAAAAGGGAAACAAATATGTAAACTGATGAGTAAGTGCTTCAGAGTAATGTGTAAGAGGCTGCACGTCACAATGTAAAACATCTTGGCTTTGTAGTCAGCCTGCCAGAGTTCCAACTCATTTGGTCACTTAGGACAAGTTTTTCTTTTGTTTTTCTTTTTGTTTTACTTCCTGTAGTAGAATTGGTTTTCGTATTTCTAAAATAGGGATATTATGGGCTAATTTTGTGGATTAGAAGGACTTTATGTTAAATATATGGATGTTGCTATTTTTCACAAAAGTTTAGGAGATTGAGAGAGGATGAGAAGTGTTTTAGGATGGGTGATACCTGAATATTTAAGATTATGATGAGAGGAATGAAATAGCTTGGAAAGTCGGGGGCCTACAAGTAGTTATGGAGCAACGAAGGTATCTGCTTGGGTTCTCAAACTTAGATATGCATTAGAAACATTGTGGAGATTACAAATATTGCTAGCCCGAATTCCTAGATAATATTCAGTGGGTTTGAGTTGGAACTTGGGCATTTCTATTTTTAGCAAGCTTATTAACAGGAGACTTTAGCATATATGAAGGTAACTGAAGTTTACTGTTTTCTGATAGGGTAGTCTTGAAACACATTTGAAATGTTTATATGTTTCCCTTCAATCTTAGGTGTATATTTTGTGAGTTAAGGTTAAACTAAAACAAAGGTTTTTTTTGTTTGTTTGTTTTGTTTTTTTAGTACAGACTTTCTCTAACCCATTAAGATATCAGTGTATATTTCATAGGTATAAGAGATACAGTTGAGGAAGTATTGCACTAGTTAGTGCTCAAGATCAGATACAACTTTTAGAAAGTTTTGGAGAAAGATGAAGGCACTATAGAAGGTGGATTGAGGGTTGTAAGAGTGGAGACAAAGGAGATCAAGTAATTTCACAACAGTGCACATAAGATATGAAGGCCTAAATTAAGGCACTGTTGATAGGAATTCCAGGACAATTAGCCTTTAGCAGGATTTCATTCCCCTTAGGTTTAGTGAGTGGGTGAGGGAAGAGAATTAGGTCAAAGAAAGGTAAAACCACCAGCAGAAAAAGTAGGCAGAAGCATACATACTTTACTAGATGGAAATATGCTTGTATATTACTCTAGGTTGGTGATTGGTTTCATGGAAGAGATGAATCTTTTTTTTTATTTTTTTAAAAAATTTTTTAAAATTTTTATTTTTTTATGATAGTCACACAGAGAGAGAGAGAGAGAGAGAGGCAGAGACACAGGCAGAGGGAGAAGCAGGCTCCATGCACCGGGAGCCCGACGTGGGATTCGATCCCGGGTCTCCAGGATTATGCCCTGGGCCAAAGGCAGGCGCTAAACCGCTGCGCCACCCAGGGTTCCCAAGAGATGAATCTTAAATCTATTTTGCCACAGTTATAAAAAATATATTTATTGGGGATCCCTGCCTCTCTCTCTCTCTCTCTCTCTCTCTCTTTCTTTTTCTATGTCTATCATAAATAAGTAAATAAATAAATCTTTAAAAAAATAGATTTAGTGAAAGTTGAGGTTTCAATTAAAGTTGTATGTAATAAATATGTATTTTGTACTTAAATAGTTCTGATGTAATTCATTAGCTGGTAGTATTTTCTTAGGACAATAAAGAAGAGTTAAAAACAAGATTTATCAGGTCTTATTTTGTAGTTCTGTTGTTTTTTCATGTACTGTGATTTAACTTAATTTTCTATAGAGTATAGGCCAACTTGTCAAGTGGAGTTAAATATATATAGTCCTGAAAAAGAAATTAAGGCTTGAGAAAAAAAAAAAAATCTCATACTAGCTCTCTACATCCATCTTTGGTCCAAATGGTTGAGGTTAGTATCCTTGACTGCTACTTTTTTTTTTTTTGCCATGCTCACCTGTTTTGTTTCAAGATTTAGTGGTGCTTAAGAAGTCATTTTTATTAACCACCTTTAATCTTCATTTCTTTTGATTGCTCAGCACTTGTTTTAACTTGCTTATATTATTTTTTTTTTGTTTTCTCACCGTATATATAATTCTGGGAGATTAGACCTTATGCCTGTGTAGTTTTCTATATTTTTTTATAATATCTAGCATACAGATCACTGAATACTTATTAATTGTTAACTGTTTTATTTCTTAGGAGCTCATTTAGCATTTCTCATTGCTTGGTCAGGTTATTAAAATCTTCAAAAATTTTTTTTTTAATATTTATTTATTCATGAGAGAGAGAGAGAGAGGCAGAGACACAGACAGAGAGAGAAGCAGGCTCCATGCAGGGAGCCAGCCCGATGTGGGACTCCAGGATCACGCCCTGGGCGGAAGGCAGGCACTAAACGGCTGAGCCACCCAGGGATCCCCAAATCTTCAGTTTCTGACGCAGGTTGTATCTGGGCTTAGGTCTTCCTTTATTAGAACAAAATGATTTAAGTCAGATGCTGAACTAATATAGGTTGTAACAGTAGTTGTCCAATAGGTACTTTGTTTCTGTTTTAAAATCTTAAGTTGGTTTACAGGGAGAGATGCCTAGATGGATCATTGTTTTGATAAAGGCCTGAATTAAAGCAGCACTGGTGGCAAGTTAGGGCTGAGAATGTATTTGAGTAGGGAATTGAGATATGAGTATGGAAAGAGAAGATTAATATTTGTGAGATTTGGAATATACAAAGCTGGGAAGGCAACCTTGTCTACTACAGAGGAAAAAGGTGAATATAAAAGTGTGGGTCATAAGGGGTAAATTATAAATACAGGAGGAGATTGAGAAGAATCTAGCAGATTTGGGTTTTTTATTTTTTTTTAGATTTGGGTTTTAAATCCTATTTCTCATTATTCCTAGTTTATAAGGAAATTTCTTAACCACTTTGAGCCTTACTATCTAGATTTATAAAATGGGCTTACTCAAGGATTTCAGCGAATAATGCTATAATGTATGTACAGCACTTGGAGTACCTGCCACTTCTAAAGTGTTCTGGCTGTTTTTGGAGAAACATGTGAAAGAAGGTAAAAAAAGATTTTTTAGAAGTTTTTGTCTTAGATTGAACAGTTATAGTAAACTGACTTGGTCATTTTAAAGACTGATTCAAAGTTGAGGTATAATAGAGCAGATAGAGATAATTAATTGTAAATTAATCTGTCTAGAAGTTTATAGAACCAGCATTAGTACAGTATATTAGTATAGAAGTCACTTTTCACTGTAAATATTTTGGAAGCAAAACAAATTCATACGTTCTTGTCTGTCCACAGTAACACATATGGTTAACTGTAAAGGTAACTCTTATTGGTTTATGACTGAACAATCTAATATTTTTAAGTGATTATGTTTTATTTAGTAATTAGAAGATGCTTGGTGTATTTAACTCTATCTGCAAATATAGCGTAACAGAAATATATTGTTTTTATTTATCATATCTTCTTAGAGGTTATGGAGGATTATTGACTATAATGTCAATATAGGAGAGTGAAATTAATTAGATATTAGTTTCATTTTGGAGTTAATGTGTAGAGGAATTGTGACCCTTTTTTAAAGAGACGAAATAATTAGCTTTAGAGTAATATTGAAGAGGCAAATCTAGAAAAGTCCCTTTTAGAAAATAGAATCAAATGAAAGATTTGTAGTAACTTCATAGTTCAATTACTATGGCTTTCTGTTATTTTACTTGTTTTCTCAGTTTCCTTGGCCACTTGGTTTCTCTGCCATAGTGATTTCTTAAACTTATTTTTATTTTTAACTCGACCTAAAGATTACTGTAGAAATGTGTGTAAAAAGAGTACTCATTAAGCACCAGACAACTACAAAGAAAAGGGAAATACGAAAGATATCTAGGAATATAAAATGCTGTTAATAATGATGAGACCAAAATTATAAGCCAAACATACATAACCTTTGGACAATGAAATGTTTTTCAAGTTGAGAAGCAAAAACTATCTAGTATTTTTAATTATTAAAATAGAGGTGAAGTTGTTTATCATGTCTTTGGTTCCAAGATAAAAAATTTTAAGTGAAATTCTCCCTCCACTATGGCAAATACTTTTGTTGCCATAAAATATTAGGGGATACTTAAATGCCTAAGAAATTTTCATTGTAGTAAAGGGGCTGATTGATTTGTATGTAATGCACAGAGCTAGTTAGAAACCCAGATGATTTTCTCTGTTTTTATTAATGCAATGTCATCATGATCAAGTATTAAGGATTTACTGAGAATAACACCATCTCAGTACCTTGGATTATGTGAAAATAGTAAGGAAGATTTATTTAGTCTTTATACCTTAGTTACTTACCAAGTAGCTGGGGAAGACAAAAATCATGCAAAAAAAACATATGTTTCATAAACTAAGTATATACTAAAGATTTAAATAATAAAGAAGAAAGATAGATCACAGTGGGATTTGATACATCATTGTGGGACTTGAACATGAGGACTTACATGCCCTTATTTAGTCAGGAACAAGGAAGCAGCTCAGTTCAAATAGAGGGAAAGGTGTAAGTCAGTTTAGGGAGAGAACATTTGCATGAAGCATTAGGAAATATTAAATAGACTGGTAGGAAATATTAAATAGACTGGCTTGGCTAGAAATGAGAATGGTATTTGCTTAAGACTATAATGAATGATAAGTTTGAAGGGTAAATTGAGGCCAGATTTTAGAGGACGTTGAGTTTCAGTCCTTAAGTAGTAAGGAGTCAAAAAGATTTTTGATTTGGGACGCCTGGGTGGCTCAGTGGTTCAGTGTCTGCCTTTGGCTCAGGGCATGATCCATTGGATCCCTGTGAGGAGCCTGCTTCTCCCTCTGTGTTTCTGCCTTTCTGTCTCTCTTATGAATAAATAAATAAAATCTTAAAAATTCTCTCACTCTCTGTCCCTCCCCTTCTCTCTCTTTTTTTTAAAAAAAGATTTTTGATTAAAAAAGTATAAAGATAGGAAGGACCTAGAGATGGGGAAAACTGGAAATTGTAACCATAATGGAAATAATTCAGTAATGGCTTAAAATTTAGTAAACATTTTCATATTCCTTATCTCAGCTGACCTGGCCTGGCTAAGGAACCTGAATTATAGCAGCATCTGAAACAAAAAAAGGGTTATGAGGTATAGTAAATCCTTGGTCTTTGTGCACATGGCAGATACTAACTATTGCTCATGGCATTTTTTCCTACTATGTCCAGATCTGGTCTCGAGTACTCAGCATATCCCTACAGGCAGGCACTGCCAGTCAGTCCAAGTTCACATGGATGAAATCTAGTTGCCATGCCAAGGCTATAGAAATGTTGTGAAGAAAAAATTGGCAATATTTAGTTAGCTGTGTGAATTCCAGATTGCAGCAGAAACTCCTGGTAGTAATGGCTAGATAGTGGGAATTGTAGGAGTAGAGCTTTTGGAATCCTTTGCAGAATGTTGATTATTGAGGCCTTGGATGTGAATTTGATCTATGAAGGTATCAGTACAGGTCAGGATTATAGAGGGGAGTAGTCTAACCCATATTTGACTTGGCCAGCACTTGAGAAGGGTGGATTTCGGTGAGTAGTTGGAGAAGGAGAAAGATGTTCTTTTTAATTTACCTGAAAAATGGTATTAATACATGCTATTCAGAAACTTAATTTTTTCTCTTGTATTAATGTATCTTATATTTCCATTTATATGTGTTGCATACTTTTTATTACTACATCCTCTATTTTGTTAGTTTCTTGTAACTTATTTTAACTATTGAAAGGCAGATTTATTCTTGCTCTCTTTGGAGAGCTAGCAGTCCGTGAAATCAAGATGTCAGCAGGGTTGATTCTTTCTAGAGGCACTGAGAGAATTTGTGCCATGCCTCTCTCCGAGTTTCTGGCATTGCTGGTAATCCTTGATGTTCTTTGATTTATAGATTCATGACTCTAAGCTCTACCTATGTAATCACATGGTGTTCTCTACTTGTCTGTGTCTTCTCTTACAAGGAAACTAGTCATTGGATTAATGTCAACCCTAATGACCTCGCCTTAACCTTTCACCTCGCCTTCTGTTTACAAAGACACTCTTTCAAAGTAAGGTCCATTCATAGATACAGGTGTTAGAACTTCAGTATATCTTTTAAAGAGACATAATTCAGTCCTGAACAATAGGTATTTTTTACTCTCCCAAGTTTTTGCCTGTTAGAAACAGTGCTGTAATGAACATTCAAGTATATATTTTTAGGTATTCTTTCTAAGTAATTCTATAGAGTGAATTCTTAGAAGTGAAGTCAGAGGGTGTGAACATTAAAAATATTAACATGTACTGCTGGATTGTCTTCCAAAGCATTTGTTTTTAAACTCCATATATTCTCATCAACACTAGGATTTAAAAATCATTTCCATTTTGACAGTTTTACTGGTCAAAAAAATCTTATTTGATTTATAGTTTTTAGTGAAGTTAAATATCCTTTTATGTCTGTTTATGATTATTTCTTCTGTGAATTGTTCTTGTCTTTAGACCATTTTTTTCTATTGGGTTGGTTTTTTTCTTAGTGATTTGAAGAACTTTTTAGGGATAGTTACTGTATATTACAGGGTTTTTTGGCAGTTAGTCATTTATCTTTTGACAGAAGTATATTTGGTGTTTCTGGTCATTGCATGGGTTTTGATGTTTTGTATAGTTAGATATAATAATCTTTTTATTATATCAAGTTTTTATTTAATACTGTACTAGCTTAGAGTTGCAAAAATATTTTCTCAATTTTCTTAGTGCTTTTTGGTTATATTTTGAACATCTTTTCTTTGATCTTTCTGGAAATGACTTTGGAAAATAAGTATAGTAGAATTCTAGCTTTATATTTTTACAAATGGCTAGGTGTCCCAATACCATTTGTTGAATAATTTTTTTCTCTGATCTATTTGAAATGCAGCCTTTATTATTTACTAAATTTCTGGACGTACGTACTTACATGTATTTCTGCAGTCTCTTAAATTTATTTCATTTATTTCTTTGCTTATATTCAGAATTTTTAATGAATGTAGCTTTATAATGATGGTACTGTTTGATTACCATTAAGTCCCTCATTACTCTCCTTTTCTATATATATATATGACTATGCTTTGTATTTTTTCAAGAGCTTACCTCCTACCTCTGTCCCTCACCAAAAAATATTTGCTTTGATTTGGAATAGCATTGAGTTTTTTAGATTAATTTAGGAAGAATTTGACATATTGTGGCTTCCCATTGAAAAGCAGATCTCTTTTATTTACTTTTAGGTGTTATCTCATTCTTTAGTTTTATAATATTTTATCATATTTATGAGCCATTTAAAGATGTTTTAGAGTGCAAAAGTAATACCCACTTATATTCATTGTTTGAAACACACACACACAATTGCACTATACAGTGTCGAAAGTTAAAATGACCCTTTACCCCTCTAATTTTCCAATACAATTGGGCTCTATATAAAGTTCATCTTAATGGTTTGATTTGACTGTTTCCCTTTTTTTTCTTCTATGTTCATTCAATGCTATAAATTTGCCTCTAAGCACTGCTTTTGCTGCATTTCACAAATTTTGATGTTATATTTTCATTTAGTTCCAGATGTTTAAAATATTTTTCAAGACCTCAAATACTTTCAAAATTTCTTTTGATTTCTACATTGTTGTCTGAAAGCATACTTTGCATGTTTTCTGTTCTTTTATTTAAAAAAAATTTTTTAAGATTTTATTTACTTATTTGAGAAACAGCATTGAGTGGCAGGGGGTTGGGGGGAAGGCGGGGGGAGAAAGAGAGCAGAGGGAGAGTGAAAAGCAATGCTAGGCTCCGTCCCAGGACCTGGGAAATCACAACCTGAGCCAAAGGCAGATGCTTAACTGACTGAGCTGTGCAGGTGCCCCCTCTTCTATTAAATTTAAGTTGTGCTTTATGGCCCAGAATGGGGCCTCCGTTGGTGATTATTCCATGTAAATGTGAAAAGAATGTGAATTCTGCTGTTGTTAAATGGAGTATTCTATAAATGTGAACTAGATCCAGCTGATTGATGAATAGTGTGGAGTCCTCACTGATTTTCTGCCTGCTAAATCTGTCAATTATTGGTTGAAGAGTTTTGTACTCTCCAGCTTAAATAGTGGATTCATCTATTTCTTGTTGCAGTTCTATCAGCTTTCGCCTCATGTATTTTGATGCATTGTTGTTAAATGCAAACATATTAAGTATTGCTATATATTCCTGGAGAAATGGTCTCCTTATCATAATGTCCCTCTTTTTCCTGATAATTTTTCTTGCTCTGAAGCATGCTTTGTCCAAGAGTAATATAGCTACTCCAGCTTTTTTTTTTCCATTTACTGTTAGCAGAGTATATTTTTCTCTATTGCTTTTCTTTTAATTATCCGTGTCTTTATAATTAAAATGTGTGGGGGTTTTTTGTAAACAACATATACTTGGCTGTATTTTTTAATCCACTCTGACAAGTCACTATCTTTTTATTGGTATATTTAGACCACTTACATTTAAAGTGATTATTGATATAATTGGATTAATATCTACTATATTGTTTTCTATTTGTTGCCCTGTTCTTTGTTTCTTTTTTCTCTCTCCCCCCCCCCTTTTTTAAAGATTTTATTTACGTATTTATTTTAGCAAGAGAGGGAGAATGTGCACGTGTGAGCAGAGAGAGGGAGAGGGAATCTGAAGCAGACTCTGGGCTCAGCTCAACCCCAACGTGAAGCTCAATCTTACAATGCCTGATCATGACCCGATCTGAAACCAAGGGTCAGAGGCTTAACCAACTGAGCCACCCAGGTGCCCCATGCTTTGTTTGGTTTTAATTGAGTATATGATTCCATTTTCTTTCCTCTCAACATACCAATTGCATTTCCTAAAAAACATTTTTAGTGGTTTTCCTGTATTGTATAATATACATTTACAGTCAAAGCCCATTATCAAATAACACTATAATGCCTCATGAGTAGTAAAGGTACCTTATAACAGAGTACTCCCAGTTCTCCATGTCATCCCTTATAACATTGCTGTCATTCATTTCACTGATCTATAAGCCATAATCACTGAATACATTGTTGCTGTTACCCGTTAGAGCAATTAAAAATAAGAAAAAAATAAAAGATTTTATTTAACCTTTATTTATTTCTTCTCTAACACTTTTTTCTTTCAAGTATATTCAAGTTTCTGACATACCACTTGCTTCACTCTAAAGGATTTTTTAACATTTCTTCCAAGTAGGCTTCTTGTCTAGTGGGAATAAAGTCTCTCAATTTCTGTTTATCTTAAAAAGTACCTAATCCACTTTTGAGAACAGTTTTGCTGGATATGGAATTGTAGATTGATGGGTTTTTCTTTAAGCATTTTAGAGAATTTAAACCACTCTCTTGTTTGTATGGCTTCTGAGGAGATATTTGATACAGTTCTTTTAATAGGAGGAGAAAATTGCTCCAATAGAAATTCTCAGGTTTATTTAAAGATATACTGAATGAATCCTTAATTTTTCCAGCCTATGTTTGATGCATCTAATGATTATGATCTTTTTCTTGTTTTGAGAACTCAGAGGTTTGCGAAGCAGAAGTTATTTTAATTCTTTATTTGATTAAACATACTCTGAATGATCTAAATCTCACATTAAAAGACCTCAAAATAATGTTCATAGTATATAGCTAATCAGTTACTATTTATTAAATTTGACCACCAGGAATTCACTATTAGAACATGTGGAAATCAGGGAATTGGCTTTATGCATACACCCACCTATATACATTTTTTTTTCCTATATACATTTTTATTTAATTTTTGTATTGTAGTTCTTTCTTCCACAAGCTCAGACCAACCTGTTCAATTTTAAAAACAGAATTTTCCCAGAGAATGCTGGAAACAGTTTGAGTAACTCAAAAGATTATATAATATTCAGGTGAGAGACTTTGGAAAAAGGTTTCTGAGAGCAGTCAAGTGACTGCTTAAAAGATGATTTTTCCTTTTCGTTAAAAATACAGTGTTTATTACGAAGATTAAGACCTTAACTGCCTGATAATGTAACTGGTAGCTATTAGCTACATATGTTGAGCACTTGAAGTATTATTAGTTCAAATTGAGATATGCAATAAGTGTGAGATACACACTGGATTTCTAAGACTTAGTGCAAAAATGCAAAATATTTCACTGGGATTTTAATATTGGGGTGCGTGGCTGGCTCAGTCAGGGAGCATGTGATTCTTGATCTTCAGAAGAGCATGTGATTCTTTTTTTTTTTTGAGCATGTGATTCTTGATCTTTGGGTTGTGAGTTTGAGCCCCATGTTGGGTGAAGAGATTACTTAAATAAATTTTTAAAAAGATTGTAATATTGGTTATAAGCTGAAATGATTAAGAAACCTATCCAGTCAAATAAAATTTATTAAAATTAATTTCATCTACTTTTTACTTACATACTGGCTAGAAAATTTGAAAT
The DNA here is from genome assembly GCF_011100685.1 of Canis lupus familiaris. NCBI lineage: Eukaryota > Metazoa > Chordata > Mammalia > Carnivora > Canidae > Canis > Canis lupus. The sequence continues at coordinate 11,787,392 of NC_049235.1, forward strand.
TGCTTATGTCACATTATATTTCTACTGGACAGCGCAGACTTAGGCAATTTACAAGGTAATAATGATAAAAATGGAAATCATCTATGAACCCCATCACCCAGGAATAACTCATGAATGTTTTTGTGTATATCTTTCTGGGTTTTATTTTTCTTGAATTACTGAATGATAAATGAACAGGCGTACTTACTCTCGGCAAACACCCCCAGACAAACATAGATACTAATTTTTTATTGACATTGTCTTCCATGTCAGTGAGTATACTGTTTTCAGTGGACGGACACATTATGGAAGATTGACCAGTTTCCTAGAGATAGTGAATTTTCTTTTTTCTTCTTACTTCTTCTAACATTCTCCCTATCGTTTGTGTGTGTATACATATATTCCATCTATCTTCACAGACTTGTTCTGTTATTTTACTATGGTAATTTTGAAGAACTAGAATTGCTTAAAGGGATATAAGCACATTTAAAATTTGATTTTATATGTCCAAATTGTGCTGTCCAATAATTTGTGCCTTTTATTATGATAATCTACTGTATTCTTTATAGTTCTTGAAAGTGCCCAATTCCTATGTTACTGTACCTATGGAACTATTAATGCTAAATAATATTAAACAAGTATTAGCATAATTTTTAAAATTTGAGTCCACAAAAATATTCTGATTTCTTAAATATGGTTTTCCTGAGTCCTGGATATGATTTTTCTAAGAATTAGAGATTTTTCAAATTTTATTTTATTTTATTTTATTTTATTTTATTTTATTTTATTTTATTATTTTATTTTATTTTATTTATTTTATTTTATTTTTTTAAATTTTACTTATTTATTCATGAGAGACACAGAGAGAGAGAGAGAGAGAGAGAGAGAGAGAGAGGCAGAGACACAGGCAGAGGGAGAAGCAGGCTCCATGCAGGGAGCTCGACGTGGGACTGGATCCCCGGTCTCCAGGATCACTCCCCGGGCTGAAGGTGGCACTAAACTGCTGAGCCCCCGGGCTGCCTGAGATTTTTCAATTTTAAAGTGAAAATGAATGAATTGACAGTAAAGTATGGAAAGAGTCCAAATGTCCATTGGCTGATGAATAGATGAAGAAGATATGGTATACATAAACAATGGAATATTCCACAGCCATCAAAAATGAATGGCATCCTTGCCCTTTGCAATGATGTGGATGGAGCTAGAGTGTATTATGCTAAGTAAGTCAGTAAGAGAAAGACAAATACCATATGATTTCACTCATGTGGAATTTAAGAAACAAAACAGATGAACATAGGGGAAGGGAAGGAAAATAAAATAAGGTGAAAACAGAGAGGGAGGCAAACCATAAGAGACTCTTAACTATAGAGAACAAACCGAAGGTGGAGGGAAGGAGGATTGGGTAAATGGGTGCTGGGCATTAAGGAGGGTGCTGGTGATGAGCACTGGGTAAAGTGATGAATCAACAGATTCTACTCCTTAAACTAATGTTGCACTATATATTAACTAATTTGAAATTAAATAAAATCTTGGGGAAAAATAAAAATAGGATGAAAGTGAATGAACGAGAAGATAAATATAACAAGGTGCTTTACAGATTTTATTTATTTATTTATTCATGAGAAACAGAGAGGTAGAGACACAGGCAGAGGGAGAAGCAGGCTCCATGCAAGGAGCCAGACATGGGACTCAATCCTGGGTCTCCAGGATCATGCCCTGGGCTGAAGGCAGTGCTAAACCGCTGAGCTACCCAGGCTGCCCAAGTGCTTTACAATCAAAGTTTTATGTATCTCCTTGTAAGAGTAGGATATTATGGGTTTTTCAAAAAAAGCAAGTAAGAAGGTTGCATTAATATTTATTGTCACCAATAACTTCCCCCTTACTTTACCTAGCCACCTTACAAACAAGATTGTGTCAAACATAAAAGTAATTAGTTGTATAGTTTGTTTTAAAAACTCATCACAGGGGACACCTGGGTTGCTCAGTGGTTGAGCTTCTGCCTTCGGCTCAGGGTGTGATCCCAGGATCCGGAATTGAGTCCCACATCTGGCTCCTTGCAGGGAGCCTGCTTTTCCCTCTGCCTGTATCTCTGCCTTTCTCTCTCTGTGTCTCTTATGAATAAATAAATAAAATCTTAAAAAAATAAACTCATCATGGGTAATTTTTTTCACTTTTAAAATGAAGTATGATTTACATACAATAAAATACAAAGTTACAAATCTTTGTATACTTAATTTTTATATACCTAAATACAAAGATTGATGAATTTTGACATGTGATACACTTGTGTAATGAACACCCAGAAAAACCAAGATTAAGAATATCTCTGACACCTTATAAAGTTCCCTATGTCTCTATCCAGCCAATTACTTTCTAATTCTTAACCTCTCCTTTACCCATCCCCCTACCTTCCCCCACCCCAGTGCTTAGCAATCCCTAACTATCACTATGGCTTAGTTTTTGCCTGTTTTGACTTTTTTCACTCAGCATGTTTTTGAGATTTCTCTGTGTTATTGCATAGGTATTTGTTTTTATTGCTCAGTAGTGTTCCATTGAAGAATGTATTACAGTTTATGCATTCTCTTATTTATGGATATTTAAGTTGTTTCCAGTTTGGCACAATTAAAAATAAAGCTTCTGTGAATGTTCTGGCACAAGTTTTTTTATGTCTCACAAGTTTTTTTTTATTTCTTTGGGGTAAATACCTAGGAGAAGAATTACATTATTGTAGGAAGACATATTTTATAACAAACTTTCAGATAGTTCTCTAAGTGGCTAATGCTGTTTTGCACGTCGACCAACAACATATGGGACTTCTAGTTCCATGTCTTCTCCAACATTTGGTATGGTCAGTCTTTTTGATTTTTGCCATTCTAGTGTGAATTAGTGTCTCAGAGTGGCTTTTATTTGCATTTTCCTGACAGGTAATGATGTTGAACAACCTTTCATGTGTTTATTATCAATTAAGTATCTTTGTTTTTTGTGTAGCTTTCAAACCTTATTCATATATTTAGTGAGTTATCTGTTATTAATGACTTCATATATTTTGGACACAAGGTCGTTTATCTACTTCAAATATTTTTTCCCAGTCTGTGGCTTGCCTAATTATTTCCTAAGTGATGTCTATTGATGGGTTGAATTTTTTTGTTTTGATAAGGTCTAATTTATAATTTGTTTTTCTTTTCCAGAAAATGTTTTTTGTATTCTAAGAAGTCTTTGCCTATGCCAAGGTTGCAATGATAGTTAAATGCTTCTTCTAGTTCTAATTTTTTTATATTTAGTTTCATTTCTAATTTTTTAATCTCTAATTGTTTTATATGGAGTGCAGAAAGAGATGAGATGATCATTTGATTTTTTTTTTTCTCTTTAGAGGTCCATTTTTGGGACGCCTGGGTGTGGCTCAATGGTTGAGCGTCTACCTTCAGCTCAGGGCATGATACCAGAGTCCCGAGATTGAGTCCCACGTCAGGCTCCCTGCATGGAGTCTGCTTCTCCTCCCTCTGCCTATGTCTCTGCCTCTCTCTGTGTCTCTTGTGAATAAATAAATCTTTTTTTTTTTTTTAAAGGTCCATTTTTTCCCATATAGTTCCTTACCCATTTGATAATTGTAATTCATAAAAAAGAATCATCATGGGGCACCTGGGTGGCTCAGTCACTTGTGTCTGCCTTCAGCTCAGGTCATGATCCTGGGGTCCTGGGATTAAGCTCTATGTCAGGGTCCTTGCTCAGCAGGGAACCTGCTTTTTCTTTTCCCCTCTGCCACTACCCTGCTTGTGCTCTCTCTGTCAAATAAGTAAAATCTTTTTTTTTTTTTTTTTTTTTTTTTTTTAAAGAATCATCATGACCAAGTAGGGTCATCAATGTACTTTGCCTCATTAACAAAATAGAAAAAAAAAATCATATCATCTTACTAGGTGCCAAAAAAAAAAAAAAAAGAGTTGGCAAAAGCGAACACTTCTTCATAATAAAAGTTGCCGGCAAACTAAGCATAAACAGCAGCTTCCTCAATTTGAAAAGGGACATCTGTGAAAAAAGCCTACTGTTCCCCACCAGTATCAGAAACAAAGATAGAATGTCTATTCTTACCACTTCTATTCCAGGTTGTATTAGAGATCTAAGCTAGGTAAATAAGGCAGGAATAATAAAAGGCATAAAGATGGGGAGGAAAAAAAATAAAACTTCCATTATTCACAGAAGACATAGTTGTATGCAAAAATATTATAGAATCTAAAAAATATTACAGAATCTTTAAAAAAAAGCTACTGGAACTTAGCAAGGTTTCAGGATACAGGGTCAATGTACTACATGCTTGTATATGTTAGCAATTAGAAAATAAAAATTTTAAATAATACCATTTACGATAGCATATGAAGAAAATACCTAGAAATACGTGAATATTGAGATATGTTCATGGGTTGGAAAATTCAATATTGTTACAATACCCACTCTCACCAAATTGGTCAATAGATCTAACACAATCCCAATCAAAATCCCAGAAGGAAAAGTTAAAACACTTTTTTAAAGTTTAGATAGACATTCGAAGGACCTAGAATAGCCAAAACAATCTTGAAAAAAGAATCTCAAAACCAGGTGCACCATACCTGATTTTAAGACTTTGATAAAGCTATAATAATCAAATCATTGTTATATTGGCATTATGAAAAAGGTTCTAAGTCAAGTCAGTGATGAAGAATGAGACTTGCCTCTCTCTATGAATGGAGTTTGAGATGGAAGCAAATTCCTGTGGTTTGTGGCTTTAAAATACTAGGAATGGGGATGCATTAACTTAGTTTTCACCATTTCATATTTATGACTAATTGAAATGCCAAGAAGAGAACTTGTTCTAAAAATAATGTAAATACTACAGATTAGCAATTTCTACCTTTCTGACAGTTTTTTTTGTATATTTTTTATTGGAGTTCAATTTGCCAACATACAGCATAACACCCACGTGCTCATCTCGTCAAGTGCCCCCCTCAGTGCCTGTCACCCAAAAACCCCCCACCCACCTCCCTTTCCACGACCCCTTGTTCATTTCCCAGAGTTAGGAGTCTCTCTTGTTCTGTCCCCCTCACTGATATTTTCACTCATTTTCTCTCCTTTCCCCTTTATTCCCTTTCACTAATTTTTATATTCCCCAAATAAATGAGAACCGTATAATGTTTGTCCTTCTCTGATTGACTTCACTCAGCATAATACCCTCCGGTTCTATCCACGTTGAAGCAAATAGTGGCTATTCGCCGTTTCTAATGGCGAATGTTCCATTGTATATATAGACCACATCTTGATCCATTCATCTGTTGAAGGACATCGGGGCTCTTTCCACAGTTTGGCTATTATGGACATTGATGTTATAAACATTGGGGTGCAGGTGTCCCGGCGTTTTACTGCATCTATATTTTTGGGGTAAATCCCCAGCAGTGCAACTGCTGGGTCGTAGGGCAGTTCTATTTTTAACTCTTTGGGGAACCTCCCCACAGTTTTCCAGAGTGGCTGTACCAGTTCACATTCCCACCAATAGTGCAAGAGGGTTCCCCTTTCTCCACATCCTCTCCAACATTTGTTGTTTCCTGCCTTGTTAATTTTCCCCATTCTCACTGGTGTGAGGTGGTATCTCATTGTGGTTTTGATTTGTATTCCCCTGACAGCAAGTGATGCAGAGCATTTTCTCATGTGCTTGTTAGCCATGTCTATGTCTTCCTTTGGAATTTCTGTTCTTATCTTTTGCCCATTTCATGATTGGATTGTTTGTTTCTTGGGTGCTAAGTTAGATAAGTTCTTTATTTATTTATTTTTTTTAATTTTTATTTATTTATGATAGTCATAGAGAAAGAGAGAGAGGCAGAGACATAGGCAGAGGGAGAAGCAGGCTCCATGCACCGGAAGCCCGATGTGGGATTCGATCCCGGGTCTCCAGGATCGCGCCCTGGGCCAAAGGCAGGCGCCTAACCGCTGCGCCACCCAGGGATCCCAGATAAGTTCTTTATAGATCTTGAATACTAGCCCTTTATCTGATAGGTCATTTGCAAATATCTTCTCCCATTCTATAGGTTGTCTTTTAGTTTTGTTGACTGTTTCTTTTGCTGTGCAGAAGCTTTTTATCTTAAGTCCCAATAGTTTCTTTTTTGCTTTGTTTCCCTTGCCTTCATAGATGATGTATCTTACAAGAAGTTGCTGTGGCCAAGTTCAAAAAGGGTGTTGCCTGTGTTCTTCTCTAGGATTTTGATGGATTCTTGTCTCACATTTAGATCTTTCATCCATTTTGAGTTTATCTTGGTGTATGGTGTAAGAGAATGGTCTAGTTTCATTCTTCTGCATGTGGCTTCTGATAAAGTATTTAAAATAATTTTTATAATTAGTAATATTCTAAAAACAATTTAATTGAGCTAATGAATGAGTGCAAAATGCACTTAATATACTGTGCTGGGGCTAAGTGTACATAATTGGAGATTATGTACATGTGGCCTTTGGTTTCAGAGGATGTATGGTGTATTGGTGAAGCAGATCCTATGTAGCGACCTATCACAAGTCATTCAATGAAATGTGCTTCATTGGATGTGTAAATGAAACACTGGGATATGCAGAGGGAGAAGTATTTGAGGAAGTAGGGGAAAAACTTGGATATTTGAACTAGGTATATGGAATTTGAAAAGTTTTAGATAATACAGCAGAGTAAACAAACATCATTAAGATGTTAAGATGAGAAATATGGTAATATGGGCATCTGCACATTATTTGGTTGCTGTCTGATAAATATTGGGTTAATAGCAGGAGATGAAGGTAAAGTTGTTAATTGCCTCAGGTTAAGAAAGAGCTTGAATCCTTGCCAAACAATTGGACCTTATTCTTATCAAATAGGAATCTACTGTTTTTTGAGCATGAATCTATACATTAAAAGATAATTGACAAAAATATATGGAGAATAAAATAAAGGCAGACGTCCTCTTAGGCTTTTCAAATACTTGAGGCCAAAGGAAGGTATAAATTTCAGGTCCCTGTTTATACAATTGTGCATATACATACAGTGGAAAAAGTGTCCTTTCTCATTGATTTCCATTAAAACTCAGAGGTATGAGAATGTATTTATTATAAAAATTTAACAAGTTTGGGCAGCCCAGGTGGCTCAGTGGTTTAGCGCCGCCTTCAGCCCAGGGCCTGATCCTGGAGACCCGGGATCGAGTCCCACGTCAGGCTCCCTGCATGAAGCCTGCTTCTCCCTCTGCCTGTGTTTCTGCTTCTCTCTCTCTCTCTGTCTCTCTCTCTCCCCCCCCGTCTCTCATGAATAAATAAATAAAATCTAAATAAATAAATAAATAAATAAATAAATAAAAATTTAACAAGTTTATTGTTAAGGTTCTTTGGTACAAATAACAGAAACTAATTCTGGCTGACTTAAGCAAAAAGGAGTTTATTTGCTATCAGAGATCCCTCAAAACCTGGAACAGAATTGAATAAAACCTAGGGAACAGCAAGAGGCTGGGAAGTTGTGAGAACAATAGCAGGAGTTGGTGGAACTTCTCTCAATTCCAGTCATCTCCTCCTTCAACCTTCAGTCCTATGACTCAGTTTGGAATTCTGAATTTTTAAGACAGAATCTCTGTTGAGCTTCAGCACAGGAGCTTGTCCTGGGAGAGAGACTGTGGGTCTCTAACATCAGAAGTATTAGAAACCGGGGACAGGCAGTGCCTGCTTAAGATAGGTTAACTATGTATATAAAAATTAGTGAAATTTCTATTAAGATATAGTACATGATTATTTATTTGGTGTGTCACTGACCTAAACCTGCTTTAGGTGCCATCATTAAAAATATTTCCTCTACTAGGGTTGCCTGGGTGGCTCAATCAGTTAGTTGTCCAGCTCTTGATTTTGGCTCAGGTCATGATCTCAGTGTCCTGTAATCAAGCCCTGAGTCAGTGCTGCACTCGCTGTGGAGTCGGCTTGTCCCTCTCCCTCTGCTCCTCCCCTGGCTTGTGCGCACAAGCATGCTGTCTCTAAAATAAATCTTTTAAAAAATATTTACTGTACTGAAGTGCTTTTTTAGTTATAATTCTGATCCTAGATCTGCAGACCATAAAGGTGTAAGGGTGTCTTTCATGTTTTTGCAAGCTTAGGGTTTTTTCTGGTTCTCCTTTTAATTGACCAATTTGCTGAAAACAGGACATATTAATCCTCTAATTAGTTTCTGTAAGCTAGTAGTAGAGCTTTAAAATGATCTGATTGGAAGTAGAGCAGCTAATACTATGATAATACCAGTGTCATAATAATTAACATTCGATAAGTGTATACAATGACAAGCAATTTTACAATACACTTTCTGTGTAGTATTTTATTCAATTTTAATCGCCCTATGATGAAGAAATTGTTCAGAGCACTTTACATGTATCAACTAATTTATAACACAAAATGATAGTAATATTATCCTCATTTTGCTGATCAGGAAATGGATAGGGAGAAGTACATAATAACCTTAAAACAGTTAGCAAGTAAGTGATGGGATCTATCCCAGAGTCTGTGCTCTCTTTAGTCTTCATATTATTCCCTGGGACATCTCTGATTTTCTACTTCACCTTGTCCCCAGTGAGAACTCAGGGTTTGCTTCTCAGCCTTCCCAGAGCACTTTGTTTCTGCTTTCATTTGGGTATATTTTCATTTGGTACATTTTTTTTTATTTTTTATTTTTTATTTTTAATTTATTTTTTATTGGTGTGCAATTTACTAACATACAGAATAACCCCCAGTGCCCGTCACCCATTCACTCCCACCCCCCGCCCTCCTCCCCTTCTACCACCCCTAGTTCGTTTCCCAGAGTTAGCAGTCTTTACGTTCTGTCTCTCTTTCTGATATTTCCCACCCATTTCTTCTCCCTTCCCTTATATTCCCTTTCACTATTATTTATATTCCCCAAATGAATGAGAACATATAATGTTTGTCCTTCTCCGACTGACTGACTTCACTCAGCATAATATCCTCCAGTTCCATCCATGTTGAAGCAAATGGTGGGTATTTGTCATTTCTAATAGCTGAGTAATATTCCATTGTATACATAGACCACATCTTCTTTATCCATTCATCTTTCGTTGGACACCGAGGCTCCTTCCACAGTTTGGCTATCGTGGCCATTGCTGCTATAAACATCGGGGTGCAGGTGTCCCGGTGTTTCATTGCATTTGTATCTTTGGGGTAAATCCCCAACAGTGCAATTCCTGGGTCGTAGGGCAGGTCTATTTTTAACTCTTTGAGGAACGTCCACACAGTTTTCCAGAGTGGCTGCACCAGTTCACATTCCCACCAACAGTGTAAGAGGGTTCCCTTTTCACCGCATCCTCTCCAACATTTGTTGTTTCCTGCCTCATTTGGTACATTTTTATTTGATAGCATACTTTGTTATTTTTTTAAACATATCTCCCTAACTAGGTTATTAATTTATCAAAGACAGAGACCAACCTTTAATTGTTTTTCTATTTTCAGATATAATATCTGTTAAATTGAATTTAATGCCCTATTTAAACTTAGTCTCTAAATTAGCTAGACATTTTGTGACTAAATAGGATTTTATTCTTTTTAATATGAATATTCCTTGTCTGATGATCCCAACTCTGTTCTACCCTTGACTTTATAAATTCCATGTCTTATTCTAAGAAAGTATTTATATAAAATCTCTTCCCTAGGATTTTCCAGAGTAGTACTGTCCAATGAAGCTTTTTATGATAGTGGACATATTCTATGCCATTTAATAAGTAGCCACCCATGGCTATTGAGCATTTGAAATGTGGCTAGTATGACCAAGGAACTGAATCTTCAACTTTAAATAGCTATATGTGGCTATTGACCTCCTTATCAGTGTAGCTCCAGTAAGCAGAAAGGAGTCTAGAACCTAAATAGCACCCTTCTATCTCCTGCCTAGTCACCTAGAAAAGGCACTCACCTGGAGAGGATAGTAACATTGTAAAATCTATTTGGTTCAAAGTTAATTAATTCCCAAATAATTTAAGCACTAAATATATTTATTATATTTACATGGGATCCAAGCCACCCATTCCATTTAGAGAGAAAATCATTAATTTTTGCTTTTGTAGCACTTAGTGTAATATTAGTAGAATTATATAAAATCCTGACATTTTCCCCTGCCCCCCAAGTTTATGGTTTACTAATGGTAGAGATCTTTTGAAAGAAAAAATAGCATGATCAACCTTTTTTAAAAAATATAGTCTGCTTCCTTCTCCTTTGTGGTAGTTGCAATCAAACATCTAGTTAGGCGTGTTCATTCAGTTTCAGTAATAACTAGAGTTAGAAATATTGGTTCATGCATTTTGAGTAAAAAATGCCTTTTGCGGGACGCCTGAGTGGCTCAGCGGTTGAGCATCTGACTTTGGCTCAGGGCGTGATCCTGGGAACCAGGATCAAGTCTCACATTGGGCTCCTTGCAGGGAGCCTGCCTCTTCCTCTGGCTATGTTTCTGCCTCTCTCTGTCCCTCTCATGAATAAATAAAAAAAAATATTAAAAAAAAAAAAAAGCCTCAAGATTTAAAAAAAAAATGCCTTTTGAAACTAGCAACATTGAGCTTTCTGAGGAACTATTTAAAACCTAGTTTACTAAATAAATGGTTTTTCAAATTATTGATTAGATTGTTACTAATATTTTACACTATAAGTCTGAAATTGCTAGTAAAGTGTAAATTTTTAAACTGAAGAATAATTGAAATACAATATCCTGTTAGTTTCAGGGTACAACATAGTGATTCAATATTTATATTGAACCATATCACCTATATCCCCTTCCCTGGTTACCATAACATGTAAATCTTAAAAACAACTTTAGAAAGGTTCTTGCCTTTCCTTTTTTTCTCTTCTAATTCTTACACATAATGTATGAGAGAGCCTCAAGTATTGAATTTAAAGTCCTTAGTTAGGTTGTATGTTGAATTTAAGATATCACTTTACTCTCCGATAAACCTTCTCTTTGTATGTCCTTCCCCCACCTTGATTGTACTTAACAAAAGTCAAGCAAATTAAATGTGTGTATGTATATAATATATAATGTATACAAAATATATATATATATAATATGTAATATGTACACACATCTTTTGACTTTAAAAACTTGGATAATTATGAGTTACTACCTATAGAGGAACAAGTAGGGAAGACAAAGCCAATTGAATTTTATTTAAACTTGCTTGTCTTGATTAATCATGTTTAAGAGTTCAGAAAACTCTAAGGGAAAGTTTTTGAAAGAAATCATAGACTTTGGCCTTCATTACAGACATAGGCTATCTCTTTATAGTAGCCAAAGTTTGCTTTTTTATTACTTTATGCATTCAGATATGATAGTAGGTTATGTTAATGCAGTGTGTTATTTTCAGCAATGTTCATTTTTCATTTTTAAGGGGAAGGCTTTTTAAAGCTACTAGAAATTCAAGGATCCTTTTTCCCTCCACATTTATGCCATGATATGACTTAAGTAGGTCTTTTTCTTTCTTTTGTGTATTTTCAAATGAATATTTAGTTTTTTGAAAAGCTAAAAGAGTCACATGCTTTAAAATCAAAATGTATGAAAGCAAAGTTTTTTTTTCCAACCTGTCTTGCATTTGCCTAGGAAGCTTCCCTGACAGAACACCTATGCATACACAAAACATCTAGCAGCTGTGTCCCTTTCCAGTTTTATGCATACTGAGGCAATTATTGATTTTTGCTCCCGTTGTCATCCAGAAATGTTAACATACTATACCTTTCATTTTATAGCTTACCTTCTTCTCACAGCAGTGTAACATGAGGATCTTTCTTTATCATTACTTAGACCCTCTTCATTCTTTTTTTCTTTCTTTTTTCTTTTTTTAGCTGCTGTATTGTATCTCAGTGTATAGCTGAATTTAATGAGTTGAGTGGTTCTTTTTCTTGATGACTTAGAAATTCTAGTTGCCTGAATGATTTTGGATAATATTTAGGTTCTGAAGATCTTAATTAATAAATGTAAGATTTGAAGTATTCCAGTGATTTTGATGGAAGACTTTCTAAAGTATGTACCTTTGCCATAGTTTAGTTAAATAGACCAAGCACATTTCTGAACTTAGTTTAACTTCTGTATGATAAACTAGGTTATCTCTGTGAATGTTTTGGGTACCATATATTTTACCATGCTATGTTTCCTTGCTCCAAAGGAAATATATCATTATTGTAGGATGCAAATTGTCATATCATGCTGCATCTTATGAATTTATTCATTTTGACTGTGGTTAAGACTTAAGTTTTTTAGGGTTATTGCTGGTCAGTTGTAGCTCTTCTTTCACTCTGTATGTTATATTATCTTTGATTATGTAATATTTCTCATCCCTGCTAATGATTAGGTACTTCTATCTCAGTATTTTGTAGATTTGTTACTGTTTCGCATAAGCAAGATTGTTTGAGTAATGCTTGCCTTTATTTTCTGAGTATGTAGGCTTTATTGCAGAGGATGTATGGCAGATGGTCCAGGAAGCATTCAAATGGACTTCCTTTCAGAGAATTGTTATTAGTACTTGTGCATACTAGTAGGAAAACTCTTGTACTAGCTACATCAGAGATCATAATTTTCCTATTCCAAGTATGTATGTATGTATGTTGATGTATAGTTGACATACAACATTGTTAGTTTCAGGTGTGTACAACATATGCTCACCACCAAAAGTGTAGATACTATACAATGTTATACAATATTGACTATGTTCCCTGTAGTTTTTTAAATGAACTCTAAGTTTTTCAGCATGTTTACTTCTTATAGACTTTTTAATTCTGTATTTCATTTTATTCTTTAGCATTTCCTGTCCATTAAAAAATGTTCAGCCTGACCATTGGTGTAGTTTGAGAGGCCCTAATTACCTAACCAGTCCACTGACTTTTGAAAAGAATCTTCTTGGTAAGGCCCAGTGAAAGAAAAAGTGCTTCCTCCTTCTGATTTTTGATGACCGAAACTAACTAAAGTGTCTTGTGAGGCAAGCTTATGTTGCTTATTCTCATAAATAATATGATATTAACAGTTGGTTAAGTTGTAACACTTTTTTGAGAGAGTCAGGGAAGGGATATAGGTGACATCTGAACTGAGGTTTGAAAAGTGGGCAGAATTAGGTAAAATGAGAGAGAGTTTTGTTTTTGTGAACACAGAATTGAAATGAAGATCAGGAGGTGAGAGAGAGAGTGATTTAGAGGTAGAAGAAGGTCCCATCTGTTTTCAGTATACAGTGTAACATAGGAGAATGAGGTTGCACATGCATTTCTTTCTGTTACTGGAACAAGTTATTTCCTACATCATTTTGTGAATATTCTGCATTGTTGAGGCCACATGTAAGTATCTATTTTATTTTACCAGACTGATAAAGAATCCATAAATCAGGTCAAATGAGGAATGATCGAAATAAATTCTTACTGAAAAAGAGATGACCTGAGAAGTTGGGTTACTGGGGATCTTTATGGAAGTGAACTTGTTACTACCACTACACAGATATAAGTATGCTTTAATTAGTGGCGAACAGTTTACATCTCCAGTTTTGCAGCATTGTAGCCTAAAGTAACTAGCCCTGTGCCTAGCAACTGTTCAACAGATATTTAAATGAATGATGAAAAATTGAATACCTATGAGTAGAAATTGCCAGGAAAACAGGTTTAGGTTCAGTATTAATTTTCTCTGAGTTGCTCAACAATAAGAGTTTTTCCCCTTGAGTTGTGAGCTCTCCATTACAGCAAGCTTTCAAGCAAATGCTATTTCATCATCTATTAAGAATATTAGATGAAGGATTTCTACTTTGGATAGAAGGTTGACTGTAAAAGACTTGCAACCCATCCACACACACACACACACACACCCCACCCATTGACCTTTCACATGTTTTTTATTGAGTGGGTTTTTTAAAGTTGCTTGGCCACAGTTTTCTTATATGGATAAGGTCATTATATGTTAAAAGGTTACTACATTAGGTTTGGTTAGGCAAAAGGAATATACTAACTTAGATAATTTGTTTTTTTCAAGATATAGAATCCTGTTGCTGCAATTGATGCGTGATTTTTCTTACGCCAAGTAAGGCTGATCCAGTTTTTGTGGCCTGAACCTTAAACAATTTGGAGAGGTTCTCTTTAAAAAAAGAGAATCCAAAATTAAATATAAAAATGAAGGCTTACTTACTATGAGAAAAGATCACAACAAAAAAATACCATAAACATCACAAAATCCAAAAAAATAGTTTATTATTATTATAACTTATTTCTGTTATTATTAATTGACTGATACGCCTTCCCTTTTTTTGAAGATTTTATTTTATTTATTTGAGAGAGTGAGTGAGAGAATGAGTGGGGGGAGAGACAGAAGAGAAGCAAACTCCCTGAGTGGCAGGGACCCCAATGTGGGTCTTAATCTCAGGACCCTGGGATCAGGACCTGAGCTGAAGGCAGACAGTTGACTGAGCCACCCATCCACCCTGATACACCTTCTTGATATTTTTTCCTATTTTGGCTACATATTCATTGAACACCTCTTTACATGACAACAATTTTATGTTTTCTAAGAGAGAACCTTTCCTCTTAAACAGGGATTGGTAAAGTATAGCCTGTTAACTAAATCCATCCTGCTTGTGTTTGAAAATGAAGTTTTATTAGAACATATGCATCTCCAAATTATCTATGGCTGCTTTTGCACACAGCATAGGGCAGAGGTAGAAGAGATCAAATAGCCCATGATGCCTAAAATATTAACTATGTGGCACTTTACAGAAAAAGACTCCTGCTGTAGTGTGTTTGATGAAAATGTTGATAGTTGCGAAGCTGAAGGAAATCTCCTGAAAGCAGTTACTGGTGGTGGTACATCTTTAATTTCCTTCACTTTATTGAGAGGGTGCTTCTTGCCTGGGGAAAACTCCAGTTTTTTTTTTTTTTTTTTTTTTTTTTAATCTCAATTGGCTGGACTACTCCCCAATCCCCAGAAGTGTTCCTGAAGTTTGGTCTTAGTATGCCACCTCCAGCAGGGAGCCAGACAGTACTCATTCAGACCCTTTCCTTGGGGTTAAAGTTTGGGTCTGGATGCATTTTGTGGTCCAAGAGGGACAGATGTTGAAGTAATGCATCTTTGATGGAATTACCAGGATCACCTTCAAGGATAGCTAGAGAGAAGCCCCTAAGTGTGAGGTTGGGGTTACTGCTACCTCATGTGCTCCCTAAAGGAGAATGAGCCAAACCTTGTAAGGGGCTCTTCCAAGTAAACGACCCTGAAACTTAAACTAATTGACTTCATGGTAAATCTACCTTTGTCCCAGGACATATAACTTACATCTGTTTGAAGTTTTTCTTTTCATAAAGATCCTTTCTTCTCATATACTAGCAAACCTCTGTTTTCCACCACCACTAACCTTCCCTTATGCTTCTCCCAAATAAAGTAAGCCAAATGGGATCAGTAGAGGAATAAAATTATAATAAGAATATATAGTTTTTTGAGAATCCTTTAAATAGGATAGGGCAAAAGTATAACAAATTAGGACCTGGGATGAACCAGTGAGTCGTGTATAGGGAATATAAAATGAGCATCTGATTGTGAAATTCATCCAGAGCTAAGATGACCTTTGGCAAATAAATTAACCTCTTCTATAAAATGAGGGGATTGGATTATATTCTGGATAAAGTTATGGAGAAATGGGGATCCCTGGGTGGCGCAGTGGTTTAGCGCCTGCCTTTGGCCCACGGCGTGATCCTGGAGACCCGGGATTGAATCCCACGTCGGGCTCCCGGTGCATGGAGCCTGCTTCTCCCTCTGCCTGTGTCTCTGCCTCTCTCTCTCTCTCTGTGTGACTATCATAAATAAATAAAAATAAAAAAGAAAAAGTTATGGAGAAATGGTGTTGTGTGTGTGTGTGTATATATATATATAAAATATATAAATTTTGTATATTTTATAATATATAATAAATATACTTATGTTTTGTATACATAAAATATATACTATTTTATAAATATATATTTTCTGAAACATTTTATGTATAATATACTTTATATAGTTTATAATTTATAATTTATACACTCAAACATATTGTTATCAGGGCATGGGTCTTGGCTGGTAAATGTTAAACTTCAGTCAGCTGAGGTCATAATCCTAGGGATCCTCCTTCCCACCTCCATCTTCATTCCCTGAAAATTGAACACTTCAGATTTCACCATAGGTTTTGCTGACTGTAAGAGGCATACAAAGGGAAGAGGAGACAAGAGGAAGGAAGAAAAACTTTTGAAAGCAGGTCTGCTTATCCTGCATGGAGGGAGAGGCAGAGGAGAGCAAGCCAATACCTATTTGCTGCCTTTTAGCACAATGTTCTCACCTGTTTGCAAACATAAATCAGTCTGTAATGAGATCAGTATCACTCTCACCTTTATCTATATATGGTTATCCTTCAAGGAGAAAATTAAGAGTATGGTAAACCTTGCAATTTGTGGTTTTAGCATCTATAATTTTGATGATAGGTAATGCTAAAGGTCTTTGCCACATAATTTACAATTTTCTGATACATGATTTTAAATCACAGGCACCATATGAGATTGATGTGTGGCTATGAGTGGTTTAGTGAGTGAGCCTAGTCTCTTGTACAGTACCTAGTTTTTAGTAAGGCTTTTGGATATAAAATGCATTTTAAAAATGATTCTAAAAAAGAAAGTACGTTGATAGCTCTAAAACTTTTGTGATTTTTAGATAAAAAAATTTTGGTGACTTTACTGGTATTTGTAAACACATGTCCAGTATAAATGAATGGGAGGAAGGAGCTAGCACCATTTATTCTAGGTTATTATATTAAAAATAATCTCCTACATATAGCTGCGAAGAAACCGTCTAAAGACTGTGACTTAAAGCAGTATTGATTTATGTTTTATGATTCTGTGGATTGGCAGGATGGTTAGTTTGTCACCTGTGCTCACTCATGCAGTGGCATTCAGCTGACAGATCTAATAGGAACTGGCCTCAGCAAAGGCAAGGGGCCTTGCTCTTCATATGGTCTTGCACTTCAAGATTTTAGTTCAGCAGTTCCCAGAGGGCAAGCCACATGATACAGGTAGTTTTCAACCTTCTTTCAAGATTTGCAGAGGTCCTGTTAGTCAAAGCAAGTCATATGGACAAACCCAGGGTCACTGGGGGAGAAGAGTATACCAGAACTGGGATACTAAGAGGAATCAAAAGACATTAGAGGAATGATAAACCACTATATCACATCTCTGGACAGGGTTTCCAAACTACACGTAGCTGTTTATCTCTAAACCACGTAATTGAGCTGAGTTTGATGTTACTTTAGTATGAAATCTTTAACTTCATTCCATGCCACTCTTCTCTTTCTCAGCTCCCCAAACTCCTTTAGCACTTTCCCATGGGTAGGGTTTTGTTGATATGTCTGCAAAGAATGCTGTTTCCTCTCCTCTTCTCTTCATTCCTTTGCTCACCTGACTCATTCAGTTTCATCCTCCAGATAAATTGTCACTTTGGGGAAGCCTTCCCAGGCTGGGTAAGTTTTATATTTTTCCTGCATATTGAATTTTTCCTTTAGCATTTGTAATAGTTATTAATGTCTGCACGCCCCATATCATGAGGATCATGTCTGTGTAATAAATCTTTTTACTCAACCTCACTTTCGTTTGTACCCCCCGCCCCATCACAGTTCCATGTATGCAGTAGGTACTCAGTAAACATTTGGTAAATGAATATACCTAACATGTCCCTTAACAGTCGTTTTCTTAAACAGCTACTAGGCCTAAAAGACCATTTCTACTTGATCTGAAAAACAGCAACTGTTACCACGTGACCACTTTTATTCACTGTTGAGATTCTGTTACTGCTTTTGTCTTCTTCCTCTTCTAATCCTCCAACTTTGCTTTTTAAAAAATTACTGTTTCTTGTGGAGTCTTCTGTCTTTGATGTATTTTTAAATCTCTATCTTTTTGTATTGTTTTTCTTTCTTTTTCTGGTTCTCATTGTGAAAGTTACCAAGAGATTAAAAAAAAAATCTCTCCTTTCTATAGTAAATTATTTGTGTTTTTTTCTCCTGGATAATTTTCACTGGTAGTCACCAATCAGGACTCTTGTTTTTCTTTTTTGAATTGCTGGTTTCTGTATTGGGTGTTTTTAATTTCTAATTTTTTTAATTTTTTTATTGGAGTTCAATTTGCCAACCTATACCATAACACCCAGTGCTCATCCCGCCAAGTGCCCCCCTCAGTGCCCATCACCCAGTCACCCCAACCCCCAGCCCACCTCCCCTACCACAAACCCTTGTTCATTTCCCAGAATTAGGTGTCTCTCATGTTTTGTCACCCTCACTGATATTTTCACTCATTTTCTCTCCTTTCCCCTTTATTCCCTTTCACTAATTTTTATATTCCCCAAATGAATGAGACCATATAATGTTTGGCCTTTTCCGATTGACTTATTTCACTCAGCATAATACCCTCCATATCCATCTACGTCAAAGCCAAAGGGGGGCAGTTGTCGTTTCTAATGGCTGAGTAATATTCCATTGTATACATATACCACATCTTCTTTATCCATTCATCTTTCCATGGACACCGAGGTTCCTTCCACTGTTTGGCTATTGTGGACATTGCTGCTATAAACATTGGGGTGCAGGTGTCCCGGCGTTTCACTACATCAGTATCTTTGAGGTAAATCCCCAGCAATGCAATTGCTGGGTGGTAGGGCAGTTCTATTTTTAACTCTTTGAGGAACCTCCACACAGTTTTCCAGAGTGGCTGTACCAGTTCACATTCCCACTAACAGTGCAAGAGGGTTCCCCTTTCTCCACATCCTCTCCAACATTTGTTGTTTCCTGTCTTGTTAATTTTCCCCATTCTCACTGGTGTGAGGTGGTATCTCATTGTGGTTTTGATTTGCATTTCCCTGATGGAAAGTGATGCAGAACATTTTCTAATGTGCTTGTTGGGCATGTCTATGTCTTCCTCTGTGAAATTTCCATTCATGTCTTTTGCCCATTTCATGATTGGATTGTTTAGTTTCTTTGCTGTTGAGTTAGATAAGTTTTTTCTAGATCTTGGATACTAGCTCTTTATCTGATAGGTCATTTGCAAATATCTTCTCCCATTCTGTAGGTTGTCTTTTAGTTTTGTTGACTGTTATTTTGCTGTGCAGAAGCTTTTTATCTTAAGTCCCAGTAATTCATTTTTGCTTTTGTTTCTCTTGCCTTCATGGATGTATCTTGCAAGAAGTTGCTGTGGCCAAGTTCAAAAAGGGTGTTGCCTGTGTTCTTCTCTAGGATTTTGATGGAATCTTGTCTCACATTTAGATCTTTCATCCATTTTGAGTTTATCTTTGTGTATGGTGTAAGAGAATGGTCTAGTTTCATTCTTCTGCATGTGGATGTCCAATTTTCCCAGCACCATTTATTGAAGAGACTGTCTTTCTTCCAATGGATAGTCTTTCCTCCTTTATCAAATATTAGTTGACCATAAAGTTCAAGGTCCACTTCTGGGTTCTCTATTCTGTTCCATTGATCTATGTGTCTGTTTTTGTGCCAGTACCACACTGTCTTGATGACCACAGCTTTGTAGTCCAACCTGAAATCTGGCATTGTGATGCCCCAAACTATGGTTTTCTTTTTTAATATTTCCCCCGGCTATTCGGGGTCTTTTCTGATTCCACACAAATCTTAAGATGATTTGTTCCAACTCTCTGAAGAAAGTCCATGGTATTTTGATAGGGATTGCATTAAATGTGTATATTGCCCTGGGGAACATTGACATTTTCACAATATTAATTCTTCCAATCCATGAGCATGGAATATTTTTCCATCTCTTTGTGTCTGCCTCAATTTCTTTCAGAAGTGTTCTGTAGTTTTTAGGGTATAGAACCTTTACCTCTTTGGTTAGGTTTATTCCTAGGTATCTTATGCTTTTGGGTGCAATTGTAAATGGGATTGACTCCTTAATTTCTCTTTCTTCAGACTCATTGTTAGTGTATAGAGATGCCACTGATTTATGGGCATCGATTTTGTATCCTGCCACGCTACCGAATTGCTGTATGAGTTCTAGCAATCTTGGGGTGGAGTCTTTTGGGTTTTCTATGTACAGTATAATGTCATCTGCCAAGAGGGAGAGTTTGACGACTTCTTTGCCAATTTGAATGCCTTTTAATGTCTTTTTGTTGTCTGATTGCTGAGGCTAGGACTTCTAGTACTATGTTGAATAGCAGTGGTGAGAGTGGACAGTCCCTGTCTCGTTCCTGATCTTAGGGGAAAGGCTCCCAGTGTTTCCTCATTGAGAATGATATTTGCTGTGGGCTTTTCGTAGATGGCTTTCAAGATGCTGAGGAATGTTCCCTTTATCCCTATACTCTGAAGAGTTTTGATCAGGAATGGATGGTGTACTTTGTCAAATGCTTTCTCTGCATCTATTGAGAGGATCATATGGTTCTTGTTTTTTCTCTTGCTGATATGAGGAATCACATTGATTGTTCTGCAAATGTTGAACCAGCCTTGCATCCCCGGGATAAATCCCATGTGGTCATGGTGAATAATCTTCTTAATGTATTGTTGGATCCTATTGGCTAGTATCTTGTTGAGAATTTTTGCATCTGTGTTCATCAGGGATATTGGTCTGTAATTCTCCTTTTTGGTTGGGTCTTTGTCTGGTTTTGGAATTAAGGTGATGCTGGCCTCATAGAATGAATTTGGAAGTACTCCATCTCTTTCTGTCTTTCCGAACAGCTTTAGTAGAATAGGTATGGTTTCTTCTTTAAACGTTTAATAGAATTCCCCTGGGAAGCCATCTGGCCTGGGATTTTGGTGTCTTGGGAGGTTTTTGATGACTGCTTCAATTTCCTCCCTGGTTATCAGCCTGTTCAGGTTTTCTAATTCTTCCTGTTCCAGATTTGGTAGTTTGTGGTTTTTGAGAAATGCATCCATTTCTTCTAGATTGCCTAATTTATTGGTGTATAGCTGCTCATAATAAGTTTTTAAAATCGTTTTATTTCCTTGGTGTTGGTGGTGATCCCTTCTTTCTTATTCATGATTTTTAATTTGAGTCTTTTCTCTCTTCTTTTTAATAAGGCTGGCTAATGGTTTATCTATCTTATTAATTTTTTCAAAGAACCAACTCTTGGTTTTGTTGATCTGTTCCACAGTTCTTCTGCTCTATTTCATTGAGTTCTGTTCGAATCTTTATTAACTCTCTTCTTCTGCTGGGTGTAGGATCTATTTGCTGTTTTTTCTCCAGCTCCTTTAGGTGGAAGGTTAGCTTTTGTATTTGAGTTCTTTCCAGTTTTTATTTTATTTTTTTAAATTTTTTTAATAAATTTTTATTTATTTATGATAGTCACACAGAGAGAGGCAAGCAGAGACACAGGCAGAGGGAGACGCAGGCTCCATGCACCTGGAGCCCGAAGTGGGATTCGATCCCGGGTCTTCAGGATCGCGTCCTGGGCCAAAGGCAGGTGCCAAACCGCTGCGCCACCCAGGGATCCCTCTTTCCAGTTTTTAGATGGGTGCTTGTATTGCGATGTATGTCCCCCTCGGGACTGCTTTTGCTGCATCCCAAAGATTTTGAACGGGTTGTGTCTTCATTCTCATTAGTTTCCATGGATCTTTTTAATTCTTCTCTAATTTCCTGGTTGACCCTTTCATCTTTTAGCAGGATGGTCCTTAACCTCCACGTATTTCAAGTCCTTCCAAACTTCTTCTTGTGATTTAGTTCTAGTTTCAAAGCATTATGGTCTGCAAATATGCAGGGGACGATCCCAATCTTTTGGTAGCGTTTAAGACCTGATTTGTGACCCAGTATGTGGTCTATTCTAGAGAAAGTTTCATGTGCACTTGAGAAGAATGTGTATTCAGTTGCGTTTGGATGTAAAGTTCTGTAAATATCTGTGAAATCCATCTGGACCAGTGTATCATTTAAAGCTCTTGGGGATCCCTGGGTGGTGTAGCAGTTTGGCGCCTGCCTTTGGCCCAGGGCACGATCCTGCAGACCCGGGATCGAATCCCACATCAGGCTCCGGGTCATGGAGCCTGCTTCTCCCTCTGCCTGTGTCTCTGCCTCTCTCTCTCTCTCTCTCTGTGTGACTATCATAAAAAAAAAAAAAAAAAAAAAGTAAAAAGCTCTTGTTTCTTTGGAGATGTTGTGCTTAGAAAATCCATCGATTGTAGAAAGCACTGTGTTCAAGTCACCAAGTATAAGTGTATTATTATCTAAGTATGTCTTAACTGGTTATTAATTGATATACTTGGTGGCTCCCACATTCGGGGCATAAATATTCATGATTGTTAGGTCCTCTTGTTGGATAGATGCTTTAAGTATGATAGAGTGTCCCTCTTCATCTCTTACTACAGTCTTTGGGATAAACTTTAATTTATCTGATACAAGAATTGCTACCCCTGTTTTCTTTTGAGGACCATTTGAATGGTAAATGGTTCTCCAACCTTTTATTATTAGGCTGTAGGTATCCTTACGTCTGAAATGAGTCTCTTGTAGACAACAAATAGATAGGTCTTGCTTTTTTATCCAGTCTGTAACCCTGCGCCTTTTGATGGGGTCATTAAGCCCATTCACGTTCAGAGTTACTATTGAAAGATATGAATTTAGTGTCATCATGATACCTATTCAGTCCCTGTTTTTGTGGATTGTTTCCTTGGACTTCCTCTTTCTTTTACAGAGTCCCCCTTAATATTTCTTGTAGAGCTGGTTTGGTGGTCACATATTTTTTCTGTTTCTGCCTATCTTGGAAGCTCTTTATGTCTCCTATTCTGAATGAGAGCCTTGCTGGATAAAGTATTCTTGGCTGCAGGTTCTTCTCTGTTAGGACTCTGAATATATCCTGCCAGCCCTTTCTGGCCTGCCAGGTCTCTGTGGAGAGATCTGCTGTTAACCTAATACTTCTTCTCATAAAGGTTATGGATTTCTTGTCTCTTGCTGCTTAAAGGATCTTCTTTTATCTTTGGAATTTCCAAGTTTCACTATTAAATGTCAAGGTGTTGAACGATTTTTATTGATTTTGGGGGGTGGGGGGGATCTCTCTACCTCCTGGATCTGAATGCCTGTTTCCCTTCCCAAGTTAGTGAAGTTCAGCTATGATTTGTTCAAATATACTTTCTGGTCCTCTGTCCCTTTCGGCGCCCTCAGGAACTCCAATTAAATGTAGATTTTTCCTTCTGAGGCTGTCATTTATTTCCCTTATCCTATCCTCATGATGTTTTAATTGTTTTTCTCTTTTTTCCTCAGTTTCCTTCCTTACCATCAACTCGTCTTCTGTGTCACTCACTCTTTCTTCTATCTCGTTAACCCTTGTCATTAGGACCTCCACTTTGGATTGCATCTCATTTAATTGATTTTTAATTTCAGCCCAGTTAGATCTAAATTCTACAGTCATGAAGTCTCTTGAGTCCTTTATGCTTTTTTCTAGAGCCACCAGTAGCTTTATAATTGTGCTTCTGAAATGGCTTTCTGACATTGAATTGTAATCCAAATTTTGTAACTCTGTGGGAGAGAGGACTGTTTCTGATTCTTTTGTGGTGAGTTTTTCCTTCTAGTCATTTTGCTCAGTGCAGAGTGGCTAACATTAAGTTGTACTGGAAAAAGGAGAAAAGAGAGAAAAAAGGAAAAGGGGGGGGACAAACAAAACAAACAACAAAGGGGGGTATCCTCTGATTCTATATACTGTAAATCCCTCGACTTCCCCTGGAACTTTCCAGCGCTGCTTGGCTAAGAACTTGCTCTTCTCCTGTCCTTCCTGCTGGTCTTCTGGGGGAGGGGCCCGCTTTGCTGATTCTCAGGTGTGTGCACCTGGGGGAGCTGCCCAGTCAGTCCCCTGCCAGGTGTACAGCTCAGTGGGAGCTGTTTATCCTGTGAGGCTCCTGCTCCCTGGCAGCCCTGCTCAGCCCCAGGCACAGGGTGACACCAAGAGGAATACCACCACTGGTGGTGGCCAGCTCTCCAGCTCTGGAGTCCGCTCCCGCAGTAACTACTGCAGCTCCCAGTCCGCAGGGGTCTGGATGGGCCAGGGAAGGGTGGCACTGATGTGCACAGCTCAGGGCCGCCCAGTGGCAGGAGCGTCTTCACTGCCCTGTGTCCTCCCGGCGTCCACCTGTCCTGGGGGTAGCGCTGGATCCTGGGCTGTGTCCCCGTGGAGCCCTGAGCTCCAGGGCCTGCACCTCTGGAATCGTGCTTCTGGTACTGCGCAGCCCCCTCTGTGCGGATTTGCCACCTGAGCGGAGCCGCTGCTCAAGGTGTTACCGAGCTGCGCAGCCCCCTCTGTGCAGAGCCGCTGCTGGAGCTGACGCTTGGGCTCCTCCCAGGACCCTGCCGGGATGCGCTCCAGCCCTTTCTGGTGCTGGTGGTGTGGCGAGCTCTCCCCCGGGGCGCAGGTCCTCAGTTAGTGCCCCTGGGAGCCTGAGGGCATCCACGCCCTTCCTGGGATCCTGCTCCAACTCCCTGGGAGCACCTTTCCCTTCAGGAAGATTGGTAAAGCTCCTGCCTCTCCGGGTCGGGGCTTTCCTGTCCTGGGGGCACTCACCGCTTGGCCTTAGCCCGGCTCTTCGCAGGGCCCCTCCCCCCTTGGATGCTTTTTTATTTCTTTATTTTTTTTTTTTCGTCTTCCTACCTTGATAGAAGCGAGAACTCGTCTCTCTGTAGCATTCCAGCTGTTCTCTCTTTAAATCTCTGGCCGAATTTGTAGGTTTTCAGGATGATTTGAAAGTTATCTAGGTAAGTTGGTGGGGACAGGTGACTTGGGGACCCTACTCCTCAGCCATCTTGCCCCGCCTGTATTGGGTTTTTTAGGAGGTCATGTAATTGAGGTGTTTTTTAAACTTCTATTATGTAGAAAATGGCTCCTTGAGATCACTGCATAATTAAGAATTCCGCCAAATTCCTTGTTTAAATAACTTTCAATTTTTAATTGAAGTATAACCAAATTTTTTTCTTTACTTTTGTAATTCCTTTTATGTTTCATAATTAAATTTCACGTTCATGATACTAAGGGGACATTTCACATGAATATATCATCAGAGTATTTAGGAACATACTTAAAATATCTTTATATAATGAGAAAACTTAGGATGGATTTTCCTGGTTTGATTTTTAGGAATTTGGGTACATACACATACACAGAAGCTGGAGTGTTTTGGCTATTAATCTAGGCCATTGTGACCATAAAAAAGATT
Organism: Canis lupus familiaris; assembly: GCF_011100685.1. Lineage (NCBI taxonomy): Eukaryota > Metazoa > Chordata > Mammalia > Carnivora > Canidae > Canis > Canis lupus. Next base: position 11,812,522 of record NC_049235.1, read on the forward strand.
TCTTTATTCAATCCTGTGGTTTCTTTTCCCACACTCAGTGTATTTTGGATATTAATTAAAAATATATCTTTAAAAATTATTTCCTTTAACAATATTGTGTATTTATTGGAATATTAAAATAATAATAGTTAATATTCACTATTAAGTCCCCTTAGTACTTGTAGGCAGTTGTTTGTCAAACAAGGATCTGTAAGACCTAGTATTTTCCAGTCTTTTTCCTGTCATTAGCTGATTCTATCTCTTTTATTAAAGAAGCATCTATTTTCCTGGTTTAAAATTCTTACTCTGACCTGTTACATAATGTGGTTGTTGTGATAATGTGTAAAGAATTTGAACTATAAAAGTAGTGGATATTTATGATTTAAGTCTTACTCAGGATGAAGCTTCTAACAAAGTTTGTATCAGTATAGAAGGAATTTGAAGAAGTGGTAGTTTTCGTAGTTTTGGATCAGTGTGGGTGGTGGTTTATATATGTACGTGTAGCAGTGGCTCTGAGAAGAGAAACAACTTCCCAAGGCTGTCATGACTGTGCAAGTAGGTGGAGAGTCTTAGGCTTTTGTGAATCATATGGGCTTTAATATTTTTAATTTCAAAATAATTTCATACAGAAAAGTTACAGATGCAGTAACAAAGAATTCCTGCATATTTTCATCCAGATTTGTCAACCATTTATAATATTTTACCAGGGTTTCTTCTATGTATACATATGCATATTATTATTTTCAGAATCACTTGAGAGTAATGGCCAATATGATGCCCCTTTATAATACTTTAAGATGTGTATCCTCTTAAAAAATTGTTGATTTATTTATAGGGGGGGGGGGAAGAGCGAATGGAGGGAAGGGGCAGAGGGAGAGAGAGAAAAAAACTTCAGGACCTGAGCCAAAACCAAGAGTCAGATCAACCAACTCTGCCACCCATTCATCCCCAAGATGTATATCCTTAAATAAAGGGCATTTATCATAGTATTATTATCAAAATCAGAATATGTAATTTTTAATTTAGCAAATGTTTGCTTAGTTGGAGCAAAGTGTAGGTAAAGTGAAAGTATAATCTAGAAACTATACTTTCTACAATATAGAAAGTAGTTGCTTAAGGAAATTACAGTCTGCTTAATGAGTAATAAATCAATTACAGAAAATTACTCTATTTTATTTTATTTTTTATTTTTTTCTTTTTTTTTAATTACTCTATTTTAAAATAAGATCTGTGATGTAATGAGATTTACACAAGGTATTTAAAAAGGTACTCTAGAAATATGAAAAAAGCAGTCACTTAACATAGGGAATCAGTGAAATAGTTCCTGATGGTGCTGAGTAAGCCCAAGAGATAAAAATGCCCTGTTGAAGGACAGTGGGAGGGATTCACATCCCAGAATTCATCCTTTATCTTATTTCTGCCCTTGACAAAGTTCTGAGGATGAATATGTTACTGCAATAACTTCATACTGAAATATCAGCAATATGTTAAGATAGGACAGTTTCTATTTCCATGAAACTTGATGTAGTGCTTTTTTCCTTTTAATTAATAAATTTTAACCTAACTTTATTGGGCTAATAAGAAATAGATTTCCTTTCCTAAGCACTTGTCCCTGTGTTGTTTTTTAATAATATCTTCTCAGTTATTAAAGACAAGAAGTAATGGCGTTGGTGAGCTGTAATTACCTTAAAGGAATGGAAGGAATGTTTTTAAAAACTTAATGAAGCCACTGTCAATCTAAAGCATAAGGAATAGTCACTGTTTTTATATTTCTATCATTTATATACTAAATTTTATACATGTAAGCTATTCTCACATTCACTATAATTTTCCTGAGTTAGAAATAGCCTTATATAATTTTTAGACTGCTAGTTTAAGATAAAAAGGAGTGAAAGAGGCATAGTTAGACTGATAATATAACTGTAGCAAAATTTTGAAAATCTAGTTACTGAAAATAGCTTGTGATAAGGTGGTTTCTTCAGTATGAAAATTTTATAAATTGTTTTAGAATAAGGTCTATAGTGCCAACCACTTTTATAGGGAATGTAACTGAACTGTTTCACTGGTCTTTATTTCTTAAGCAGATGTTTTAAGAATCTGTTGTAAATTTATATAAATGCTTAAATGTGGATTTTTAGCTTTTTGTTACTTTTTTTTGAGTTCACATATACATTCAGTGTTTTATGTGTTAACATTTGGACATTTGGTAAGGGAATTCCCATAATGGAATTTCAGACTGTATTTGATAATATGCTATTTCTTTTGCAATCTGTTACTTATTGTTTTTTGGTTTAAAAAAAGGGTTTTTTTTTTTTAAGATTTATGTATTTGAGAGAGAGAGGCGCATGCCCACTCTCATGTGTGAGATGGGGGAGGGGCAGAGGAAAAGGGAGACCAGCAGAGCCGGGAGCTTTGTGTCTCTGTCCCATAGATCCCTGAGATCATGACATGAACTGAAATCAGCAGTTGGATGCCCAACCTACTAGGCCACCCAGGTACCCCTAAAAGGATTTTTTGATGTTTTTTTTTCTTGATATCCTAATTATGTTTTTTTTGTAGAAATGAATGCATTTTGATAGCATCATACTAAAAGAGCTGTAATTTATATGAATTTGCCTTAGAAAACAAATTTACTCATCTGATTTTTTAATCCTTTGGCTTGGTCTTTAATACCTTTGGATAATAAATGTAAAATCCTTTTTTTTTTTTTTTTAAGTTTTTAATATTAGGAATTTGGGGTCAGAGAACCCAAGCAAATGATGATATGTATTATATTTTCAGAAGAACAAAGTATGTTTTGAGCAGGCCAAAGTCATACTCCGCATTCTTAGTATCCTAGAATATACATTTTTAAAATTTCTAAGCTATCTTCATAATTTTTTAATGGCTCTTGTGGATATTTTCCTGCTGCTTTGTGTCCTATTCATGACTCTGAAATTCAAAGATGAGTTTGGTATACACAAGTTAAAAACATGGAACAGTATTTCTTAGGGGTCTTTATACAATTTTGGTCCCCCAAAATACACTGATCTTACATTTTTGACTTTATTATTATAAAAGACATGTATATACATGCAGTTCTTTGGAATCTTATCAGAGGAGGGCTTCCCCAGCCATAGTTAAGTAGCCCAAAACAACTTTATTTCTAAATCTTAACACAATTTCTGACACATTCTAAGCATCAGTAAATGTTTGTTCTCCTTAGTTATTTTTAGTGTAGTTATTGTGTTATTTGTTACTGCATAAGAAATTACTTCCAAAAAGGAATGGCTTAAAATAACAATAAATGTTTTATTATCTCCTTGTTTCTATGGGTCAGGAAATTAAGAGCAGCGTAGCTGGGTGGTTCAGGTTGAATGTCTCTCATGAGGTTACAGTGAAGATGTCAGCAGGGGCTGTGGTCATCTGAATGTTATTTTGAACCTAATGGCTATAAATTTTATATTTTTCAGACTATGTCTTCAGCAGTGGTACAGTTATATGCAGCAGATCGTAACTGTATGTGGTCAAAGAAGTGTAGCGGTGTTGCTTGTCTTGTTAAGGACAATCCACAGAGATCTTATTTTTTAAGAATATTTGATATTAAGGTGAGTTTTGTTTCCAATTTATTTATTTATTTATTTTATTTATTTTTATTTTTTATTTTATTTTATTTTTTTTGTTTCCAATTTAAATGGTGGGTGAATAGGTTTTTTAACCTGTTATAATTTATATATGTAGTTATATATATAATTTTGATTCATCCTGCATATTAGAAGAATGAAACTTGGTTTTAGGTAATGAAACTTGGGCATTGCAAACAAACAGGAATAGGTTGTAAGCCAGAATTAATAGCTTCCTATTTTATCTTTCAACTGCCACCACACATTAAAGGATTTGTTTGTTTTTTAAATACCTTTACATCTTGGGCTTTCCCTATGTTCTCTTTTTCTAATGATATTCTTTTATTCCATTTTGTCCATTACAGAGTAGCATATATAGTTCTTTCAGGGAATTATAAAAGTATATTTTAGTTTAGTATGTACTGTTAGTTACTTCAGCCTAGGTTTAAAGCCTTATACAATACCTATAATAATGTATTTGCTACCAATTTTTCCTTATGTTGTTTCTTAACATAGGTATGTTCAGATTTTCACAGCTTTGTATCTCTCACATTTAAACACATATCCACATTGTCCTAGATTGGATGCCCATTCTCAGGTATTCATCTTATAGTTGATGTTGATCATCTTATAGTTGATGTTGATTACCTTTTTGCAGAGATGACGTCTCCATTTATCTTTTTTTTTTCCATTTATCTTTTAAAACCTTTTCTGTAGGTAGACTTTTATAATATGTATATGTGGAATAATTACCTCCCAAAAAATTGAACTCTTCTGGGGGATGCTTAAGGGCAGATAGATTGTAGCCAAACTGTTTACTTCTCTGGGCCTTGGCTTATTAATTTATAAAATGGAAAACCATCTGGGTCTATTGCAAAGTGTTTTCCTGAGATTCAATAAGAGTTAAGTTACTGTGCTTTGTAACTTAGCGCTTCTTAACATCCACTTTTCCATTCTACAAGACAGCTGAGAAATGTGGCATATTGCTGTTATCAGTGGCTTACTGCCGGCAGTGATTCTAGGAAATAGGGAACATATGCATAGTTTGCGAGAAACTGCTTAGTTTTTTTTGACATATTTCTCCTTGTTAGTGAGAAACACTCTTTAGAAATCAAGTGCACATATAACTCCACTGAGAAGAAAGGAATTGCATTATATGTGTGTATAGCATATTCTGGATATTTTTAAATCATGATCTAGGTAGAACTTTGCTTTCAAAATAGGGTAATACTTATATTTCTCTAACCACTTATTTCTAATTGTAGGTAACCATTGCTGAATACTTGCAGTTAGCCACCTTTGGTATTAAGTTTAATTATATTTCTTCTACTGTGGCCGTAGATATGACAGTCCAGTCATCAATGGGTCTCTTAATCATACTTTAACCTTCGTGCACTTCAATCATCAGTCTCTTTCTGCACATGATTGATACTAACTACTTTTACCAGTATTTAACTAGAGGGCCAGTGTGTAAAAGTTAGGAATTCAAAGATTATTAATGAACAGTACAGAAGGTATATTTGACCTTCCCATCACCTGCAGGGGTGAGGAAAAGAGCATGAAATGTTCCTGTAATACTTGATAGCACACAGTCTATTGCTGATGGAACTATGCATTGATAATCAGTGCATGTGCAACAGTATTCTACTCTTGTCTAACATTGATGATCTAGTAATTGTTTTAGTTTTATATTTGACTGAGTAACTATATTTGGGAATATAAATCTAATGAAATTATATCTTAGCATACTGAATTAAACTCAACTTGATAGGTAGTTTTTATGAAAGAAACTTCAGAATTTACTGTTTTATTAAGAAATTACTGATTAAATTATGTTATTTATGTTATACACGTGTTTTCTGTACATTTAAAAGCTAATGTTAATATAAGCAATTCCCTGAATATGAGTCATCTATTTTGTTTTATTCCTGGAGATTCTTCTTGGTAACTATTTGTTTTATTCCTGGAGATTCTTCTTGGTAACTCTTATTTGAACTTTTTTCTAGGATGGGAAACTATTGTGGGAACAAGAGTTATACAATAACTTTGTATATAATAGTCCTAGAGGATATTTTCATACCTTTGCTGGAGATGTAAGTCATATATTTTTATAGCCCTGTGTAATGTTATTGTTTTTACATTTGTCTGTGGAAAGCATTTATAAGCTTTTTATGCAAACACTGTATAAAGTAAAAAGAATTATTTTACTTTCAAAGCTTCTTCATAGATAGTATAGCTAAATTGGAAGAAATGGCTAAGATTTTAAAGGGCCAAAAAAAAAAAAAAAAAGATTTCAAAGAGTACTGTAAATATAATTTGCTGTGTAGAAAAGAAATTTGTTTTTTCATCATCTTTCTGTCTTTGGGCAAATAGCTTAACCTTTTTGGGATTTAGTTTTCTTATTTATAAAAATGAAATCTTCATTGCCCACTAAACTATAGTATCATTTAAACATTAAATATTAAATTGCAATTCAAAATGTGTGTGTGTGTGTGTGTGTGTGTATGTGTGTGAGAGAGAGAGAAAGAATAGTTCATGGCCTAGAAAAGTGCTAAAATACAATAAATGTGTGTAAAAGGAGAACAGATTTTTAAAAATATATTGCTTATACTTGAGGAAGATGTTAGAAAGATTTTCGTACCATATGCTCACAAGGATTGTTCGAGTGACAAGGTTATAGGTGATTTTAATTTTCTTTATTTTCATATTTGTATTTCCTAAATTTTCTATAATGAGAAACAAGGTTGGATTAGATGATACATCTTTTCAAAAAGTATTTTTTTCTCTAGCTGTTTTTTTTCACATTTCCCTTAATAAAATATAAATATGTGTGTGTGTATATATGTGTGTGTGTGTGTGTGCATTAAATGCCATTGTTGTTAATGGCAGTGTGTTTCCACATTTTAATTTATCTGAATTAAGATAATAATTTAAATAATATCTACAATTAAGCTGTAAAATAAAAATATAACCTAGTAAAGGTAGACCTGACCTGCATTTGACCAACTTTTCCAGTGTTTGCCTTTTCTAAAATCTAAATTATTTTACAGAGCTCTGTTGAATGATAAATTCAATATGCTATTGTGTTTTTTTTTGTTGAAGATGGAGTATTCCATTTAATATTTGAATGTCCACTATGAGAGCCAGCCTTTCTAATAGTAGTCTTTTACTTTGCCTTCTCCATGCCGTTACCATTCTTAAGTAATTCGATAGAATTAAAACTAAGCTAAATAAGTGCTTATCTGCTTAGTAAACTCAACTTTCCTTCTTCAGAAATGTACTTTATTGTTTATCAACCTTTTCATTAAATAAGCTAAATTCATGTTTTTTTGTTGTGTGCCTTTTTTAATAAAAATGTTTCAGACTTGTCAAGTTGCTCTTAATTTTGCCAATGAAGAAGAAGCAAAAAAATTCCGAAAAGCAGTTACAGACTTGTTGGGCCGGCGACAAAGGAAATCTGGTAAACTTTTTTTTTTTTTTAAACATGAGATGGCAAAGTATGGCTCATGGGACAGATCTGGCCCACCACTTATTTTTATAAATAAAGTTTTAGTGAGACACAGTTGTGCTCATTGACTTACATTTTGTCTGTGTAATACATCTAATGGCTGCTTTTTTTGTCACAACAATAGTTGGATAGTTACAACAAAGACCATATAGCATGCAAATCCTAAAATATTTATTCTCTGTCCCCCCCCCCCCAAAATGTGCTAATCCTTACTTAAGAGAAATATTTTTATTAAGAACTAATTTTTTTCAGGTTTACTTAAGAACTCATTCTAATAATCTTTTTTTTGTTGTAACATTCCATAAATACTGCCTCTAACACTTGCATTTTTATGGCATTGTTCTTACATTCTTAGAATATTAAATACTTTGTGAACAAAGACTTTTAGGCAAGCATAGAAGCAAATAAGCAAAGTTGCAAACACAATCTATGAACATTGTTTTGTCTTTATTTTGTCTCTACTGTTGTCTATTATAAAACCGTAAGGAACTTAGTTTAGCACATGAGACTGTAATACATATGAAATAATTAGAGAATGATGCAGGAGAGTATAAAATTTTAAATTTATTGATATAGAAATATTTGACAACAGTGTACTAGGCCTTTCTGTTGTGAAGTGGAAGATGGATGATTAGGAAAGGTGAACCTCTCTAAAATCATCATCCTAAGCAGATCAGTTTTAGGAGAAGAAAGAACATATGGGAGATGTGATCAGCAAATAGATCCCCTTAAAACTAGCCAAGCTGTTTACTCCTTAAAAAGTTTTTCTGTATATCTGGCGGTGTGTGTTACCATAGTTCTGAAGATCAGTATATTTCAGGATGTGCTTTACCACCAAGAGGGAGTAAGCCATGAAAAAATAAGACATTGGATCCAGAAAACAGGAATGTAAAATCATGTATTCCATTTTGTACATCTTTATTGTTATTTTAATGAGTTTCCAAGAGGGTGGTGAGGTAGAAATGAAAATAAAATGAACTAAGTTGTTGCCTCACAATTGCCTTCTTATTATATCTCAATTGATGAGTACATAGAATTATTAGGGACCTATTTTTTGTTACTTCTATTTGGGACCAAGGATATTTACTACTTGATTCCATGCTAGGAAGGGGTTTAAATGTACAGAATCATTTATGGTTCAGTGCCCTATTTCAGTGACATGTGGTGCTAAGCCATGGTGCTCTCTGGGGTACCTTTTAGTTAGAATATATGACATTTCCAAATCAAAACAAGTAAAAATATTTCTTAAAATACATAATAATTGACTTTGAAATAGGAAGGTCACTTAAAGGTGTCTTTCAGCTGGTACAGGAATTTTGTTTTATGTAGATCCTAAACTTTTAAAAGCATGGTGTTTCCAAAACAGAAAGATCACATTAGGGAGACAGCTGATTCATCACTGGGTAGCACTTCGTGCTAAGTCAAACTCCAGCCTTGCTTCTCTCTAACTTAGATGTATAGAGTCTGACTTTTGGAGCAACGAAGAATTAGATTATTTTCTTTTCCTCTCAGGAGTCGTTTAATATTGGAAGCCTTCTATTGTGTTATGCCTTCACTTCTTAGTTTAACCAGTTTCAGTTTCTTACTCCTCACACGGTGTAGTTTATAGATGCATCATCCTGAATACTGTGGTCCAAATCCACTATAGAGATTTTTATGTCTTCTTCATGTGGTCCAGATTTGGAGAAGTCTGTAGTCAAATTTGAACACAGTACTCCACAAACTAGTCTTACTTATTCTTTGATGTTAAAACACCTCTTGATTTGATTAAACACTGTTCTGCTAATGTTTCTAGCCAGTACCCTCACACCAGTAACTCCCATTCTTCTTTGTTCACCAGATCTTCCCCTTTTTTCATATGAATGGCTCTCAAGCCAGAATAGTGACTTATTTGTAAATTACTTTTTAGAACTTAACCTCTGAACTTTATATTAATCTCAGTATATTTCCGTATCTGTATTATCATCAGTTTAAGAAGTTTTTCCTCTCTGGTTGCAGAGATCATATCACCTGGGAAATGGGAGATTGACATTCATTGACATAGATAGGACTTGCTTATGTCAAATATTTTAGAAAGTTACTTCATCAGACCACCAGATGGAGTAATAAATTTATGTTTCCCATTGCCAAGATTTTTTAACTTGTCCCTCAGTTAAATCCTATTGATTTTAGTTTATATCTATTTATAAACTAATTACTTTATTATATCATTATTTATGGGTATTTCTCTTATAATTTTAGACAGTTTCATATTTGAAAATCTGTGGAAATTACATTTTTAAAAAAATTCTTCAACGACTTTTGAGTTTCTTAAAGCCAAAATGATATCAAACCTGGTATGTAAGAGTGCAAAAGATTGATAGTTCTCCTGGTTTTACTCCTTCCTGATCTGCTATAGCTTTTTATTATTATTTGATCTGCCTCAGTGATCAGATCTTCCTCAGTATTCTCATTACCCTTGTGCTTTCATTCAGTCCTGTGGCTTTGAAAACTGTCCATATGCTGATGCCTCCCCAAATTTTATCTACATTGCTGACCTCTCCCCCAAGCTTCAGGCTTGTTTACTTCATTTGGACATAAGAATAGCCTTCAAACGTAACATGTCTGAGCAGAACATTTGATCCATGTTCCCTAACCCCAGTTAGACCCATTCCTACTCCTCCCCTCATCTTCCCCAACCTGGTAAAGGGCTCCATTCTGGTTCACCATGGTCTCTTATAAATCCAGTGAATCTGTTGTCTTTGTTTTCAAAAACATAATGTGAATCTATTTCTCATTGCCTCTGCTGCTCCCCTAATCTAAGCCACCGTCATTGGTCAACTGGACTACTGTAACTCCCTCACTAGTCTCCCTGCTGTCACTCAGTGCCTCCTACAACCTCTTTTCCACATTGTAGCCAAAGTTAACTTTTAAAAACATAGATTATGTCACTTGCCCTACTGAAAACCCTATAGGATCTTCCTATCATATATGGAATACAGTCTGTATTCCTTACCATGGCCTGTGAGACCCTACGTGGTGATCCAAGTCCCTGGCTCTCCTTCTGATTTATCTCCTTTTGCTCTTCTGTTGGCTCACTCCAGTCCAGGCTTTATGATGTTCCTTCGTGCTGTTCCTCCTTAGGGCCTTTAAAAATGTTCACTCTCATTTTATTCAGATGTCAGTTCCTCAGAGAAACCTTTCTTAACTACTTGTACATTGACTTAGGAATAAGACCAAATTTAGGTGAATTAATTGATTTTTATGTTGATGTTTGTATTACATATGTCTAATAATACTATTTTAATTTATTTTCAAACAGAGAAGAGGCGAGACCCCCCAAATGGTAAGCTCTTTGATACAAATTATTGATCAAGAAGATTTTAGATTGTAGTTTAATCCCTTTAGAAACATGTATCATACATTAATACTTAATGTTTAATATCTGTCATCAAATACTATTATGTCATTTTGAAATAACAAAGATGACTCTTAGAAATATACTATACTTTGGCTTTTTTGTAGGATGAAGGAGGACTAGAGAGGGTAATGATCACTATTATATCTTCATTTTGTATTGATTGATTAAGTTCAGAATCTGTATAATCCTGACTTAATGTCTTCCTTAAAGGTGGTAAATTTTGTGTAGCAACTTGTTCATTTCCTATGTTAAGATTTATGTTTTTTTCTTATTTCAAAATATTATTTCACACTGGTAATATGAAACTGGCCCCTATAAGAATGAGCACTGACTTTAATAGTGTGTTTTAAACTAATAATAGCTGTATATAGCCTTCCTTAATTTGATGATGAGCAAGCACTTGAGGTATTGAGAATTCATTTTAAAAAAGCCAAACATGTATACTGGAAAGTAAAAGCAGAATTCCAAAATGAAAAGGAAAAGTCCCAGATCTTTAGGGCAGAGATTCTCATCCTGGACTTCATAAATCCTCCCTGAAATAGTGTGCTAAATTTTTAAGTGTATATATTTTCTCTGAAGGTAGAGGATGCGGAGCTTTCATCACATTTAAATGAGGTCCCTGACTCTGGATGTAAGGAATCATTGCTTCAGGAATCTTCATTATAATGGAGAATAAGGCTTTTTTATTTTTATTATTTTTTTAAACATCTTGCATCCTCTCATCAGAATTTAGATGAATTATTCAGGGAAACATATAATCTATGACAACTATTGGTGATTGTTAGGGTTTGTTTCTTTTAAAAAGATATATTGCTTTCTGATTTTGTCCTTAAATTTGTTTTCCTGTTATAAAAACATGAACTAAATATTGCTGTATTAAGTTTTGGATTATTTACCTTATAATTTTTCAAAAAAATGACTACCTCCAGTAGGGCTTACTTTGTGCTAGGTATTATATACTTTGTCTTTAAATGGAAATTTTAATACTTAATAGGACTGCTGTGGGGATTAAAAGAAGTAATCAAAGTACTTAGCATAGTACTTACTAAATACTTGTTATCATGAAGACGACAATGACAACAATAATTATAGCAGCTACTATTTAATGATTATTTACTACCAGCCAGGCACTGCCCAGCAGTCTAATGAAGTGGCTGCTATTATCCCCATTTTATAGAAGAGCAAATGGGCACAGGTAGGTACTTGTTCAGGATCACAAAACTAGTAAGTGGTAGAGCAGGATGCAGTCTCAAGAAGTCTTAACTTCACAGCCTGGCCCCTTAATCACTATGCTACATCCATAAGGTTTTGAAGGAGGAGCTGAGACCTGGAAAGGGTAAATAACATGCCTTAAGTTACGCAACTAATACATGTCAGAGACAAAGGATACAGGAGCTGCTGAGTCAGAAGTCCTTGATCTGTGAACTTTTACGATGTGTTAGAATTTTTTCCCTTGTTGTGTGCTCAATATTTTAATCCTTTTGAATTTATTATTCTGCAGTCTGCAAGTGGTATTGAGTACCAATGGGGAAGGCTTCCTAGCAGTGGTATGAGAAAGTAATCTGAGATTTTAAAGTGCAGATGTTGTATAAATAATATAATTAAAGTTAACGATATAAATACTTTATGGAGTTCTCAAAATTTTAATCTTTTCAATACATATAAAATGTACTTCTGAAGAGGCACCTAATCCATGAATACACAGAATTTGTTTGTGTGTGTATATATATATATATTTTAAGATTTTATTTGAGAGGGAGAGGGAGCTCTGAGTGGGAGGAGCAGAGGGGGAAGGGAGGGAAAGAGAGGGACAAGCAGACTGTGCTAAGATATAAGATAGATCATGACCTGAGCCCAAACCAAGAGTCTGACACTTAACTGACTGAGCCACCCAGGCCCCACCATGAGTTTGGATATTCTTTATGTGTCAGTGGAGTCTCACAATTTTATTACTCCTGGTAGGAGAGGTACTCAAAGAGAGTTACTTTTGTGTGATCACTCTTGATTTTAAATCTTTAGATTTGTAGTTTTAACTTTTTGGCACAATGATTCCAAACTTCTTTTCATTAAGTGAGATTTTAAAAAAATAGTATTATTAAAAGGCAAAATTATATGGCATGTGTTGCCAGCATTTGTATATTTCTTTATAAAATATACATATAATATGGTATTAATATATTACATACACAATAAAGGATGAAATAATTATTAATAGAAATTTTAATATTTTTTCCTGCTGTGCAGTCATTTGTCTTGCTCTCTTCACTATGTGAAGACCTCTGTTTTAAGGACAGCATATTACTTTTCTGCATTTGATACACAACTAGGAGGTGCAGTGGACACCTTAACCACCTTGCGATGTCCATGCAGGTGCTTTGTCTTAAATCTTCATTTGGATGATCAGTTTAGCAGATTTTTTCAAATTGTAACTATTAAAAAGACACTTTATGTAGAAGTAACATATATTCCTGAAATGCAATTCAGTGTCTTCCTCACTAACTCCTAATTCATACATCTTTCTTTTTTCTTTATCGGTCAGTCTCACCTTTTAGCTTAGACGCTTTCCAATGATTTGTTCTCAGCTTCATGACTGCTTGACATCAGAGGCCTCTGGGCCACCTGTTTCTCAACTATTTTACCTTGGTGAGAGTTCTCTGCTTTTTATGTAATTAAGGGGAAGACTTTAGTTTGTTCTTTTAGTTTTAAAATTAACTAGAAATGCTGTTCAGTGAAAATATTAAAAAGCCTTTTCTGTGACAGTTGTCTTTAACCAGAAGATGGTAATTTTTCATTTGGGGTTTTTTTTTTGTTTTTTTTTTTTTGGAAAAAAGAAAGAAGGGGGGGGAGAGAGAGAGAGAGAGAGAGAGAGAGAGAGAGAGAGAGAGAGAGAGAGAAGAAAGAAAGAAAGAAAGAAAGAAAGAAAGAAAGAAAGAAAGAAAGAAAGAAAGAAAGAAAAGAAAAGGCCCCCTCCATTATATATGTATTTAGTATATGTTCTTAGGATAAGTATAATTTCATAAATGAAATAAATTAATCTCTACGAGAAGTGATTTAAGAGTATCTCCATTACCAAATCTTCCATAAGCTTTAGTAAAAAAACATCTGGGCCTCCACAGGTTGTCAATCCTTTTAGTTTGTCACTTTTGAAACAAATATTTAATTGAGCTCTAGAACACCATTTTAAACGTATTTCCGAACACCTTCAAATTCTAAAGCAAATGACTGTTATCAACAGAAATAACCAAGTACCTAATCTCTTGATTATGTAGGAAACTTTTTTCCTAAATTTTGAAAGTTACTAGTAAATATTTATTGAATGATGAACTGTTGAAATATATAAACTGAGAGAACTAATTGGTAAGGAAGTGATATATGATAACATTGGTAAAGTTAGCATTATCAATCATCTTATAGTTTGACTTTAGTGTAAAATAGCACAGTAGTAGTTAAAGAAAGGGTAGTGGACTAGGAACCACGGTAGCAGAATTCACCTTTGCTTGTGTCACTAATTGTGTGTCACCTGAACTCTTCTCATCCTTAGTTGTCATCTATAAGATGAAAAGTTTAGAAAAACACTCTAATTTCCCAGATAATGTTAATTTTCTGTACATCTCTATAATTTGGATTTTCCTATATAGACTTAAATAAGGTTTTAACCAATACTAATGAAATTCATGTGTAATGACACTAAATAGCTAACTCAAAGACTTTATAAACTACTTGACAGCCTTGTAACAGTATATCCACATCTCCTTTTGGGGTAGGGGGAGGAGGGGAAAAACAATCTGACTACAGTGTGAGTTAAACTTTATTATTCATTCCACATACCACTTCTGTTTGGTTCCTGTCTTCTTTAGCCTTGAACTTTCTTTAGACATAGCTGAATTATTTTCTGTAGTGAGTTGTGAATCAGGCTTACAAGAATCTTTATCAAATTTCCGAGAAATTTCAACTACTAAACTTAACTTTGCCCAAATCTATTACCATTTAAAACATCCATGGTATAATAATTTTTATGTAACCTAAAACGGCATAAAAAATGTTTTTATTTTTTTTTCTAAAAACTAATAGTTTTTTTTTTTTTTTTTTTGGATGATGATTCTGGTTGCTGCTTTATAGTTTATACCACCTATTTCAGGAGGGTTGGTAATGTATAAGGAGAGTGCCTCACTGATACTCCTCTAAGTCTTAAGTTACTTCTTAAATTCTATTAAGTATAAACATAAAAGAGTAAACAGTGATTCGCAAGCATCTTACTGTGGGTGGTGTTGCTGATACTAATTTGTAAAGCTAAATTATTAGAGGGAAGGCAAAAAGGGAAAGATGAGAAGTAAAAACAGATCAGTAGATAAGCCTTTGAGTATGACACCAGTTTAATCCTCTAACACTTGAATTCTGGGAATTCTCAGTAAGTCCCTTACTTTGTGAAACTACGGTAAACACTGAAATCTGATACCTGAACGAATGTGAAAAATCTAAGCATATCAACTATTCAGTTAGCCTTCTGTATTGCACAACTAATCCTTAATTATTGATCCAGTTATTTTTATTATTCCTTGACTGAATCAGCTCATTTTAATGATCTTGTCCATATTATTCACTAGCATCCATTCTTCTCAAATAACAGTTTCCTTATCTCTTGCCAATATGAGCAACTTCCCATGGAATTTTACATGAAAATACAAATAGAACTTTTAGACACGTACATATAAGTAGACTTCGAATATGAAGGGAAGATAGCTGAATTTTGGTGATATTAAAAATACAAATCTTTCCAAAATGTTTACTTGTCCGATAAGGTGGAAGATGCCTTTTGTAAATTTATTTTAGTTCTATTTCATCTTTAATAGAGTTGAAAGAACATGGGTTATATATAATTTACCCATTTAAACATTGTTCTTTCAGGTAAATTTAATGAATAAGCTACATTCGAGGTTTTCAGTGAAATTGAATTAAAGTCAAATTGGCATTTAGTTATCACCTAATGTACGGGTAGCCTGTAATTTCTTGGGATTTTTGTTTGCCATTCTTTGATTGTGTCAGGAGTCCTCAAGACCACCCCATGGTTGATTTGCTGGAAGAACTTAATAGAACCATAAAGTGAGGTGCTCATGGCAAAGATTCACAACAGTGAAAGGATATAAAACAAAATCAACAAAGGGAAAGACACCTAGGGTTAGGTCTGAGGGAAACCGTACACAACTTTGCCATGATCTTCTTCCATTGGAGTCAGAAAGGATGCACATAATTCTTCCACTAATAAATTGTTAAAACACATGTGAAATGTCCCAAAGAGAAACTCAGTAGGGATTCAGTGCCGAGCTTATTGGGTGCTACTTTCACATAGTCCTCCTTTGTCTAGCACATACCAAGGTTCTAGTTTCCCAGAAAAAAGTAGGCATTTAGCCTTAAGTACATTGTTAGCACAAATAGTTGAGGCACAACTAGCCCATCTTCTTAGAGAATGATAAAAACCTTCTTGGAATTCTATTTTCCGGATGCCAGCTCAAAGCAAACCTTTAAGCCTAAGGATGGCAGTCTCAAACCTGCTGTGTTAACTGTTTCTCTGTGCAATTTTGGTTGCATTTTATTCAACATTTTAAAAGTTGTCATTAATGTACTCATCTCAGAAATTTAGTCTAAGAGGTTTTATCAGAGAATCCTATATTAAAGTGGACTCTACAGAATATGTGATACCATTTAGTTAAATTTGTAAGGAATTTTTAAATTGAATACATTTAATTTAGACTCTCATGCTTTTAAGACCAAGAATATTTTTGTGAATTTAGAACAGATTTTGTATATTATGTTTAGTGTCACTCCTAAGGGTTCTATTAAATAATATATGAAAATGCTGAGATATTTTCACTGTTGATTTTTGTGAAGATTAGTGTTTTGAGAATTTTTCAATCTTGTTAAGCCCTGTACTTATAATGGTCAATGTGCATATATGTTGATAGGGAAAATATTATTGGACTTACATGTGGTAGTTTTGGAAAATATAGTAGTAATAATTGTATAAGTAATTTTTCCCCTCATGGACTAATAAAGTTGAAATAAGATTAGATTTGTCAGATTTTTTTAAAAAGTATATGCTCTTTTTAATTTTTATTATTCTTGTTATATGATACCACTTTACCAACAAGTAATATGATGCATGTGAGGCTATCATAGTCAAAATTTAATGCATTAGACCAATTAAATTTCAATTCTTACTGAAAATTTATATTTTCAATGAAATTTAGTGTTATAAGTTCGCTTTGAAATAACATCTATGCTAATGTGTTTAAGAATTTATGATAGGCTTTTGAAATTTAGGCAGTACTTTATCCTTATTTATAAAAAATTCACCTGCAAGTTCAAAATTTAAATATATATGTGAAGTGGTCCTACTTCAGAGAAAGATATTTGTTATAAATTATTTTTTTTGTTATAAATTATTAATATAATAATTGTTATCTTAAATTATATCCCTTTCATATTGTTTTGCAGGTCCTAATCTACCCATGGCAACAGTTGACATCAAAAATCCAGAAATCACAACCAATAGATTTTATGGTCCACAAGTCAATAACATCTCCCATACCAAAGAAAAGAAAAAAGGAAAAGCTAAAAAGAAGAGATTAACCAAGGCAGATATTGGAACACCAAGCAATTTCCAGTGAGAGTTCTTTTTGTTTTTCTTATCTTGATATACTCATTGCTGCTTTTGAGTTTTACCTTATTAGAAAATTTTGTTTTCTCTCTGGGAGAACCCTTACATGTATTATTTGCATACCTTTTTCACTATAGATTTTGGTGGAAGTCCCCCCCCCGCCCCTTAAGGCTATTATAGCTCACTAGAGTTTCTATGAATCTTACAGTTATTTACTTTTCTACCCGTCAGGAAAGAAAGATGGAAGTCGTTTCTTTAAATAATTGTTGGACATAATGATTTCTTACTTTTTTCCTATAAATGTTATTTGGAAATTTTTTAGAAGCACTGCCTTAATTCATTTGAGCTGCTATAACAGAATACCATAGACAGAGTAGCTTAGAAGTAGCAGAAATTTATTTCTACAGTTCTGGAGACTATAGAAGAGACAGGCAAAATTTAGTGTCTGGTGAGGTCCCCACTGCTTGGTTAATAGACAGCTGTTTTTTTGGCTGTCTCCCTCTTACGTTGGAAGAGGGCAGGAGAGCTCCCTGGGCCCTTTTTTTTTTTAAGGGCCCTAATCCCATTCTGAAATCCATTCTCAAAACCTAATCACCTCCCTAAATCCTTGCCTCCAAATACTATCACATTGGGGATTAGGTAAACATAGGAATTGTTAGGGGACACAAACATTTAGTTTATAGTAGGCATCAAACCTTTGGTATTTATCTGACCTATTTTAAGCATTTTCAATACATCATTTCATTAGCTCATTACAAAACTATCCTCTCATCCTCTCATATAATGCTTGTATTCTTCTGTTAGTTTGACAGTTGAGGAAATGGATGCTCAGAAAGATTGTGCAAAAATGTTAAAATTCATTTAGCAGAACCACTGCTAGAATCCTGGCCTCCTGACTCCTCACACAGTTTTTCCCTGAATATGAGTATGTCTGTGAGAATTATTAGTTCAGGCTCAAAATTTATTGGTTGGATTGGATTTCATATATTTTATGCTTTAAATGTTCTTTATGTATTTTCTTTATGTATTTATATGTATTTTTTTTGTCTACTTCTTTAGGCATATTGGACATGTTGGTTGGGATCCGAATACTGGCTTTGATGTAAGTGTCTTTGCAAGCCATAAATGTTATTGCTCTAAATATGTGGGAATACTATGGCCTTTGTGTAGGTTTTTATTATTATTCTTTTTTTGTGAATTCTAGCATTTATTTGAATGTGTTTATGTATATATTCCACTGAGGTTGGAAGTCTTAGTGTTGTTCTGTCATTTATGGCTATGTCTCTAAAGACAAAGATTTTATTTTTTAATTTATTTTTTTAAAGATTTTATTTATTCACGAGAGACACATAGAGGCAGAGGTAGAAAGAGGCTTCATGGAGGGAGCCCGATGTGGGACTTGATCCTGGGACCAGGATCACACCCTGAGCTGAAGGCAGACACTTAACTGCTGAGCCACCCAGGTGTCCCTAGACAAAGGTTTTATACTCCTTTGGTTTATATACTATAACATAGGGACACCTGAGTGACTCAGTTGCTTAAACGTCCAACTCCTGGTTTCAACTCCAGTCATGATCTTAGGGTCATGAGATTGAATCCCACGTTGGCTCTGTGCTCAGCATGGAGTCCGCTCAAGGTTCTCTCTCTCCCTCTCCCCCTGCCTCCTCTCCCTGCTTGCACATGGACGTTCTCTCTTTCTCTCTCTCAAATAAATAAATAATCTTATATACTGTGATATAAAATTCTTGGGTGTTAAAAGCCAAGAGAAGAAAATCATTTCTGCTAACTGATCATTTTAGGGGAATGTATGCCAAATTACTGGAAAGTACTATAATCAAATTTTGAATATCCAGTTATTAAATTATCTAGATCTTTTCATTCTTTATGGCAGTTTTTGCCATTATTTAATTTATAGTACCATGAGCAAAGTAGGCAAAACTGCTGGCAAAAATAAGTGTTTTTAACATTTTTATCTATTTTGGTTGCTTAAGTAATATGTTTTTCCCATTTGACTGATAATCTAGGTTTGGGAAAATTATTTTGAAGAGAAATATGATTTGTGATTGGGGGCAGAAATCCTTCTGGTTATTTTTGTTATAACTGCAATGTTAACTCCACATTTATTGAATGCTTCTTTGTGTTGGGCTCTGTACAGGATGCTGAGGTTGTAAGGAGGCCCTTTCCTCAAATTTTCAAGTTGATTTATTTTTTAAATTTGTGTTTATATTTAAGTCTTATTTAGAAATAGGAGAGATATCTTAATCATGAATGAGTGAGATAGATTCCTTCTTTTTGAAGATAGGGAACAAAAAGGGAAAAAATTATTCTTTGTTCTTATCTTTTTTATTTTTTTTTAAATAAGGGAGTTTAGTTGGCTTATAAATAATCCATGTTAAAAATATATAAATTTAAAATAATTTTATAGAGGGCACAGGTGAGAACTAAATTTGAATGTGATCATGTGCTAATTTTTTAAAAATTGGGATACATTTTATAGTTAATAGTTATTTTATCTGTTGTAGCTGAATAATTTGGATCCAGAATTGAAGAATCTTTTTGATTTGTGTGGAATCTCAGAGGCACAACTTAAAGACCGAGAAACATCAAAAGTTATATATGACTTCATTGAAAAAACAGGAGGTGTAGAAGCTGTTAAGAATGAACTACGAAGGCAAGGTAATATTTTTTTTCTATTGAGGCATTCTAATCTTTTTTTTCTTGTGAATCTTTTGAAGTCAGTTTCATGGAAGACAGCTACACATACTCATGTGAACTTTCCTTAAGCAAAATACTAAAATTTTAGATAAGTAGTTTGGTCTGGCTGCTTTGCATTATTTTGCTGTAACCAAAAAATTTGATAAGATTTTTCTTCTTAAATATTAAAAAGTCTTACATTGGGTACCTGGTGGCAACTGTGTGGCTCAGTCAGTTAAGCATTGGACTCTGATACCAGCTCAGATCTTGATTTCTAGGTTGAGTTCAAGCCCCATGCTGGGTATATAGCCTACGTAAAAAAAATTTTAAGAAGTCTTATATTAAATTCATGAATATCCATACAAAATCTTTTGACTATTCTATTTTAGAATAAAAAATTATAGCTGCCTAGTATTTTACTTAATGAACCTTAGAAACCACCATTAAAGTTGTTTTTATTACAGCTCAGAAGTAGTAATTTAAAAATAATCATTGTCTAGTCAGTGATGTATAAGTATTTTCAGAAATAAATAATGAAAACCTGTTTAATTTGAAATACATTTTTTTCTTGATGAAGTATAAACTTTGTCATTTAATACCTTGAGAATACAATTTGCATCCTTTTAAGATCTGATATTTTATTTAAAGCACCTTGTATTTTAGTTGTGTCTTAATAATTACCACAATAAAATACAAACTCAATAACTAAATTTTTCAGTATGAGCATCATCTTTTTGCCACCTTATTCATTTGAGATTGCTTTTGTTCTTCCTAGTTTTTATGTACTGGAGCAAAAACTTTAGTTAAAGCATTTTTCTGAAGAATTTAATGGTCATTTTAAATTAGGTATTTGACTTACCTATATCTTTTTCACTAATGATGTTCATTCAGTCTTTTCATTAATTCAGATATTCTGTAAACATTTTTATGCCAGCACTGGTTTTCATTCAGGATATTTAGATGTAAATAAAAGGTTTCTGTCCTCAAAAATCTTATACTGTAGTGTGGAAACAGATATGTAAACAAGCATACAGTCAAAAATTGCTATTGTAGAAACACAATGTTAGTTTTAATGAAACTAGTATGATCCTAATTTATCTTATTTTTTGAAAAAATTACATTTCCAGATTCTATGGATTTTTAATAAAAACATCTTGGGCATAGCACCATTGTTTTTAAATGCTCCCAGAGTAAGTCACATTTACTATTAGTGTGTTTCTTGCCTCTCTCTTTGTGCACTGTTACCACGCACCTTGACATTACTCTATTAAATGTCACCTGGCGTCTCTCTGAGCTCTCTGAATCTATAAATTTATAAATCATTCCTGACATATAGTAGGTCATGCATACACCTGCTGTCATACCTGAATTCCTGTACTAAGAGTTGACTATATTAATGTGATTGGATTTGTTTTTAAAATTTTATCATGATTGCTTTTTATTCTAGCTGCTTTAAGCAAGGTCTTCCCTTAATTCAGTTACCTAAAACAAAAAAATAATACAGGCATTAAAAAAACATGCTTTGGGAACAAAGTTAAATTCTTTTCATACTCAGGAACTTCTCTCTCAATGTGGAATCTTTTGGATACCGAAGAATGACATTATAGAAGGTTTTTTAAAAGGAAGAATAAAAAGACTAATGATTTATTAAGGAACTGTTTTCTAGGCAGAACATATAATGTGTTTAGAAGCATAAAAAGAAATTTATGAAGTTGTCTTAATACATTCTATTAAAAAAATTATATATACTTTGTAAAATCTGAATCAAATCTCTTGAAATTTGTTTTGTAAAATTATGTAATCAGATTTTTAAAAGTAGTAGACTTGTGATTTCCAACATGTTTTTTGTGTGTCTTTGCAATTGTTTGAAGACCATTAATTCGTAATAATATGCTATATAGGTCCATCACAATGGAGTGGTTGTATGTGGAATGTTATTTGGCCCAGTACTCTAAATTATGCATGCTTTGATATGTTTATTTTCAAAGAAGTTAAGAGTTCATTTATCCTGCTTCCAAAGCTAATATCCAGTGAGATTATTTGCCCTCTACTCAAATGAATGTTTTTGCCATATAGAGGCTAAAGTAAAGAGAAAATTTATTTCTGTATGAGTCAGAACTCCTATTTCATCTGGATTTTTAAAAAACCCCTCTTACCCATAGCACCACTGGTTTTATTTTTGCTTATTATACTTATTCCTAGGGATTGTTTTTCACATTTGGCATTATTTGAGTAACCTAAATAAATATATACTTAGATTTTTACATGAATTTGGGTCAGGGAGGGGGTATTAGATATAAATACACAGTTCTATAAATGTCTACTCAGGGAGTTGTTGGTATTCTCATAAATTTAAATTTATGTTGAATAGCATTTTTCTGTTTGCTTTACTTTGATGAGAGTGCATGAGAGCAGTTCTTTTAGTTTCCCGATTTCTGTAATACTATATTTCTTTTAAATGTTAGTTATATTGCTTTATAGTTTCTGCTTAGAATTCCTGTAAATATCAAATATCTAGAGAGCTCTATATTCTTAATGTTGATTTGCAATAATATTTTTAAGTATGTGAGCTTTTTTTGTAGTATAACATCAAGACAATAATCATCAGTTTTTCTTCCTTTTTAACTAAATTTTGATAGTAAGTTTTATTTGTTGTAACCTTTGTTTCATGCTTTTCACTTTATTTCCTTTTGAGAAATCTAAGAACTATTGTCATCTGATTCTGGTGTTTGTGGTGACTTAAAAGTTTTGCAAGTCTATAGGCCATCAGATTTTCTCTTGGTGTGTGTGGTGTCTGCTTAGCAAGCATTTTTGTGCTTGTAAATGTCTAACTCACATTTGTGCCATCTGTTCTGTCCTATCCTTTTTAATTCTTTCACATTTTTATGTTGGGATATGGCATGTTTTTCACATACTTTTTATGTAGAAATAATACATATTATATAAAAATAGAAAGTTGGTAATACAGCTTTTTGTCATAAAAATATAGAGACCATTTCCAGTCATTTTTCAAGATAATAGAAATGCTGAACTTGTGCTCTACCCAAACTGGATGCAGTTAATAATTTACTCACAATCAATTAAGTCTTCCCTTTTCCCTAGGCAATGGTTTAATGTCTATTTAAATGAGTAATAGCTAGAGCCCAGATTATTCCAATAAATGTATTTACTGGAAGTTTGAAAGAATCTTTATTCTCTCTATTGAAGAAATATATCATTTTACATATAAAAGATTGTAGATCCAGAGTTCTCAGTGAGCCCATGAGAAATGATTTAGTAATGCTTTTTATAGAAGGATAGGGTAGGTGTTTTCCTCTTGATTAACAAACAAGTAAATCATATTTGAAATATAAACCTTAGACTGATTAAAATTGCTTGAAAGCTTTAATGTACTGTCCTATTCAGAGTATACATAATATATTTATGTCGTATCCTCCTGGTTTTGCTCTTATATTACAAAATATGTTAGAAAAGGACTTTTGCTTGTAACAAGTTTAGTAAGTCTCCTCACTTTGGATCCAGTGAGAAAATCGAGCAAATCTTAGCTGCAACACTGAGACCTCCAGTGTGCCTTGAATTGTAAATCATAGGACCTTTACCCTGTGATGGGGGACATTTAAGTAGGGGAACCCTCCTGTTTGCAGATAGATATTATTTCCACTTTTAAAATTTTATATGCAAGGTGGGACGCCTGGGTGGCTCAGTGGTTGAGCATCTGCCTTCAGCTCAGGGTGGGGTCCCGGTGTCCCAGGATCGAGTCCCATATCCGGCTCCCTGCATGGAGCCTGCTTCTCCCTCTGCCTATGTCTCTGCCTCTCTCTCTCTGTGTCTCTCATGAATAAATAAATTAAAAATCTTAAAAAAAAAAAGTTTATATGCAAGGAGACAATACCCTGTGAGTATTGGTCTTTCTGCCTATATTATCTAATTTTTATGATTATTTTTGATAGCATGTTTTTATAGCATGTTTCCCATGACTGTCCCAAATTAAATTGGAAGATACCATTTTATTTCCTTTGAAATGAGGGTTTTATCCCTCCTCTCTGATATCACTGTATTATTGAACATCTAAAGGTAGTTGTTATTATTTGTAATTAAGGTTGGTATTTGTATTTTGTAAGATTGTAGAACTACCCATCACTAATATAGTTTATATCAGTAAATATACATAGTTTTTATGAATTCTAGGATTTCTCTACTCCTAAAATAGTTATTTTTTCTAAAATAGTTAATTTTTCTATCCAGTCTTTAAATGAATGGAAAAATAATGAAGTTCATTATTATCTAAATTTGTGTATACTGTTGGTAAAATCATGCCTCCAGAAATGTAATAAATGTACTTTGAATTTGTTTCCTTAGTGTATCTTACATTTTTACGTAAGTAGAAAAAGAACATGAATATCATTAATTCTAGAATGTTAATTTTTATTAATAACTTTAATTCAGCTTTTCAGTGTGTAGAAGTTCTCAGTTAATGTATTAATAGTTAATTGTGTCTCCTGAATAAATAGTTGAATATTTTACCAGAGCAACCAAACTCCCTTACTGCCATCACTAGAATTACCATTGTATAGAAATACAGAATATTATATATATTATTATATATTATAGTATATATATTTTATTTTTTTAGAAAATATAAGACAAAATATAAACAAGGTGGCAAAGGTTTAACTTTTAAAAGAAAAATATTCAATTTGGGTTTAGCTCAGATTAACTTGAATAAATTCTAATAGGTTATGCTACATCAGCTATTTAATTCTGAGTGTAAATTAATTTTATAAAATAACGAAAAGAACTCGATTCTTTAAAGAGGGAAGGTACCCATTTTTATTAAAATGTTAAATAAGACTAATTGACCAAACTGTTTAATTTTGTTGTGATATTTTTGTTATTATATAAGAAAGTGTTTATTCCTTTACTGTCAGAAGTGGTGCTGATTCCTAAAATCCGAATTCTACAGTCTTAGCTAAGAAACAAAAAGATGATCTTTAGTTGAGTATTTCTAAATAGAATTGTATCATCTGTGCTCACCAACTTTGTCAAATAAAATGCAAAGATGAGTCCTTTCTTTTTCTTGTATCATTTTTTTATACACATCGAAGTAAGTTTGTTTTTTTTTTTTTCAGTATGATGTTTGTGGAGGGAAAAAGCATGCTTTCTTTTTTCTGTTTCTATTTCAGCACCACCTCCTCCACCACCCTCCAGGGGAGGGCCGCCACCTCCGCCCCCGCCTCCACATAGTTCCGGCCCTCCTCCCCCTCCTGCCCGGGGGAGAGGCGCTCCTCCACCACCACCTTCTAGAGCTCCCACAGCTGCACCACCACCACCGCCTCCGTCCAGGCCAGGTGTAGGAGTCCCTCCGCCGCCACCAAATAGGATGTACCCTCCTCCGCCTCCAGCCCTTCCCTCCTCAGCACCATCAGGGCCTCCACCACCGCCTCCACCCCTGTCATTGGCGGGGTCAGCGGCACCACCCCCTCCACCACCACCTCCACCTCCCCCGGGGCCACCACCTCCCCCTGGCCTCCCTTCTGATGGTGACCATCAAGTTCCAACTCCTGCAGGAAGCAAAGCAGCTCTCTTAGATCAAATTAGAGAGGGTGCTCAGCTAAAAAAAGTGGAACAAAACAGTCGACCGGTATCCTGCTCTGGAAGGGATGCACTTTTAGACCAGATACGACAGGGTATTCAGCTGAAATCTGTAAGTAAACTGTACCTTTCAGTTTAGACTATCTGTCTTATGGAATTTTAAAGTAATTTATAAGACAACTTGGAAAGTCTTTAATTCACTTTCTGCTCTTTCTCTTGGTATTCATGTAACCCTTTGAATTTCTGATAGTTTTACATACCATCAAACACACACATTGATACCTACTCTTGTGTAACCCATACTTTTGTAATCAAAATATCACCCCAGAAAAAGTTCCCTCATGCCTGTTTTAGAACTTCATGTAAGGGGAATATTACAACGTGTTTGCTTCACTTCTGAATAAAATTTACTCTAAATTTAAAGAAAAATCTTTAAACCGTGAAGTAAGCCCTGCCTTTAACGAATTACAAATACCTTGGTAAGTTCAAACCATTAATTACCTTTATGGAAACTAATGTATTCTAAAGTTCCTGTGTTCTGAAATTTAGATTAGTAGGGAATCCGGTTCTGCAGAGAATTGAAAGAGTTCTAATAGAATTTTCGATCGTGGTAGTAGATAATTTTGGAATCTCTGTACTGGGTGAGGCAGAAGTTGGCAAAATGGGTTTTTTTGTTTGTTTGTTTGTTTGTTTGTTTTTTTTAAGGACCACATATAAATATTTTAGGCTTGCAGGCTATGTGGGTCTCTGTCACAACTACTCATTTCTACTGTTGAGCCATAAAAGCAACAGCATAGACAGTGCCTAATCAAATGGGCATGATTGTGTTCTATAAAGCTTATTTAGGGACACTGAAATTTGAATTACATGTAATTCTCACATGTCACAAATATTCTTCTTTTGATCTTCTTCTAGCCATTTAAAAATGTAGAACTAATTGTTTACTTGAAAAAGTTCCACAGAAATAGGACAGACTAGATGTGGCCCATGGCAGTTTGCTGACCCCTTTTCTAGAACCTAAACTGCCTATATTTACATACTTCCTTCAGGGTACATGTAGTCTGTTAGTTCCAACAGGAACATTTGCTCTGTGGGGCTTCAGATGAGCATGGACGGTAGTTCTTCTATGGAGTAAATGAAGATGAAAGAAGGAGATTTTAATAGAAAATTATTTTGTGACGTAGAGAATTATGGTAACTTTCTAAATCTCCAGAGCTTTGGCTAGGAAGAGAATGATGGATACGGAACACAGCTAATTGAATGAAAACATCTAAACATTGACATAGCACAGATTTTAAAAACTCTCTTTAGAGTGTATCTAGAGCTTTTTCTGCCAGGTGATCCACCTGTGAGCAGCCGTCTCTGTTCCCTCTCCCCCTTTAGTTTAGACTAAAGGTTTCTCAGGAACAGTTGAAGAATTTTGAATAGTTGTTAGTGGGAAGAATTAGTGTCAAAATGACCACAGCCAAGGTGAGTAACAGGTTTTAATGGAGTCATTTTCAGTGTGTAGCTTAGAATCTGTGCCCCCTCCCGCCGTGTCACTCATTCCCATATCTGCCACTCTTAACTTCCCTTTTTGTTTTTCTTTACTATTTTCTCTCTCTTCCACAATCACCTTTTATTTCTTTTTCTCATTTACTGAGACTAATAAGTTGTTATTTTTAATGAAGTTGTGTTCTCTTTTTAAAATCACATCCCATGTCATCTTTTCCTAATTTAAAAAGTTGCTGAATTAAATTCCCTATTAATTTTCCCTGTCATTACTTCTTCCCATCCCATCCCATCCCATCCCACTCTCTCCCTGCCCAAAACACCTTGTAAGTAGATCTCTACATTTTTTAGAGAGAAAAATGTGTTCCATTCTAAGCATAGGCCATCCTTACCCTAAATAATCACTTTTTAAAAAAATTAGCTGCAGAGTAATATCCTAAAGGGCATAAGTCAGTAAATTATTAGCATATTATATATGTGATCTGAGACCATAATTTTATTTCATTTTTTAAGAAACCATTCTGTGGTTGAAATTTCTCTGTGTTTCTTTAAACTGTCTATATAAATCATTTATTCAGTGATGAAAATGACTAGCATAAGATCAGATTTACTTAAAGAGCTGACAGAAAGTGTATAGGTATTCACTTACATATATTTTGAATTCCATGTTCACAGTACCTAAACAGCACTGTGTCCAAGTCAGTGCTTTAGAAGACGTATTTATGGTAGTGTTGTGCTCCTACCGTGCTACCCATGCCATGCTTGGTATTGCCAGCTTCTTCAAGGGCGTCTTTCTGCCTATGGCTGCCGCACTCCTTTGATGGCCTTCTGCTGACATGAGGCCAACACCTAAATACTAATGAATGAGTCAGTATCTTATGGAGAATTACTTTGAATATTTTTAAAAGAAAAAGATCTGTAAGTCCAGAAAGACAAGTAGTAGTATTAGAAAAGTTGTAAAGACCAAAATAAAAAGTTTGCCCTAAGAAAATTCTTTTTCTTTTGAAAATGATTTAGAATTGAAACAACTGTATGATTTCATTTTTTTAATAAAATAATTTTTATTGGTGTTCAATTTACCAACATACAGAATAACACCCAGTGCTTATCCCGTCAAGTGTCCCCCTCAGTGCCTGTCACCCACTCACCCCCATCCCCCGCCCTCCTCCCCTTCCACCACCCCTAGTTCGTTTCCCAGAGTTAGGAGTCTTTATGTTCTGTCTCCCTTTCTGATATTTCCCACACATTTCTTCTCCCTTCCCTTATATTCCCTTTCACTATTATTTATATTTATATTTATTATTTATATTTATTATTCATTTTTAATTATACCAGTATTCTACCTTTATATAAGTAATATAATTCCAGAGACAAAATAAACAAAATAAGTATTTTGTATAAATTATTGCTCAGTTTAGTTAAAGTACACTTAGAGCAGTACTTCTGAAATTTTTTTTCCTGAATCTCTACAGAGTCCTGTATTCTCTCTTTTTAAATGAGAGTTAAGATCAGAGAATATTATTTACAGAAATTAGATTTTAATGAGACCCCTTGAGGTTGATATTTTTTTCCCCCTTGAATGTAGTTTATACTAGATAGAAGTACTTTAGTTAGGGATAGTTGGTTCAAGCCTTGTGAGGTAGGTACATTTTGAAAGCTACCTAACCTAACTGACCTCTTTGAAGAGAAGTTCTGTGCTATGAGAAGGAAAGTTTATTTTGAGTTAAAGCTTATATATACACATACACAGACACACACACACATATGTGTGTGTAATGTTACATATTAATATCATATGAGGTATGAATGTAAGTATATAAAGTTATAAAGCTTGTGAGTAAAGCTGAGTTTTCCTAGGAGAGCAGAAGTCTCTTCAGTTGCTCTTAGACATCTTAAGTGTCCTTCTCACCTAACAACTCCAGGAATCTGGGTATCATAGTTTTATAAAATGATATTCCTTGATAATAGTTTTAAAGTTTCATCAGCTAAGGCTTTGTGTACTAAAATGAAAATGAACAGAAATAATCCAGCTGTAAGGGCAAGTATTATTTAGGGAAAGGTTTGTTATTCTAAATTATAAAATATGTTGGTGGCTTTATACATTAAGGAGAATGAAATATACCTTGAATAATTATTTTAAGACAGCAATTTATTTCTTCTTAACTTAGTTAATCCTGTCATTTGCTTATTTGCTCTTTTTTTTTTTTTAATAGGAAGTGATTCTAAAAAAGTAAGACTTTGGAGACAAAAATTTTTTGCTAAGAATTTATTTTTAAATTTTGCTAACTTTTTTTCCCCAAGGTATCTGATGGCCAAGAATCTACACCACCAACACCTGCACCCACTTCAGGAATTGTGGGTGCATTAATGGAAGTAATGCAGAAAAGGAGCAAAGCCATTCATTCTTCAGGTATATTTTCATGTGTATATGTATATTTAATTTTAATATTTGAAGTTCTATTTTCTATTTATTGTTGTTGTTGTTGTTATAGTCTGTTAGCTTTTTCCCTGCTTTTGAGTAACACTGATGTGGATTTTAGGGCAAATTTTTAAAAGTTGTTGCCACTGTGACTAATCTATCTGAAGCCTAATGAGTTCCAGGACACCATAGCCATAACCATAAATTGGAAGAACGACTTAAGAAAAATGGCAATTTCATCTCCTATATCAGAAATACTAATAAAATGCCTGGCAAACTTCTAAACGAGGCTTGAGATTCTGGATTTCATTCCTGTGACATTCTTGTGACATGAGAAATTCAAGTTCCCATAATTTGTGAGAGTCAGGGCTGAGAAACTGGTTTTCTGGGATTTGCTAACGAATCTTAAAGTTTTTTGTGTCTTCTTTTTTGGGATTTCTTAAAAAGTTTATTTGAATAAACTAGTCCCTATTCTGAGGCCAGTATTAAGCATATGTGCACCACCATATAAGTGAATATTCCTTTCAAAAGAGAAAGCAGTGGGTCTTGCTGATGTAATACTTGAGGTTTACTAAAGAGCTTACCCAGCATGATGGACCAGAATTAGTTCTTTATTCATATTAATCTATTATTTACTTTCTGTGGACCTCAGTTTTCTTACATGTTGTATGGAGAGAATTCATGAATCATGATTGATATGAAGAATAAAATAATATGTAAGTAACCAGCAGATTACATAGCACATAGTAGGTGCTCAGTAAATGTCATTTTTCTTCTCTTTGTTTCTCTGTAAGGATGTGGATATCTAGGATCTGTTACCAATATTTGTTTTCCTTAAATAGACCTCTTTCTTCTCATACTATGTAATAAAGATAGAATAGGCTAGTTCATTCCACAAATATTTATCGTGGAATTAAAAAA
Organism: Canis lupus familiaris; assembly: GCF_011100685.1. NCBI lineage: Eukaryota > Metazoa > Chordata > Mammalia > Carnivora > Canidae > Canis > Canis lupus. The sequence goes on from NC_049235.1 coordinate 11,842,783, forward strand.
ACAAAAAACAAAAATCCTGGCCTTCATAGAGCATGCATTCCAGTGAGAGACAAACAGTAAAATTAAGTTAGAAAAATACATGGTAAGTGATGATTATGTACTGAGGACAAAAATTAAGCAGAAAAGGGAGATATAGGGACTTCTAAGATGTGTGAGGGAAGTTCATTTTGAAATAGGATGAGGCCTAATAACTGATGGGACATTTGCAAGAAGACCAGAAGGAGTTCAGGGAGTAAACCATGTAGAAAACATGTTCATTCAGGTGGAAAGAACAGCAAGTGCAAAGTCCCTAAGGTTTAGGAACATTAGTAAGGTCAGTATGGCTGAGTAAGGAAGGGAGGGAAAGAACAGTAAAGTAATGAAGTGTGAGAGGTAGTAGGAAGCCAGTAGTGAGGCTTTGGAGGCCATGAGTGTCATGGGAGGCCACTGAAAGGTCCTTAGCAGAAGAATGGCAACGAGCCAGGAAAGAGACAGTAGAGGTTTGAATCAGATTGGTAGCACCAGTGAGCAGGGGTTGGATGCTTGAAATATTTTGAATCTGGAGATCTTTGGGTTTGCTGATGGATTGGAAGTGAGGTTTGGAAAAAAGGAGTGAAGGATAACTCCCCAAGATTTTTGACATGAGCATGAAAGGAGTGAAGGTTTGAGAGGAAATATCAGGAGGTTGTTTTTTTTTTTTTTTTAATATTGAATTTGAGATACTTACTAAAAATTCAAATGTAGATGTTGTACAGGCATTTGGTTATGAGCCTGGAATCGAAGGGCAAGGTCTGGACTGTTAATATAAATTTACCTGCTGTTAAAATAGGTGAGGTATTTAAAGTTACAGAACTGGCTGGGATCATTAAAGAAGTGGATGTAAAAGGGGAAAGAAGGTGTAATAAGGTCTGAAGGCTGGAGAGTGTATTGTCTTAGAAGATACATGAAGTGTTGGAACGAGGATGGAGTGACGATCTGAGTCAAATGTGTGTGATCGGTCAAGATAATGAGAACAGGAAATTGAGCTTTAGCTTTAGCAACAGTAGGTCATTGGTGACCTGGAAAGACCAATGTCGTTGGGTTCAGGAGAGAATAGGAGGGAGGGTAGGAAGAGAGGCTGGCTTTTGAACTGCCTGCTGTGTTTCCTTAGTGGCTTAGTGTCAGTGAGTTTCCTGCCTATTCCTGGAATTATAGCAGGAACTGGTAGCTGAACAATCTTGTCAGGTTTATTTTTTACAAATTTTCTTTAAAGGTAGTTATTAAAGGGGCATTTCTTATTTGAGATATGTGAAAATTCAGAGGCCAACCTAAATGTGGGTTTACACATAAGAAGCACTGGTTGAAATTTGTTACATATTTACTAAGGAATTAGAATCCAAGTCTTCTAACTCCTATTGTAATCTTCAACTGACCATAATACTGTTTAGGTGTATTTTATTTGTTTCATCTTAAGTTGTCCTAGTAACCAGATTCCTCCAGAAATCGAATGGCTTTATTTCAGAAATTAAATAATTGGAGAAATCATCCAAGAATCATGTAATGTTATTTTATTTATATATATATATGTTTAGATTATTTATCTTGATGATTTTCTTCTAGATGAAGATGAGGATGAAGATGATGAAGAAGATTTTGAGGATGATGATGAATGGGAAGACTGATCTATATATTATATATATATATTTTTAAGGTGAAATACTAAACACTACTTTCTGTCTATGGGTTCTGTAAAATTATCATGTAAATGTTCTACCAATTTGCTGTATATTTTTGTTGCCTTTTTTGCTTTTTTTTATTAATCTGTGCAATACCTCATTTAATCTGTAAAGGTTTGTCAAAATCCTCTACAAAGCTACTCCCTGTTATTGTGTGCAAGTTTACACCAGGATGCTCACTTAATTTGTGAATATTTTTCATTCCATCAGCAGGGGAGTTTAAATATTATACGTGAGACTGACAAAAACCTTAATGTAATTTAGTTATAATGCCAGAAGGAAAACACTATTTTCATACCCTACTTTTTCTGTACCTAAATTTTCTTATTAAAATCTAGTATAGCACTACATTCTTTTTTAAGTGATACAGACCTTAGTTTATTTAGCCCCTTCATTTTGAACACCATGCTACATGAATGTTGAAGCTGACACATTGCACAGTTCTCTAGACATCACTACACTGATGGAGTTTTTTAAGTTGTAGCAGTATGCTCTACATTATGTCACTACAGAGACACTAGTCGGGAAAATTAGTGACACACCTCTTACAACAATATTGCCTGTTCTTGTACAGAAGTGGTATTTGGAGGCTGGAATCATAAGGAGACCTTGCATACCTTTACTTGACTGAGATTATTTTTATGCTATAGCAAATGTGGCAGGCTCTTTTTAGCAAAAATTTAAAGATATTTTTGGTATTACTCTTAAACAATTAAGTTTTTGCAGTTTGGGGGACTTTTGGGGTAATATTCTACATGAACTGAAGGAGGCTATACATTATGGTTACTTCAGTATCTAGTTAAATATACTATAAAAATCAGAACATTATAAAAATGATGTGGAATTATTTTTATTGTGTAATGTGTATGGATTGAGGTATTCAGAAATACCAGCCATACAAATAGAATCTAGCTGGCAAAGGTAAACACTGTAATGCTGAACCTATTTAATTTTTTAAAAATAATTTCTCAAGGTTTTTGTCAAATGTCAGGTGAAGGGTTACATTTTTCTTAAAAGATTGGTGGTCCCAGTGTCATATTTCTTGAAATACATAACTGAATGATAGATTCTTTTTTTTTTAATAAAACTTTACAACCTGCACATTTGTTATGTATACTAAATGATGTGTTAAAGTTAGGGTTTCCTTGCCTCTCTACAATACACTAATCTGCCTAAAGATGGTTGTTTTCATATTTATAGTGCTAATTACCAGACCTACCTACTTTAAATTTTAGGTAGAGAAATGATCTGATTTAAATACAGACACGTATTTTTCTCACATTGAGTCATACACAGAATGTAGTTCCAAATGTATTTCAATACTATAATCACAATATCCAACTAAAAATTAAGCTCTCTAGAATTGTACCGACCAAAATCTAGTATTGGCATGATCTTGACAGGCTGGACCTGCAAGATATGGCTTGAATTTTAACCAGTTATCACATAATCTCTAGTGATCATGCATCTAGTTATCATAAGAAATAATTTAAAAGGTTTTGTTGCCTGAAAGCAGTAAGTGGTACAGTAAGATAGTTAAGTTATTCAAAGAATGTTACCTTTCTTGCAAGAGTAATTTAAACACATGGGAAAGATTCTAGACTTTTTGTTTCTTGCAAAAACAGTGCCCTCTGCTGCTAGAAACCTTTTTCTGCTTACTCTCATTTTTATTGTGGCTTGAACTCAGTGACGCTGAGTCTGGTGTGGATGAGGCTGGACAACTACTAACCAATAGAGTTAGGAATTTGTGCAAATGGTAAATAGAACATTATAATTATTTTAAGTAAATATTAAACATCCTCCCTTTTTTTGACATTATGAAAAACATTTTAAATATTCTAGAAAGGTCCTTAAGGTATGCCAATTTAAGATCTCTCTTAACTTTTGGCCAAGGAATTCAAGGTTTTCCAGCTAACTTCGGTGTGATAAATATTTATCAGGAGCTGCTCCAAGGAAAGGATATCAATTCTTTGAGTTGGAAACACAATTTTCAACATGTAAGATGGGTATAAAATTTGCTAAAGGTAATTGAATTTATTCTTCAAGAAAAAAAAAGGCTTTCTGTTATTGTTGCACAAAGTCTAAATTACTATTGGTTGAAACACAGCAGCAGTGGAGTTGAGTCCAGGCATGAAGATTAAATCCACTGTAGATGTAACGGTTGCATGTTTCAGCCTTCCACCACCTTGCACTGTGGGCAGCACTGTATCTGCGCATTGTCTGAAAGCCTCCTGTGTATACTGCAGCTAAATGATTGTCCGGTAGCCTTCGCATTTAACAAACTAGCATGAGGCTTTTTATATCTAAATGCTACGTGATAGACAATTTCAGCTAGCCACATATTGTATGCGTGAGATTCATAAAGACTTTTCAATCATTCATTTCCATTTATCAACTGAAATTTTGTTTAGTATGTGAATTTTTTTTTGAAATGTATAGTGGTAGGATGTTGCACTGGTGGCAATTCATCATGGAGCATAATAAAATTAATTTGACCCAAATAGATTAAAGTAGCTGTGTTTTTCTTTATTGTTAAGAGACTAAAGTGGGTAAAAAATCATTTATTTACTGTAGACTACAGTAAAGGGCACACAGCAGTGAATGATGATGGTCGAAGTCTTCAGCAAACTGCGTGCCCCAAGAGAGTGTGCCATTAAATAAACACGGTGAGCAAAAAGAATGCTACACCCTGTTCTGCTGGGAAACGTGACAGCTGCTCAGCAGCTCCCTGGAAGCCACTGCTGTGGTATACAGAGCATTCACATTGCAAGGTCAAACTGAAGCTCTTTGGCATACCAAAAATGTTGAAGTTCCCTAAAATCCGAGTGAAACTGAAGTTTACTGGTCATTTCAGTAAAAGCCAAATATAGCAGTTCATGTGGGACTTAAATAAATGGTATCCAAGATGGAGCTTTAAACAGGAACTTCAGTTTTGATAAATAGAATTTTTTGTGCCACTGACTTTGGGACAAGTGGGTGTCTGAAGATTAAACTGAGTTATGGAATCTAGTGTGTAGGATGCTACAAAACGCCTCCTAAGAGCTTTAGCCGAATTTAAACATTTCAGTAATATGTTCTATTAAAAATTTGTTTCTACTGTGCAAATGTGAACACTAAAGAATGTATTAATCAAACTTAAAAAAAATTTTTTTGAGAGACAAATGCCTCAGAATTGCCCTTGTCGCATTGTATTTATCTAATCAAAGGAGAAATTCCTGAAATAACTTACTCTCCTTTAGAAATGGCGTTCTTAAAGGACAAGTATAGTGATAAAGTTTATTTATAGTATAATAGAAAATTCTCGATGAAAAAAAAATTTTACATTGCACACTTTTATTGACGTTATGTCTTGCCTACAAAATACAGCATTCTCCTATAATTTCTTAAGTCTTTTATTGACGGATTTTTTTAACCTTTGCTTTTTAGTGAACCCACTGGGAAAAGGTATAATAAATTGGCTGTTATGAATATGACAAGGAACATACTTTGCAGTTAATGCTACGACTGCATTTACTTCTACATGTGCTATGTGGTATCCTTGCATGAAGGAGTCCATTGAAAATTTTGGCTTTATAACAAAACATGTCTACATAAATCAGCTGTAGCTTTTTTTTTTTTTTAATATATATCAGTGGTCATCCTAACTATTGCTGCCATATTTAATTTCACACAAGCCCAGTGTAAATCTAAATTGGTCGTATGTACCACCATCAGGATTGACATATCAAGATCTGAATTGCACACAATCATTTTGAGTAAAATGTAACAGTAGCTTATATGTGGTTTCAGGTTAGTCAAATATTTGCGTATTGGGGAATTTCTAGTATTTTGAAGTCCTTTAATTTTTTAACAACCACAAAAATTTCTTACATTTTAGTAAGAAATTTTTTAAAATTTTCAAGAGGAAGTTGCATTTTAGCAGTATCAAATTACATTATGGAACTGGAAGTTCCAGGTATCATACTGACATTGCTTTCTGTCTTGGACTGGTTGGCATGTCTTGACCTAAATTCACTTTTATCTCGATTATGGCTAGATGTGTGGGGATTTTCATCCAAACCCGATTCTAAGAAGTTTTAAGCATCAATATCATCATATTTAAACAATTGTGTATTAAGACTAAATAGATAATGGACATTAAAATATAATTGTAATAAAGTAGATTTCCCTTCCTCAAATCTAAAATACTCATTTCACAGCTGAAAGACAGCTGAGTTTCATCAAAGCAACTCTCTTCAATAGTAGAGGGGCAAGCCTGATGTTAGAAGGAGCTATACTAGAATTCAGATCTGACTACTAGTTCGGTTGTTTTTTTTCATGCACCACAATACTGTATTATCCTCGTTTTTAAGATTTTTTTTTTTTAAGATTTAAAAAGGTTTTTTTTTTTTTTTTTTTTTTTTTTTTAAGATTTTATTTATTCATGAGAGGCAGAGAGAGAGAGACCCAGGCAGAGGAAGAAGCAGGCTTCTTGCAAGGAGCCCAATGTGGGACTCGATCCTAGATCCCGGGATCAGGCCCTGAGTTGAAGGCAGACGCTCAACCACAGAGCCACCCAGGGGTCCCTCTGTATTTATTCTTAAATTATGAATAAATTACAGATTTACTTTGTTCCTGAAAGATTTATGGCTATAAATTTCACTCTTTCTCATTTGCCATCTGGGTGTTGATAGAAGCCACCAGCATCCTGTTCCCCTCTCTGCTGGGAAAGCTGGCTTGCTTTGAGGAGTCGGCCTCTGACTCTGAAGCATGTGATTGTATTTTGGCTCAGTGATGGTGGACACCCTACATTGTCCAAGCATTCGGTCATCACAGGACACTCTTGTCATTTAGTACTGGGTTAAAATAAAATTGAGCTTTATTTTCTACACTCAAATTATTTGTGTTAGTTTCCTATGGATGTAACAGGGTATTGCCTTTATTTAGACATAAGTATTTTGTAAGCCTTTAGCACTCAACTTGCCTGACAGAAAATTAGTTTGAGAACGTATTAATCTTTCTGTATAATTTTCAGTCAACAGCTGCAGTGTGAATTTAAAGACTGGGAGTTCTTCCAAGAGATCAAGGACAAACTGAACACTTTCAATCCAACTTCCTGGTTTTCTTATTAGTGAGAGAGGGGAGATTCTAATTTAGTGGCGTGTATTTCACCCTTACTGGAAAAAAAAAAAAAAAAAAAACCCCAGGAAAATAAAGCTTATATTCCAGTGCTTGTGGTGTTGAAAGAAACAAATTGAAAGGAAAAGGCATCATCATCCCCAGTTAACTATAGGGAGACCTAAGCAAAGCCTTTGTTCATGTCTCAATTCTATAGTGATCTGTTAAGGATCTAGCTCCTTAAATCAGCTTCTGTCTCTAAGAAGAAACAACCTTTATTTTATTTATTTACTTTTTTGTTAGGGTGGAAGTCTAAGGAGGCAGAGAATAGAAAGGAGAATTCGTTTTTGCAAGCAGACTTTTTGTCTTTGGGGTTGGGAAAACATTCAGCAAGTAAAATGGAGTGTGTCAAAATCTTCATTTTGGAAAGTGATAACTAGTTAAGAAGCTGATGAAATCGGATGTTTGGCTTTTGTTTATTTATTAAGCAAGGAAACAGGCGTACCGAGGTGGCCCAGTTGTTTAAGTGTCTGACTCTTGATTTTGGCTCAGGTCATGATTTCAGGCACTCTCATCTCAGAGTCTGCTTGAGATTCTCTCTCCTTCTCGCTCTGGCCCTCCCACTCCTGTGTCCTCTCTCTCTCTCTTTCTAAAATGACATCTTCAAAAAATTTTTTTTATTTAAAAAAAAGGCTATAAATGCAGAGGGGCCAGCTTTTTCTTAATTGTATATTCAGCTAAAACTCCATCTACATCAGTCTTCAAATGGAGAATTCAACTGTTTTTCCTTTTTTAAAAGATTTCTCTGAACTTTGCCGTGGATATTTGCCAAAGGCTGTGATGTAGTTAACATGAACAATTATGGAATTATGAAAGAGTCTGATTTAATAAGCATAATCCTAGAATCGCAACCATTTTCTTTCTAAGCCACTGGTAAGTAGAGCATGCACGTTATGGTTCTATTTCAGTGGTCTTGCTTTGTCCCTGGTTGAATGCTTGGAAGCTATAGAATATGTTTGTAAGGACCTGCTGCTTAAAAATATTTAGGAAATTTGAGTTGATTCTGAGCCAGATGATTGTGTTAGGTCTGCACCAGAGCCCAAGAGTTTACAACCACCGTGTCTGGGTCAGTCTGATGTGGTTTATGCCATGAAACTGTGCAGAGCCTGGCTCCATGTGCTCCTGAGCCTTCTCAACATCCTCCTCTTTCCACTTGCAATACTTGGCTTTCCAGAACAACAGAAATCACTGGCTTGATGGGAAATCACTGTATTTTTTCATAGATATTTCTTTATTTCCCAACTATCTAAATATTAAGCCAAGAATCATGCCACTGAGAAGAAAAGTAGGGAGAGACAAGTAGATTCTGCATTTGAGTTCAGTTTTGACCTTGTAAAGCTTACTTCTATTTAGACAGTTGAACTCCCAACAGGACTTGGTCATTGGAAAAGATAGGCTAACTTGTAGGGGGCAAATGTGTTCTTCCCACCACGTGGCTGGTTAACACTTAATTGTAGCCTTGTCTTTGTATCTTGGTCTTAGTTTGTGATGCATGGTAAGTTAGAATTGCAATAATGACTCCACACGCAAATGGCTTGACATAATAAAGCAAGTATCTTTCAACATTTGGAAACTATTGCTGTATCTTCATGAAGCTACAGCTGATTTATGTAGACACGTTTTGTTATAAAGCTTCAAAATTGAGGATAGGGATGGGCAGTGTAAAAACTGAAGGAATTTTTTGAGTTTTTCTCAAAAAGCTTTCAAATACACAAGTTTTAAAAATGTTAATAGGAACTGGCGAGTAAAGCAAGAAGGAACAGGAACAAGGAATGTTTCCCGAGTCTTCAAAAATTCCCAGACATCTATTTTCGGAGCTGCTAGAGGAGTGCACTTAAATGCAAGTGTTATTATCCTAATGTCCTATATTTAGCCAAACTCCTTAAAATGAATTAATGTTACTGTAGGTGGGAAGTAGGCCCCAGAATAAAACAAATCTGTTGTTCTGTACTAATATATCTCTAGATCAGGATTACAGAAAGTCACGTGGCCACGTAGCGCTAAGACCTACAGAGAAATTAGGCTTCCCACCTCCCCTGCCAGCTTTGTAACAGATTTTTTTTTTTTTTGTAGTTTATTAAATTATCTTGACATTGTTTAGGAATAGAAAGAAGGTGTGATTATGAACGAATGGCCAAAAGGCAAGCATCAGTGAAACCGGAAAGGAGGCTGGAAAAACCTTGACGCTGAATGCTGGAGATACACTTGTGTGTCTACCAGTGCATGTGAGCCACTTCCAAACCTGTTTCAAAATACAAGGTCTGCTCTAGCAGGTCACTGGAGATGTAGCCTTGCAGCCACTTAATTTTATTTACGAAATTGTCTTAGTGTGCATGAGCAAGAACATTTATGTCTATTGATGTATACAAAATGTATTCATGGAACCACCCTGATCTGTGGAAATTAGAACAACTTGCCCAGATACAAGGAGGAGGGAGTAGTGCACAAGTACTTGACTGGCTCCATTTAGTTTGAGAACTAGCATTTTAGCCATAGGTCCTGAATCTTAGAAGGTTTACATTTATGCACTCAACATCTAATGAGAAAATTTGGGAGGAATTACAAAAAGATAAGGAAAAGATTTATATTTGTAATCATTACTCACAAGACTGACAATGGGTCGAATGGTGAAAACTTAGGCTAGTTTCAAGATTTGCTGACTACAGGCTCCTGAAAGGATCGATTAATATAGACTGCTGTATAATTTATAAATGCAGCAAGAATTTAAGTAGGTCACTGATGTAACATAGGAAATATACGGATATCCTTCAAGAGTCGTCAATGCTAAGTCAGAATTTCTCCACGGCTGGTTTTTCTCTTATACTTGGGGAACAGGACCAACCGTTAGGCATGGCATTTTGGGCGTGCAGATTCTCAGTATCCAATTTACTATTCAGTGAAATGTTTGTGCTGGTAACATGTAGACAATAATCTATTTCTTCCAAAATAACTGACCTGAATTAACATGACCTTGACAATGATATTAATTGACTCACCAGAGCAGTTCTGATAAGTCTTTTGGAGAAACAAAAATGATGCTGTGTAAAGTTCAAAATACAGAACATTTTTTCCTAAGTTGGTTTGGTTTCCAGCCTTAAATTCCCATTGACAATTTTTCACAGCATCTACCCCAAAGATAGAAACTACTGCACCATGCTGAAACAACAGGTTTCAGAAAATTACGAAGGCTGCTTTCCCCATCTGAGTTACTGTTTCTCTTGAAAGCATTTATCCTCTTAACTCACCCTCCAGCATTACTCTTTCTCTTAGTATGGTAGTGATAACCTCCCTTGTGCTTAGCCCTCCTAGAAATTATCCAATACAATTTTTTTGTTGTTGTTTCATGTCATTCCCTTCTACTTCCCTCCCTTGTCACAGAAATGAACAGTAATTGTCAGATAATTAAAGAGGCTGAGAAAAAAAAAAAAAAAGAGGCTGAGAGTATAAAATGCACAGAAGAGAATTGAGTTCACGTGTGTGTTTTTGAAACTTGGGAGTTGATACTGGGAAATAGCATAGTGAAGATCCCATGGACTTTGTGTAATAGGAAATACTGCCCATATTCAAATATTCAGATATTGGCAATACGTTTACCAGCCCGTGCAAATATTTTTGGTTTTTTTATTCTTTCCACTTTTTAAAATTAAGTTTTAATTTTAATTCCAGTATAGCTACAAGTGTTTTTCTAATAAACACTTTTCCCAGACAGCACAGTCAACACCTGCCCACTTAGTTTGCAAATCCCAGTGTCTCCTGCTCTGACTTCCTCAGACACCCCCAACCCTGTCTCCTTTCTGCAAGGGGAACTATAATGTGGGGACTCATCGAATTTCAGACTGGGCTACTCTTTGATAATAATGATGAAGCCACTTAAGGGGTCTTCCAAAAGCCCCATGGCAGTGCTTACTCCATGCCCATTTATTTTTCCTTTGAGGAAAGTCATATTTTAAAAGTATCCATTTTAGGGATGCCTGGGTGGCTCAGCAGTGCCTGCCTTCAGCTCAGGGCGTGACCCTGGAGTCCCAGGATCAAGTCCCACATCAGGTTCTCTGCATGAGCCTACTTCTCCCACTACCTGTGTCTCTGCCTCTCTCTCCCTCTCTGTGTGTCTCTCATGAATACATAAATAAAATCTTAAGATTTTATCTTCATCTTAGGATTTTATTTATGTATTCATGAGAGACACACACACAGAGAAGCAGAGATACAGGCAGAAGGAGAAGCAGGCTCCATGCAGGAAGCCCAACGTGGGACTCGATCCCGGGACTCCAGGATCACATCCTGAGCCAAAGGCAGGCGCTAAACCGCTGAGCCACCCAGGGATTCCCCCTCCCTTTTTTTAAAGAATAAAATAAATTACCCATTTTCATACAAACCAGTATTTATTAGAACACTTAAAACAGGCAGTTGGACATGGCATGAAATAGTTTACATGAGGAAGTTGTCGCAATTTTTCAGCCAATGCAAATAAAATAGGTTAAACAATTTGCACAAAGTTAAATAGCTGGTACCTGGCAGAGCTGAGCCTCAAACTTAGATCTGTCTTAATACAGAGGATGTGCCTTGAACCAGTGCAGTTCCTTGCCTCCCAGGTGCATTAAATCATTGGTGATAGTTTGGGTAAAAAATAAAAAGAGTACTCCAACAGCTTGACTTCAAATGTAGGCTTGGGATTGTTCTGCTTATGCACGTGCAAAGGTCCAAAGGGAAATGCTGTCATTCTCCGTTTTCCAGAAGAAAACAAACAAAAAAACAGCAAAATTCAACAGAAAGGAAAATATGATCACGCAGCTAAAACAGCAGCCACTGAAGCAAGCCAAAGCAAGTTGTGAGATTTGTACAGGCTCATATTCTGGGAGTATTCAGTAAATAAAATATAGTACTTTTATAATTTATCTTTGGTTTGCTCATCCCCAACTCCCTCTTCCGCTTTCCATCAGTGCTAAAATATTTTTTCCCATTTGAAATATTAGATTAGGTAACTAACATGTTTGAGTAATCCCAAATGCTTAATAAATGATGACACCAGAATTTATTTGGAATTACCTCAGAGTCCTCACTTTGAACCCGAAGTAATCCGTCTATTCAAATACGTATATTGAGTGTCTCCTTTCCTTAAGCATTTTTCACTTACTTCATATTTTTATCATCCCAATGGTGATTTTTAATTTATGAATATCACATGTGGAGACAGAATGGGATTTGGTTTGTAGGGTTTTTTTTTTTTTTTTGACTTATGTTAAAAAAATGTGCATTTCTTTAAAAACAAGGTTCACCACTAATAGCTTCTGAGGTAAAAGCATGGTTACCCATCCCAACAAATCAAGATTCCTGTTCCACTTCCTGTCAGTATCTCCAAAAAGAGTCACAAAAAAATTCTTGGCAGCATTTAGAGAAAAATAATTGAAGGTGTTAATATTACCTTGTTCCTCCTGAATGTGCTATTTACAGCTTTCTGCCGGTCTCCTGGGTAGGCCCCACAACTCCCAACTGGTACCATGTGGATAGAATGAAGCTGCAGAAGACTAAAGGATAACTTCTAAAACAGCAATCATAAATATGAAAAAATACATGTCTTTTTTCCCCTCTGACTCTTCCTTCCAATGTCCAAAAAACAATGTTAAAAAAAATGTCCTTTACTTTTCCCACTTTTGCCGAGCAGTTTGCAAAAAGTTCCTCTGAGCAACCATGTGTTGGATTATGTTCACTGGGATGTCCTGGTTTTTAATCTGGGGTTTTAACCTGGTTTTTAATGCTGCCACCACTCAGCCTCTGGCTTGCAAAGGAATTAATACAGGATACATTCAGGGAGGGCAACTTGCAGATTGTAATCTGAGACTGACTTTTTTGATCATCTGTTTCTGTGTTTATGTAACAGTGATCACTCAGATGGATCATCTGAGATTTCATTTAGGAAGAGAGAAAATTTAACAGTTTGTGCTAGTGTCAACACTATTTTGACCACAGATTAGTATGCTTTCCAATTACATGTCTAATTTTTTTAAATTCAAAATATATAACCCCACAAAAGTAGTGTTGCCAAAAAACTTCAGTTTATAATAAAAATTATATAGCTAATTAGACAATGTTTCTTTTTTTTAATATTTTATTTATTTATTCATGAGAGACACAGAGGCAGAGACACAGGCAGAGGGAGAAGCAGGCTCCCTGTGGGGAATCCCATGTGGGACTCAATCCCCAGACTCCGGGATCACAACCTGAGCCGAAGGCTGACGCCCAATCACTGAGCCACCCAGGCGTCCATTAGATAATGTTTCAATCTGGGACAAGTGATTTGTCATCTGAAAATTAGTGCAGCATAGCTAATATGCAAATAGGTGATGTATTAAAGTAAAAAACTTCTGGTTTAGAGTGCAAATTTGTCTTCAGGGTTTTGAAGATCAGGCTAATTTTACCTCAGGATCATTCATTTAGAGAACAGGACTTTCGTTTTCCAGTTATCCGCCCCTGGCTAGCCCAAATGCACTCCTAACGGTAGCTTGCAGAGCCACTCGTGACGATAGCCTGACCACTGCTCCCAGATGACATGTAGGAAAGGGGCAGAGGCTTTGAGGGAGGAGGCGCAGGGAAAGTGGAGGCTAATATTCTTAGAATTGTGGCCCTACAATGTGCACAGAGGAAATGGTGTCCCTGGGTGCTCATTGGAGCCCCTTAGCCTCCCATGTGTAGGTCCTGACCTGTCCTAGAACCTAGGACCAATCTTGCCTCTAGAACTTCATTTCTCAGCCATGTTCCTTTTTGATCCCAGACCACTGTTGGCCACTGTAGGAAGAATGATGAGAAGATATGGTCATGTCTCTTCATTGTTGTTGAGCAGCTACTATCTCCGTCTACCCCAATACATATATTGAGTACTCGGTGTTTATTAGAAAGATAAGATACAGTCCCCGATCTCCAGATATACAGTCCAGTAAAGATAGTGGGGAGATCAGGACAGGTACACAAGTAGTATATAATGCAAGGCAAAATGTACTGTGAGACTGTGGAAAATAGATTACAACAGGAGCAGGTGTTGAACGAGGGAGATGGGTTCAGTTTTAAAAACATCATGTCTCAATGTGGATGTGTGCGTTCAGAATCATGGGGGCCTTTATTTGTGCTGGATTTGGGGGTCATGTGGTATGAATAGTATTTTACTTTGAATGAGATCATCCAGGAGAACAGGGAGATGAACAGAGGCTCTTTTGAAGAATGCTTTTTTCCTTCTCAACTTGGGTCAATATGCTACTTGTGTTTCAAGGAAGGCCCCTTTTAGGGGAGGGATGAGGCACTCACCAGACTTAAGGAGTGGGAGAGGTCTTCCTGAAGAGTGTTTGTCAGGGGGCACCACTTGCTCCGTGGGCTGCGGGTCGCTCAGTGTGGCTTGAGCACAAGGTACATGAGGACACTTGATGGAAGCTGAGGCAGACAGGTCATCAGGGCCATGTTTGCCATGCTAAGGGATGTGAACTTTATTCTGGAGAAGATGGGCCACCCCTGAAGAATTTCAAGCAGGTGACTGCTTGATTGGACTTGCAGTTTGGAAAGAATATCTCTCTAGCCTGTTAAAGACAAGTTGGGAAGAGTGAGCACAGATGCAGAGAAGCCAGTTTGGAAGAAACCAGCTCAGGAGCAGCGGTCCTGATAACAGGTCGTGAGCAACTCTGAGCGTTTTTGTATTGTTTGGGGAGAACATATGCCATCTTCTGGGGCAGGCGGGGGTGAGGGGTGGGATTCTTTTCACAGCCATAAGTCTAGGGGTGGCTCCTGGTAAATAAAAGACTTGTGGCATCTGTACCACACTCGTGAGTTTGGAGGTGCAAAGGTAGACAGGATCTGCACCTTGGGAGAGGACCAGAGACAGCTGAATTTGCTGTGCATAGCAGAGCAAAAGGGATCTGGAATTCCTCAGGGTAATATAGGAGGACAGTAGTGCTGCAGAAGCCTGAGGGGAGACGAAGTGATACACTAGCAAGAAAACGGAGACAACTAAGTGGGATGAAATAGCCAGTGGCAGGGGAGGCGGGGGTGGGGGGTGGGGGTGGGGTGGGGGAATCTCTGACCGTCGAGAACTTTTCACAGCAGTAATGTCTCATGTTTGATTTGAAGTCGTTTGTGTTGCTGCCATGTCAACCCTTTCTTTGTCTCCTTAAATGTTCATACAAAGTTGAGTCTGTGAAAAAGGGGAGAGAGGGCTGACTGCCACAGGTCAATTGCCACATTAGGTGAATATACTTTGGAGCAAGGCCATTAAGTCCATGGGTTTGCAAGGTGCAGGGACTATGAGCAGGAATACTCTTCCATCCCAGGAATTCTCAGCAATCTTGCAGAAGACCATGGCCTGTCACAGAGATGGAATGAGATTTCCAGCTGACTTTTCCAGAATATACACACAATTTTCCCTCACTATCCTAAAGCAGAGCATTCCTATAAAAGCCTCCGTAAGCAGAATGGGCCCAAAGCAAAGCAGCAATGACTTAATTTATATGCAACAGCTTATGAGTACTCCCAGACCCACAAAATAACCTCTCTGAGGCTCTTCTGTGACACATCTTCCTAAGAGATGCACAAAATAAGTTGAGATAAAGCACAGATGCTCACAGACATGGTTCAAAGCCAAGAAGGCTTGATGTTGAGATGCCAAGTGCAGGTCCTGGGGAGAGGACTTGGTGGTTGAGGTGCACGCTGCCTCTGTAACAGCTCGCTGTAAAACAAACACTGCATGTTATCCTCCTCACTTCTGTAAAGGTAAAAATTCTCTTTGGAGTCCCTTTGGTCAGTGAAAACGGGTACCAATATATGTGTTCCATAAAAGCGAAGTGGCATAATGCAAACTTTCAAACACAAGTGTCAGCATAGGCTCCTTTCATTGCCTCCTGCCCTACACCTGCTCAGTTACTAAGTTCGGTGGAGTAGGTGCTTTCTTGGTCTCTGCTCTATCTGTTTGGACCCCTTTACACTTACGCAGTGTCCACAGTTCAAATTTGTATCACTTCACTCTTAAGTGATTACAATGGTCTCCTGCCTGGTCTTCCTGTCACCAGCTTGGACTTCATGGAGTCCATCCTTCTCTTGGTTACACAGGTCATATTTTGAAAACCTATATAAACATCATGTCTCTCCTCCTCTTGAAATTCTTTGATGCTCCCAGGACTTTCATAATTAAGTCCACATTCCTTAACTTGCAGCAAGTTGTTCAGGTTGGGCTTGTGTAACTCTTAATTCATCCCAGGCTTTTGTATTCAGAAGTAGAAAATTGTACAAACTTTTTTGAAAGCATCTTAACTAATGCATGCATCTGCAGTTCAGATAGGCATATCAAATTTGGCTGAGAGAAAGTTGGTAAAAATGACAATTTGGTTGAAACCTAATTTCCAGTTTTGGTGTACCACAATGATGGCTCACCACTCTTGTCCATCTGGCAGATGGCTTTATAGCTGTCAATCATTCATCTGTTCTTCTAAGGGCCTTCTGGAAGAGTCACAAGTCAGAATAACTAAAAGGGATAGGCTGACACAACTATATATCCAACATCAGAGGACTAATCAAAATAACCTAAATATCCAACAATCATTGAACTTTCTTACATAAAATATAGTGGGTTATATTATGGTATATATGCTGTCTTCTCCTTTTTGTAGAAAACATAGTAATTTGTATATATAGATATGCCTTAAGGAGAACCTAAAAGGATATACACTAAAGGATCATCAGTGGTTGTTCTGTGTGGGTGGGAATATGAGGATTCATTATGTCCTTTTGCTTATCTGTATATTCTGATTTTTCTTAATGATCACATACTATTTTTGTAAAAAAAAAAAAAGACCATACAGAAAATATAGTTCTATTTTTAATTCACCAAAATTATCAATACTAGAAAAAAAGACTGAAATATTAACTCTTTACCAAATCCTTGTTCTTACAGAATTACATTAAGCCCTATGATTTTCAATTATTTTATATATTGCCTTGTTTCCTCAAACTTAAATACCCTTCTGTACTGGGACACCTGGGTGGTTCAGTGGTTGAGCGTCTGTCTTCAGCTCATGGCATGATCCCGGTGTTCTGGGATCGAGTTCTGCATTGAGTTCCCCACAGGAAACCTGCTTCTCCCTCTGCCTATGTCTCTGCCTCTCTCTGTGTGTCTCTCATGAATAAATAAATACAATTAAAAATATATATATCCTTCCTTATTCCCTAACCCCATCAATTGACTCTTTTTTTTAGCCTGGATAAAAAAATCATGTGTCGCTGTCTCAGAGAAGCTTTTCTTTTCTCGTTTTGTTTTTCTTTTCTTTTTTAGAGAGAGAGAGAGGTGGGGAAGGAGCAGAGAGAGAATCCCAAGCAGGCTCTACAACCAGCATGGAGCCCAACTTGGGGCTCACAACCCTGAGATCATGACCTGAGCCAAAATCATGAGTCAGACACTTCACCCACTGAACTACCCAGGCACCTCCCCTGAGAAACTTTTCTTGAGTCCTTATTTGCTTTTGGTCAAGGGTCTACAGGGAAAACTGTGGCTAACAAATCAAATCCATCCAACACCTATTTTTTGTAGAGCCTGTGAACTAAGAAAAGCATTTACATTTTTAAATGGTCAGAAAAAATCAAAAGAGGAACGTTAACTCTGGAATGTTACATAAATTTGAATGTCTATAAATAAAGTATATTAGGACACACACATGCTTTCTCATTTACAGATTGCCAACGGCTGTTTTTGCCCTGCAGTCGCAAAGTTAACTAGTTCTGGCAGAAACCAAACAGCCCACAAACTCTAAAATATTTACTCTTTAGTTCTTTACAGAAAAAGTTTGCTCACACTAACTTTACGTGATTAGGCTTCCTCCGTGTCCACAGAGGACCCTAAACCTGTCTCTAAGTCAGTTCTTATCACGTATTCGGGAAGGGATGGTTCTCTCGGGATTCCCACTGCTTTGAGGTAGGGGACACTTTCTAATGTGACTTGGTCTCCCCCAGCACCAAGCAGAGTATCTCATACACAGGAACTTGATAAGTAAGGGCATGATCCTGGCAGGAATGGTGGAAGCTTCCTCGATGAGAATGTCAGTTACATGAGGAGAGATTTTTATCTCCTTCGTTCCCTGTGTATCCTCAGCACCCAGAAAAGCTCCTGGAACACAGTAGGCATTTAGAAAATCTTTGTGGGAATTGTCAGGTGCATTCACGTTGGTACCATATTTCTGATTCTGTAATCCTTAGCTCAATTCTTGGTCTCTTAGATCAAGCTCTTTGATGATTAATGAAAATAAAACTCCACGTTCCAAGCCTCAGAGGACTAAAGAAAAGATAGTGTTAACTCTGTCATGAAAGGCAGTGGGTAGGAGGTCTTTTCCAGAACCTATGGATTTGCCCTACTCAGTAGGTGCATCTCAGGGTAGGCCTAGTAGCCTGTTATTACCCCCTTCCCTTCTCTGGTTCGGAACAACTACGTCAGGGCAGGTATTAAATCAACGTCGTGCTGACACTGACTTATAAATGCCTAGGGCGGCTGGGCTCCCGACGCAGAGTGAGACTTAGCATCCTGGCCCCGTTTCAAATCAGGATGATGTGTACTTCAAGAGATTAATGTGCAAATATAAATCACAGCCTAAACACTTCATCTGCCCTTACACTCTTCTCCCAGTGAGCTGAAAGCTCTTTATAGAGAATGAACTAATCTCTGAGTTTGCAGGAAGGATGAACTAAGAATCCCTGTCCTGTGCTGAATAGAGTCATAGCACCTCAAATGTTTACAGTGTTGTATTCTGAAATAACATTCTAGCAAAGTCTTTCCTGAATGATTAATGTACCCACTTAGTATCTGATCACCTCTTACCTGTCTTATCACGGACTATTTATAATATTATGTTTGGTTTTTCACCTTTTCACGTTTTGGGGAAAAGTATACATGAGAAAATTCAGATAGCTCAGAAAGTGTCAATCACTCTTCACATGGAGCCAGAGTCCTGACTCAGCTCACAGGCCTCTGGCACCCTCCGTAAGACATTACATAGGTGGTGCTCACAGAGTAAGAGAATGGCAGAATGATAGAAACAGACTAAAAGAAACAAAGCCAAGAACTTTTGGACAAATTTCCTAGTGACATACAATCCTCTTGATTGGAGATAATCCAAAGCTTTGTAAGTAGAACAAACAATTATTGAATGGGTGGCCCAGAGAGCTTTGCCAGGAGCACTGTTAGACTCTGCAGGACACAGGGGAAACATTGCTAATCTTAGTTAATACAAAGGACTTTGGAAGAGATTTATAGCTTTCATAAACTGGAGTGGAGCACGGGGGTGGGATGAGGGTAATCTCGGGTATTATTTGAACTCAGACCTTCCTTGAGTGAGAGAGAGGTGGTGGGAATCCAATGATATTTGGGGATTAGAAACGCATGTGCCTTTGTCCTGGGATGTGTGTCAAGGATGTCCGCATCACCACCTGTGTAGGGCAGAAGACGGCGGAGGCCCACCGGACTAAGGAGAGTTCAAAGGGAGACTTGAGCAGGGAGCCTTTAGTATCAGCCACAAGATAGCTCTGAATTCAGGGCTTATGTTCTAGGAATTCCCCGAACACTATTTCTTCTACCAAGAAGCTTTCCTTTATTTTTTTTTTTTCTTCCCGAAATAGTTGTAAATATTCAGTTGACTCCTGGGTACAAATCAGCCTTTCGGGGAATGTGGGGGTGTCAGCTGACACCCTGGGTCTAGTATCAATGCATCCACGATGATAGCAGCCACTTTGGGGTCTTCTAGAGCTTTTACCTCACTGCCAAGAAGACTTTTAGGAAAATTTTTATTTCAGACTTTTTAGAAAGAGCTCTGATCGAATTTTCTTAGACATGAAAACAACAAAGAAAGGAAAATGCTAGGACCCAAACCCTTTTAGGGTGAGAATGTAATAGTTGTAATATTTGGCAATGTTACATACATACCTGACAGATGTATCAACTCACACACACAAAAACTGGTTTGTTCTTAAAAAAAAAAAAAAAAACCAAAAAACTTCAATCCAAATTTATTGGGATTACAAAAATAACAGCACATTTCATTAACTCATTACAGCTCGGAGTTATCAGCATATCCAGAGATATAAGCGCATCTTTAAATAAACCGCTTTTTGCCAACACAAATCTCATAACATAAAAAAAAAGTAGTTTATTTTCATATTTACAGAAGAAACATGCCGATTGTTTCTTAAAATTCTTTTCTGGGATTAACGGGTAAGGCTATTATTAAAGTCAGGAAACATTTCAAATTGAAGAAGGGATCATAGAAACATCTCACAATGCATCTTATTTAATACCATCGAATGATTCTTCATCCTCTTCTAAAGATCATGTTTTTATCGCAGAGCTTCTGGAACTTCCACCTATAAAAATAGGGGATTTTCTTTCAGTAAAACAACACAAATGAGAAAGTGAAAAATATCTGTAGGGCGTGTCTCTAGCAGGATCCTCTGAGACAAACTCGGATCGGACAGACCGATCACTGCCGTGTGATACTCGATACTCAGACCGTGTAACATAACGAGGTTGTAGGGATCCCTGGGTGGCGCAGCGGTATGGCGCCTGCCTTTGGCCCAGGGCGCGATCCTGGAGTCCCGGGATTGAGTCCCGCATCGGGCTCCCTGTCTCTGCCTCTCTCTATGTCTATCATGAATAAATAAATAAAATCGTTAAAAAAAATAAATGAGGTTGTAAATCACTTGCAACTTCTGCGGTAAAATTTTTGCCAAGTGATGACTCTGTTTCGGAATGTAAATCCTATTCCCCAATTTTCTTATTAAGGAAATCAGGATGTTCACATGCCGGAGTGTCTTAAAATCGGCCTGGCCCTTCCAGAACCGAGGTGCTGAGAAGGTGGCCCAGGCGCCCTTCTCAGACGTTGGAAACGTGCTCCCTGATGACCTGCTCCTCGCGCTCCAGGCCTGGAGGCTTGCTCCTGCACACCAAAATATCTTAAACATTCATCGCTCAACATTTCTAGAGCCCCCCCCCCCCATCCCCGTGACCTCGAGCCACCGAGGCTCAGTCACTTACTGCACGTGCGCCCCCAAGCCGCCCCGGGGCTGACTTACCCGCCTCAGCTGCTTGATGCTGCTTCCCCGAATAGCTTCCATGAGGTTCTCGTGAGCTGACCTCAGGGGCGTAGAAGGGCGGGAACTCTCTTCCGCTTTCTTTTCTTGCACTGACCTCAGGGAATTTTTGATCTCCTTTAGGATATTGTTTGGTTGCTTCTTAACCTTCTTCCCTTTTTTCTTTTTCTGTCCATTCTGTAACGCCCGCTGGGCGCTCTCCTGTTGTCGGATGACTTCTGCGATGTTTCGCGTGATCAGTTTCTTCTCCGGGGGCGGCGGGGGCGGCGGCGGGGGCGGCGGCGGGGGCGGCGGCAGCTTCTGCGGGGGCGGCGGGGGCGGGGGCGGCGGGGGCGCGGGGGGCGCCGCGGGGGACGCGGGCCGCCTCGCCGCCGCTGCCGAGTGGCCTTTCGCGGGGAGTTTGGGGGATGACCAGGGAGAGCCCCTGGGAGACGCATAGGGTGAAGAGCCAGGGGTTCCCCTTTGCCAGACTTTGGTCCTCAGGTTGGCTCCCCCGTCGCAGCCCTCTTGCTGTTTTTGCTCCTGCCTCCGTTTCTGCCTCTGTTTATCCATATTTCTCGTGAGGAGGCTCGTCATGCTCATTCTTGGTCCCGGGAGCTCGAAGTGGTAGCCCAGCCTCAGCAGCGTCGTGTTGTCCCTGAGCAGCTTGACGATCTCCATCTCCACCTGGCTGCCCAGGATGTGGCGCTGGTTGTGGAAGCGCAGCTCGGTGAGCACCGTGTTGTGCTGCAGGGCCCTCATGAGGGCCAGGACGCCCTTGCCCGTGAGGAAGTTGGACTCCACGTTGACGCTGGTGATGTGCCGGTTGACCCGCAGCATCTCGGCGATGGCGGCGGCGGCGCTGTCGTCGGCGCGCGTGTTGGCGAGGCTGAAGGTCCTCACCGCCGTGTTGGCCGCGAGCGCGGCGGCGAAGCGGGCGAGGGTCTGCGGCGCGATGTTCTCGATGTTGTTCAGGTTGACCTCCGTGGTGTCGGGGTCGTTGTTCCGGATCTTCTCCAGGGTCTCCTCGATCGCCGTGGGGTTCCCGCAGGGGTGAGCGGCCGCCGGGGGCTCCGCGTTCCCCCCACCGTGGCCGTTGGTCAGATGGACGTTCTCTATTTGGCTTCGGAACGTCTGTGGCCTGGCGTTGTCAGAACCGCCGCCGCCGCTTCCGCTTCCGCTGCCGCTGCCGCTTCCGCTTCCGGGACTGGCCGTTCCGTTGATGCTTTTCTCCTTTTCCGCTGTTCCCTGCTCCCCGCCCCCCTGCCGCCCCTCGTGCCCCTCGCGGCCCTCGCGCTCCTCGTGCTCCTCGTGCTCCTCGTGCTCCTCGTCCTCCTCGTCCTCCTCGTCCTCCTCCTCGGTGTACACCTCCTCGGAAACCTCGCTGTTAGTCTCCGTGAACACCAGCTCCTCCTCGCTCTCATCTTTGTCCTCTTCCTCGGCCACCTGGAGAGCACGACAGCGTCAACTCGGTCATTTCTAAGCACCGGGTTTTTAGACTCACAAAAGTAACGCATGATTTTTGCGACCTGTGAAATCACTACTTTTCACATCTACAACCCAAACGGTGTTTCTACGCCGACTGTATCCCTGGGAAATAAAAAAGGGAAATGACGCGTGGCAAAGAACACAGAAGCAGGTAAGGCAAAGGTTGGTCTCTGGCCTCCGAGCTCCCTGGTTGGGGCCAGCAGGGTAAGCCCTTCGCTGCAGAACTTTCAACAGTCGTTTGCAGGCAAACATTTTTCTTTCCTGAGGAATAAATATCCAGAATTCTGCGTATTATGTTGACATTTGCAATCGTTTTTGCCGGTTTGAACAAACGAGTGGGAACTTCAGCTTTGGAAAACCCTTGGTCCATTTTCCATTCTCTTAACCACTTGGTCAGAACTCCCTGACTCCCTGTCTGCTTAGAATTGAGCAAATCCAGCCCTCCCTTCTGGAATCCCTCCTCGGTCCTTCCTTATTTCTCCATCTCTAATGAACAAATGGCAACAAAAATACACAACATGTAAATGGACTCCCTTTTTTAAAGTTCAGAAATTCTGCCTCAAATTTGCCTCCCGTAGCAGCTGGGACAGTCGCCGAGTGCTCTGTGCCCTTGGTCGATGGCTTGTGTGGGCGTCCTTCGTTTCTCCAACATTAATGTGCCTCTGGGGTAGAGCCTGGCTCGGGGTCTCAGAGACACCCCCCCCCCCCCTCCAACCAGCTGAGAGCTGCGGCTGTCTCTGTTGCTGCTGTGGCAAGGGAAGCCCAGGGGGCAGGGGGGCCATTTGCTCATGGCAGCAGCAGGTCACAACCTAGCTCCGCAGGAAAACATTCAGGTCACCCTTTGCTGCACATTGACTCGAGATCTCACGCTAGCTAGCGCAGGGTTAAATGAGACGGACTGCGGGAGACACGGGGTGGGAAAGATAATCGCCCCTGGCACTAGCCAGATTCTAACCATAGCATGAAACAGCAGAGACCAGTAGGAAATCTTGAGGCAAGCCATTGCCCCGGCCTGATGGTCTTCAATTATTTACCATGTATCAATTATGAAAGACTTTCAGGCATACACAGCCTTAATTCTGTCTTTTTTCCTGCTTAAGAGACTTTGTACTAAAATGCCGAGTGACCCACCCACCCTCCTTCCTTCCTTCCCTTCCTTCCTTCCTTCCTTCCTTCCTTCCTTCCTTCCTTCCTTCCTTCCTTTTTCTTTCTTTCTTTCTTCTTTCTTTCTTTCTTTCTTTCTTTCTTTCTTTCTTTCTTTCTTTCTTTCTTTCTTTTCTTTCTTTCATCTTTTCTGATAAAAAAAGAATTCTGGAAATTGCTGATAGAGTCGAATTTCCCCTAATGCCATCTGTTTAGTCCTTTCTTTTATCTCCTCTAAAGCCTCAATCCTTCCCTTTTCCCCAAAGCCTAGGTCATTCCCTCTACATTGGCAACTTTTTTTTTTTTTAACACCCAGGGCTTCTGCTGCCTGAGACATGTGGAATGAGCTTTGGAAAACACTGTACCTGTGTCTCCAGGTTTGTTTGCCCAGTTGCTACCACAAAACAGCCTCCAGTTATCCACTTGTTTGGAGTGGCAGGCACCAAGTGATGGCCTGGGGCAGGGGTCAGCCGCTCCTGGGATGGTTGGTTGGTCTCTGTTTACTCACTTCTTCAGGAGCAGGAGGAAGGGGGATAGTGCGTGCATGCCGTGTGTTTGTGTGAAGTTCTAGCTGTTTCAATATTTGGAGAAAAGAGACTTACCTGTCTCAAAATCTAAGATATATTGCCTTTCATGCCACTATTAAATTTTATCCCCTTTGCTTTTTAAAAGACCTTTGGGCTCCGGTTTCAAGAGATGTTTTTCCCTCAAAACGTGTCTGAAGAGACAATATCTGCAACTGTTATCCAGCGATGAGTTGTCATGTAACATCCAAATGACACTTTTTTCCAGAAAGCCTTCTTTGACGCCTCCTCACATTATCTCCTCATATTCTTCATCATATGTGGCATTCTACTTCCCCCACTAAATAGGTACCTATTTTAATTACTTGTTTGTCATTTTCCCAAAAGATTGTTATTTGGGTGAGGACAAGGATCGTGTCTGGTTGGTTCACCTAGCACAGTGTTGAACATGTAGTAGGGGTTCTATAAATATTTGTTGACTGAACGGATCTAAATGGACATTGGCTACCAGCCACTGAGAGTCAGGACAAGGCCAGGGCTAGGTGGGTGACTGTGCTGGCTTGCCTGGGACTGTGGGGTTTCCCAGGGTGCAGGATTTGTAGTTCTTAAGCCTGAATAGTCCCAGACAATCTGGGATGGCTAGCTGCCCCAGGTGGGGGACATCTAGGAGGATACCAGAATATCTAGAGAGGGAAATAAGAGGATGTGAAAAAGCAGGCTTTGCCTACTTCCTGTATTATCTGGCATTTGGACTGACTGTACTGTTTCAGGTCTGCTATCTGCCACTGCTCTGGAGTTAACCTTGATCCTTGTGAGAATGGGGGTGGGAGGGCGGGGATGGGGTGCGGCCTGAGGGGTGAGTACAGAGAAAGCAAATGTTGACCCTCTTAGGGAATATATAAGGCAACAAGAATGGGTGGCCAACCGTGTCTCCTGATCACCTCCCTGGCATCATCATATAAACAAGGAGGGGAGAGTGCTTGATTTTGGGTTCTGAGTCTACCCCGGAAGAGCTGGTTGACTGTGTAGTCAAGTTGGTAAAGCTCTGAGAAGTCTCAGAGAAGCCATGGTACAGTTGCGTGGTCCTTAACTGTAGTGTGTGTCATAATCACCCCTGGGGGCTCGTGAGACCACAGAATGCTGGGCCCCACTCCCCGGAGGCCTGGGGGAGCCCGAGAATGAGTACTTCTGAGAAATTCCCAGGTGATGCTGAAGGGTTGGGCACCGACATTTTGAGAATGGCAATCTCGGCACCAGCAGACCTTCGTTTGAATGTCTGCTCTCCTTATAAACTGTTCACTTCAACTCAATTTCTTAACCTCCCCTCATCTCAGTTCTCATGTGCAGAAGGTGACAATTCCCTGTAATCTTGGAGTGAACTCACTGGCCCCTCTGCCTGTCACCCAGCAGATACTCAAGTTAGGGGAGCCAGACCCTCTGGTCTCCAAGGCCCCTTGGAGCTTAAGGGAGCATAATTTGTGTGGACCCACAGGGGCACAGTCCATCATTCAATAGGCACTGAACATGATTTTTGTAAGTCTTTACAGAGCCAATAGCCTTATAACAAAGACCCTCATTTCCTTCTCCTGGTCCGTTCTGCACTGCTCTTCCCTTATATGGCCACTCCAGCCCCCACCCACCCGCCAGCTGCCTTGAGCTTTGTCCTGTGGTGGGGATGAGTTTACACCCTCTATCCCCAGGCTTCTGCTCAGCACTCCTTGTGACTACAGAGACAGCTGGCCAGCTGGGAGAGTGCAGTGGGAGAAAAGTTAACTCCGGAGAAAGGAATCAAAGTTCATCAACACACAGCCTCTCTAATTGAGCTGATAAGACATTGGCAGGGATCAGCAAAACCTTTGGCAGTATCAGGATGCATCCCGTCATGACTGACAACAAGCTTTGCCCTTGATCTCCCACTGATCTCAAGACACTAAGACGTGAAAATGCCTTTGCTGGGTTACTGCTACGATGGCAGTCTCTCCTGAATATTCTGTGGCAATTTTCATCTTTTTATCAAGGAAATTCTTTAAGGACCATAACAAAAATGTTATGTTTTACATATTTTGTCAGACTTTTGACACATATTCTCACATCAGGAAAAAAAAAAAAAAAAGAGACCTCTAAGAATCATGGTTGTGGAGGAACTGACCAGCCCAATTCCAGCCTCCCCCCAGCCCTTCTGTCCCCAGTGCAGACAGCCACCGTGGCCTTGGCAGACCCTGGCCTGATCCCAGTGGCCCTTCCCGTGATGATTGACATGAACAAGGCTCACACATATCTTGCTACAAATGTGGCCCACACACCCTATCATCAAGATCATCTAACAGTGCCTAGATTAGTACTGTGGAAGTCTTGCCATTGGCTTCGGGCCATTTTGATTTTAGATGATTCTAGTGGAGGTTTTAAACCGTTGCTCCTGACCTGTGTTCTCACACAAATTCAGGACTTTATTATACAGTATTAACATTGTTATTGCCATTACTATTTTCCCAGAACATAGTCTTTTGAACTTTCTTCTGATAATGACTTATTAGGCAAATTCAAAGTAACTTTAAGTAACCTAAAATTCAAAGGAACTGTTTCCTGGGCAGAAAACAAAACTTAACAGACCTGAGCTTTAGTAGAAGAACATTTCCTGGTCTCAGAGTCACCATTATAAAGTAGAAACGAATCTTAGCGGTCACCTACTAGGTGTGCCTAACATGGGTTCCTCAGGTGGGCGTCAGGATGTGTGTTGCCATTTTGAAATTCCATGTAAAAGTTTGTGTATGTATGCACAAGCACACCTTTCTTAAGGAGAAGGCCCCTAACTTATCAAAATCTCAAAGGGGTTCTTGATTTACAAAAGAAACCCTGGATTCAACTCCCTCGATGGATGGATAGAAAAGAGAACTCTGCAGAGATGACTCCCTGTTCAAGGCCTAACAACCGGCTCTCATTGCCATGTCCTTTCCACCTCCGCTCACTTCTTGGTGTTGGAAGTCAAAGAATTATTTTTACTGTGGCCACCCTCACAGAAAAAGCAACCAGAGTATAATCACTTCTGTCTTTACACACATATATGTATACATATGTCTTTCTCTCTCCCTCTTTCTTTCTCTCTCTCTATATATATACAGTCACAGATACTATGCCGCATTAGCAACTTACAGCCTAAATTAGACTTATGTTTGGCAATATATCTAAACCCATGTCTTGCTTGTGGATTATTTTCCATCCTTATTGATTAAAGTCACTCAGAGGATCCCAGCTAAGAGTTTTACATACTTTGATCCACCGGGGTGGGGGTGGGGGGTGCTCCTGAGGAATCTTTCAGTAGCAGGTGCAAATGGGTTATGAGAAAAGGCAAGTGAAGCAGGATGTAAAGTTACGGAAAACAGGTTCCTGGGTTGGGGGTGGGGGGACCGAGGGTGGGAGCCGCTAAGGAAAAACCCGAGAGCCTACCTTTCCACACTCCCCCAGCCTCTCCTTCTCCAGGAGTTTTTGGGACTCCTTTTCCCAATAGGCCATCAGTGCCTCTCTGCTGAACGTCCCCGTGGGGGTTTTCTCGGTCAGACTCTTTTGCCTTAGCCCCACGGGCAGGCTGTGATCGGGTTCAATGTCTTCCAGCTCCCTCTCTAGCTCCTTCAGCTCCTCAGCTGACAGGGAAGCCAGAAGTTCATCCTCGTCGATGGATTCATATTTGCTAAGTCCTCTCCTGTAGCCAAAGGTAGACATGGTCCTGCCTTGTTAGACCCCCACGGAACTGGAAGAGGCAGGCATCCGAGGCAGCCGGCAGGCAGGCCGGGAGGCAAGTGGGCAGGCTGGTCGGCAACTGGAGCCAGGAGTGGCCTTTTAAGAGCGGTGAGACAGGGCCGTGACAATGCAGAGAGGGGGTGAAAGCATGGGCTGTTTTAAGCAGCAGACGTCAGCTAGACATTTGAACACAAAGAATGTCACATCGGCGGTGGATGGAGGTCTCAGAACCAGTGGGGATTATTAACATACTGGCCAGGGACATATTTAGCTGAGCCCGATAGCTCATGAGGACAGGCAGAGAGTGCTTCAGATAGGGAGTAACACAGTCCTCACTTTGTATTCAAACAACAGGGGCATAAGACTTATTTTGAAAAGGACTCGCTACCACCACCACGGCCATGAAAAGATCCTTTGATTATATATAGTCTCAGAGGTTGAGAAATGACTATACATCACTCTGTTATGAGTGGTTATTCGGGTTCTTCCAGAAACATACTGTGGGTGGCAGTGATGGTAGCAGAAGGCTGTAATAATACAGCACCTTTAAACTTATATTGTATTTTGCAGTTTACAAGGCACCAATCATAACAAGTCCTGCGAGGTGATTGTCCTCCTTTACAGATTTTGGAAACTGAAGCTCTGAGAGTTTAAGTGAAAACTTTGAAGTCAGACAGCTAGACGTACAGAAGTGGCTTTCTCCACTCATGAAATGGCTTCCTTCTCCTCAGCTGAGAGTATTAGTAAACAATTAGATTTGAAGATAAAACTCCAAAAAGACAAATAATAATACTGGGTATGGCTTATTAGTGCTAAGCATTTTATATATTTTATTGCATTTAATGCCACAGTCCTGTGAGGTGTATATCATCATCCTTATTTTATTAGTACAGAAACAGAGAGCTTAAGTAACTAGCCCACGGCCACAGAGCTAAAAAAGTGGTGGAACTAGAATTTGAACCCAGATTTGTATCTGGGCTGAAAACTGAAGAGATTCTAACATGCGATTATATATACGTCTGTATTCTTTTGAGTGTGAAAAATATATAAATGATTTACAGGTTTTCATCCATGTATCATCTTAGCATACAGATAGATAAAGAGCTGTTCAGATGTGTGTGCATAAAAGTATACACTTATTAACACGTGCAATATACCATATTTTGTTTATTACATTCAGGAGTTGGTGAATATTGGGGTTGTTTCCAGGTTTGGGTTGTTACAGATAATGCTGTGAACATTTACATGCAAGTCTTTGTGTAGCCGTATGTTTTCATTTCTCCTGGGTAGCTACATAATGGAGGAACTGCTTCGTTAAAGGGCACATTTAAATCTAACTCTTCAAGAAGTTGCCAAACTGTTTTCCAAAATGGCTGTCCCATTTACGTTCCTATCAGCAATGACATCAGTTCCGGACTGTCCACATCCTAATTTGTTCCTGCCCATCTTTCTGATTATAGCCTAATTTTAGTGGGTGTGAAATATATCTCACTGCAGTTTTAATTTTCATTCCTCCCATAACTAGTGATGTTGGGCATCATTTCATGTGTCCGTATCTCCTTTGATAAAATTTTTTTGGAACAAATCTTACACTCATTTTAAATTCAATCATCTTCTTCTTATTGGCCTGTAAGAGTTCTAGAATATATTCTGGACTGTAGCAAGTATATGCTTTGTAGGTATTTTCTTCCATTCTGCAATTTTGAGTTGTCTACTGGTGTCTTTTGAAGAGTGAATGTTTTTAATTTTGATGAAGTCCAATTTATCAATTTTCTTCATTTACCACTTGAATTCTTGGTGTTACAGCTAAGACATATTTTCCTAATCCAAGTCATTCCTAGTTTTCCTTCTGAGAGTTCTACAGTTTTAGGTGTTCATAATTAAGTCTGTTACCCATATCACCTTATATTTGCATGTGTGTAACGTAGGGGCCTAAATTCATCTTTTTGCATACAGACATCCAATTGGCTTAGCATCTCTTTGGGAAAAAGGCTATACTTTCCCCTACTGAAGTGCGTGGCTGCCTTTGTGGAAAATTAATTGGCCATAATATAAGGGCTTGTTTCAGGAGAGTCACTTCTGTTCTGTGGATCTATGTGTTTATTTTTTATGCTGATACCACATTGTCTTAATTGCTATAGCTTTGTAGTCCATGTTGAAATCAGGAGGTATAAGTCCTCCAACTTCTTTTTTTTTTTTTTCAAGAGTGTTTTGGCTATGATGATCTTAGCTCATGATGCTATTCTGCCTCCAAAAATAACTATGACTCTTTTCAATGATACTGATGAGATTATGAAATTAGAAATAGTGAGTTTGTTGGTTTTCTTTGGGCTGTGGCATATGTCTTTTGTGTAGCCTTACTGGTCACATATCTTTTTTTTTTTAAGATTTTATTTATTTATTTACTCATGATAGTCACACACAGAGAGAGAGGCAGAGGCATAGGCAGAGGGAGAAGCAGGCTCCATGCACCGGGAGCCCGACGTGGGATTCGATCCCGGGTTTCCAGGATCGCGCCCTGGGCCAAAGGCAGGCGCTAAACCGCTGGGCCACCCAGGGATCCCTACATATCTGTTTTTAATGTGAAAATGGGTTTGGTTTTTGGAAATGACATCAAATCACTATAAGTCACATTTGGTGAATGAGATGAGAATTTTTCAGCTGTATAAAATGTTTTAGGTAAAACGATGAATGATGATTACAACTATATAAAAACTTCTTTGAAAGCAAAGAGATGAGAAGAAACTACAAAGAGTCTATAATTATGTACCCCAAAATAGTGGAATTATGGCTTTTGCTCTCTTCATTCCTTCCTCTCACTGTCTCTCTCACGTGTGTAATTTTTCTGTAACATTTTAGTAGTATTTTAATTTGATAATATATTAAACACACACTTTATGACAGATTCCAGTTTAGGTGCTGGGGTTAGAGCAGTAAAGAAAACAAACCAAATCCCTTCCTTCGTGGAGCTTACATTCTTTAGTCAGGGGAAACAATATACAAATAAATAAATAAATACAAAACATATCAGACCAAAGCTCTATGGAGAGAAATAGAAGGAGAAAGAGAGAAAGAAAGAGAGAAGGTGAGAAAGAAAGAGAGAAGAAAGGAGACGGGGTGTGTGTGTAATATTTCATATAGATAAAGATCTCTGTAACAAGGTGATGTTTGAGCACACACCTGGCTTGATGCATGCAGACTGTAATATACATTTAGTGTGACTATAAAATAATTACCCAGATATTCTTGGAATCACAGGTTCTCAGCTTTCAAAGGGGCTTTGAAATACATTAATCCTCTCTTCATCACTTCTTTAAGTGGTTATCGAGGGTTTACTTGAACACTTGCAGTGAAAATTATACATTAGGAAATATCCAGTTCATTGTTGGATTGGTCAAATCTTTAAAAAAAATTTTTTTTCTATTGCGTTGAAACTGATCTCTTGAAAAATCACCCCAGATAGTTTAGTGTTCTCATTGGAACAACCCAGAATACATTTAGTCTTATGTGAGTTTCTTCTCTCAAATCTTGGATGGCTGACACATGACTTTGGAAATGAATCTGGAAGAGTTTTGCCCTGTAACAGCATCACTGGAAAAAAATTATGGCTTCTCAAGGACAGTACCTTCAGAACAATGGTCCTTAGATATCCTAGTACATATGTTACAAATCACTCTGATTGCCATCATAATTACAACTCATGGGTAATCTTAGTTCACTGGACCCCTCTCTAAGTATTCTCCACAAACTTGAAATCCATTGGATGAAACTCTGCTGAGCAATTAAACATAGCCACTGGGCCTGGCCAGACTTAAGTATGAGAAATTTAAATTTCTTTGCAACTTTATCCACTTTGAGGAAAAAAGACCTTTTCCCTTGAGGAAAAAAAAATCCAATCAAATGTGTTCTAGGCGTCAGCATTTTCTATTTCAGGATTTTTTCCCCGCTTGATTACATTGTGTTTTGGGGTAGAATTGCTTTTAGAGTCAATAATATCCAAGCCCTTTGACAATTAGCATCTTTTGTTAAAAAAAAATACCTATTTTGGGGAGTATTATTTTTATGGTTTTCGATTCACAATTAGATATACACGATTTCACATTATATTGGCAATTTCCTTTTAGTGAAAACAGAGTTTCCTCTTTCAATCTTTTCTCTTTTGGTTTCCTCTTCAAAATGCTATCATTTGTTTGTTTGTTTGTTTGTTTGTTTGTTTATTCCATACACATTACCAAGTGTCTGCTGTGTAGATAGGTACTGTGCTGGAAGCTAGGAATACACACAGAAAAATAGAAATTGATCTGGTCCCTACCCTCAGGAGTTCACACTCCTGGGGGAGAGGCACACAGCTGACAGTAACACAGTGCAGTGACAGCTCAGTCACCGTGCCAGTAAAAGGAGAGACATGGAGTACAGATGAAGAAGCAACGCAGCCACATGGGTGGAGTTGGAGAAGGCACAGAAGCTGATAAAGAGCTTTCCAGGCAGAGATAGCCTCTAAGCAAACGCAAAGGGGTAGGAAAGCAAACAGAAAAATAAAACCTGGGGCGGTGTTCCACATAGGGGTGGGGAGGAGGTAGGGATGGGCAGAAACGGACTCTGGCTCATGTACTATTTCCAATAGAATGCCTTGGTATCTTGCCCCTCAATCTCCTCCTCCTCCTCCTCTTCCTCCTCCTCCTCCTCCTCCTCCTCCTCTTCTTCTTGTTTTTAACAGCCACTAGCATCATGGTAGATGCATATAGATGTTGAACACTTTTTACTTCAAAGGCCATGTCAAGGAGTTTTGGACTTTGTTATCATCTACTGTTAAATGGAAAACTTCAGTGTTTCCCTAGCTATAGTTGGACCTCTTCAACACAGGCAACAGTTAATCCCAGCAAGTATCTTAATATTAATGGAAACTCAACAGAAGTAAAACTCATCAGCACCTTCAAAACTCTGTAATACCCGCCCTGCCGGCAGACCTGGTATTTGAGTAAATAGTGTTTATAGGCAGTCATCGGAGACCTCCTACCTCCTCTCGTGAGTAATAACTACGTCAGCCTAACACTCTGCGTGGCTGGAATTAATTACTTTGCCTGTGGTTTATGTGCTTTTGGCTCTCAATGTTTGGAAGTGTTGTGAGGCTCTACCAATTATTTCTGTTTTAACCTCCAAGTTTCAGGGGTGCCTGGGTGGCTCAGTTGGTTAAGCGTCTGCCTGCAGCTCGGGTCATGATCTCAGGGTCCTGGGATTGAGCCCCGCATTGGGCTCCCTGCTCAGAGGGGAGTCTGCTTCTACTTCTCCCTCTGCCCCTCCTCCTGCTGGTGCTCCCACACTCTCTCTTTCTCAAATAAATAAAATCTTAAAAAAAAAAAACCTTCCAAACTTCAGGAAGAATTTGGTAATTTCAGGAATTGTTTGTATTTCAAAATATATAGGTATTTCTATTTATAACCACACAACAGAGTTAAATGAATGTATTATATGAATCTCCTTTTTAAGAAAAATCTCATATCTCCAGGTCCTTTGTTTTATTCTGCAAGAGGCCCTGTTCAGTCTCAGATTTAATAGGAGTAGTTTCAGTGATATGAAAGGTCCAGCTTTACAATGACGTGTTATTCTATTGAGCTAAAACCGATCTGCATTTAGATGCCTTGCCTGCACCTAACACTCAACCTGCCCCAAATTAATACTTTGATTTCCCTCTTTCGGCTTCCCCTACCCCACATGCAGACTTCCACATTTCTGCGAGTGGCATCCCTACCCCCTCAATTGCTGGAGCCTGTGTGTTACCTTTTGGCTCCCTCTCTTGCCACCATGGGTATGTTCAATCACAAGCCTGGACTCTTGGACGTTAAACAACCCTTGAATCCCCTGCTTCATTTCTGACTATTCTCCTCTGTCTGAACTTGAGTCTTGCTGTCCTCATTTTCTTGGAAGACTGACATTTTCCCCTTTTTCACAATATAGAGTAATTTTTTAAAAAAATTCCAGTTTAGTTCACTTATAGTGTTATATTAGTTTCAGGTGTACAATATAGTGATTCAGTAACTGAACATTACTCGTTGTGCTCATCAAGAGAAGTCTACTTTTAACAGAGTAACTTTTTTATTTATTTATTTTTAGATTTTATTTCTTTATTCAAGAGAGACACACACACACACAGACAGACAGAGACCGTCAGAGGGAGAAGCAGGCTTCCTGTGGTGTGCCCAATGTGGGATTCGATCCTAGGACCCTGGGATCATGACCTGAGCCAAAGGCAGATGCTCGACCACTGAGCCACCCAGGAATCCCCAGAGTAACTTTTTAAAAACACAAATCTCCTTGGGTCATTCTCTGCTTAAAATCCTTGACTGGCTCCCACTGTCCTTGAGATCTTTAATGTGCTCTGTGTCTCCTCCAGGACCAGGCCCTGGTTACATCACAACTTGCCATTGGGGTCACTTCCTACAACACTCACATTGTGCTTCTGAGCCCACCCACACTTGCTCCATTGTCCCCAAGCATTGTCCATGCTGCCTGCTGTGCCTGGAATGCCTTTACTTCTTCTACCAGGCTCTGGTCTTACCTAACACTCCCAAGGAGAGGCTTCTGATGATGCTGGAGGCCAGTTAGTTTTCCCAGCTC
This sequence comes from Canis lupus familiaris, assembly GCF_011100685.1. Taxonomy (NCBI): domain Eukaryota; kingdom Metazoa; phylum Chordata; class Mammalia; order Carnivora; family Canidae; genus Canis; species Canis lupus. Next base: position 11,877,218 of record NC_049235.1, read on the forward strand.
CCACAAACTGCATTCCATGCGGCATCCCACTTGGGATGGCTCCTTTCAAATTGGTCTTTGCCCTGAAGGCATATTCTGAAGGCGGTGCCTACCCCATTCACTGTCACCAAGGCTTAGTATAGTTATAAGGTGTTCGAGAAGTATGTATAAAAACCAAGCCAGATGAATTACTGTATAAGCAGGAGCAGATTTGAGTCTTACAGAGCTTGAAGATTATACAGTGTTAAGACTCTTTAAGAGCCTCTTTAAGAATGATATTTTAAAACTGTAACTACAGAATTAGTTATCAAAGTGAAGCTATATTTAAAACAATAATAGAATCATGACAAGCTACTAGGTCTTAGGTGATTTAAGCTTCTTTCTTCTGAGGTCCCTTAAGCAGTTTACCAAAAATGCTTATAGAGAAGGGTGGCCTAATTGTAACCCAGCTTCTCAGCTCCCCTGCCCCGCCCCCACAGCACCCTGCTACTCCTGTAAACCCCAATACTCACATGGGCCCAGAAGCTCCTGCTTTATGGTCAGTCATCTCCTGAGTTTGGTCTCCAACCAATGAACAAGCCCAGCTGGACACAGAAGTGTTTGTATTTCATGATGGCATTCTTGCTCATTTCATGAGTACCTTTCTTGTTTAAATTGTCTTCAATTTGCTGATGAGGAAACCTGGAAATCCTATGTGTTAGTGTCATTTGCAAAATTGGGAAACTGGAAATTCTCTTATTCTTGCAAATGTCAAGGATCTATCTACTGCTAACAAATGTTTCCTCACTTTTACCCTTCCTCTACCCCTGCCTCCCCCCTACCTTTCTAAAGGCTTATCTAATTCCTTTCAATGTACAGGTGCAAAATTCGTTTCTGAATGAGATCTAACATATTTCCCACTTACACAGAAGGATTGTGGTTTTCAACATTTCCTGCAGACAGTTTGTCACAAAGCTGCTGAACTAACGTAATGAACCCTAAGAAAGTGGAGCATCTGACTTTACCGCCTGTCTGTTAGAAGCGTCTCACATAGCTCCTGGGGGAATGTCAGGCAAAGGTCAGGCTCTGGACACACAACAACCAAACAGGCCACAGGGTTCAGATGAGAACTGGCGCTACCCTTATCAAGTCTTCGCTCTGAGGCCTGGCAGCTAAGCAGATCTCCAAGCTGTGCCTGCCTATGGTAGTAACCATGAATCAAATTGAAAATTATTAGTGCTATTTATAAAAATGTTGTCTTGCAACTGTATAACGTTTGTTGTTCGCAGAATGCTTTCACATACAATGTGCCAGGCAGTCTTATGTACTACTATGATCTCCATGTCATCATTGTGTGTAGCTACCACTTACTGTGTGTAATGCAGCGCTTGGTGAAATAGATACTATCACTACCACTTTACAAAGGGTGGAAGTGGGTTCTGAGGCCCTGAGAGGTTCCAAAAATCTCTTGATCTTGAGGCATACCCAGCCAGAGAGTGGTAATTGTGGTTATGTACCAGAAGTCCAAGCTGCTTCTCATTTTGAGATTTACTCATTTGTCATTTTAAAATGTACCCAAATGAAAGACAGATGGGATGAAAGACAGAAATTTTTGATAGAGCATCTGATGCTTTGCCTTATGTAGAGGAGGTTCAGTTTTCGTTTGTTGAACTAATTCAGACATGTAAAAATGTGTCCCATGCAAGCAGATGGACAGATGCATGGATAATGTGAAAACCGTGAAGATAAAAACTGATTTCCAGAAAAAAATTCCAAAGTGAGGAATGAGGAGCTGAACTTTGTCAGGTCTTTCATTTTAAGCTGCAGATCGTGAGTGTGGAATTCCACTTGTGAAACAAGAGCAGATTGGCTATATATTATATAAAGTTCTGATAAAGGAATTTGAACCTGGGGTGTCCTGGAAGGTCTGAAGCTCCCATTCATTCCAGCAATTAGTTATTTGTTACCTCGAGTGTTTACATTACTGTTTTGGACAGATTTGTTCACTGTGATATCAGGAAGAAGGATGTGCATGGAGGGCCTGCTCCCAAGACATGGATCTTTCCCTTGGGATGGCTCCCGGCTCAGGTTCAAGCCCACTGTCCTGATCCTGGACTCTGAGTCCTGCAGGGTAGTGGTGTCTTAAAGGGTAGAAAAGCTGACATCCTGCTATGAAGAGGGGCTAAAGAATAAATTCAGAGTGAAAGTCCAGGAATATGGGGACTCGGTATACCCTGTAACAGGACACTTAATGCTGGAGAGCTGCTATCTGGCTACTGAGCTGTTGCATTTGCAATTTTATCATGAAACCCAAAGGCACTGTCCTTTCACAGACTCACAGTTCCTCAGTGACTTGTACCTCCAGAGATGGCCCTGTGTTCTTGAGATTCACCACCTTTTGAAAATTTGTCTTCTCTCATTGCCAAATGCCACAGCCCCTTTACCCTGTTCCCCTTTCCGCTGTGGCTCCCCAGAGAATCAGAGCTAGTTTTCAAGGGTGTTACAAAAGACCCAGCCCAATGGCAACATGATTCCTGGCCAATTCATGCCCCCAGCAGAATAGGAAACCTTCATCTTTAGTTCTCCAATCTGTATGTTTCTATATGTTTTATAAGTAGCAACAACAACAACTACAACAACAACAATAATAAGAGATGGGAAAGTCGTATTACGATCAGCATGCAATGTCAGAGGTTGGCAGAAAGGCTACATTTGCCTGGGTTGAGGGCCAGTCAGACTGGTGAAGGAAGGTAGCAAGCATAGCACTGCCCTTGAATGCTGTGTCATCTGCTTTTAATGGTCTTATCAGCAGAACAAAACTAATAAATCATGTGCTGCTAGCACAAGAACCAAGTGCTTCCCTCTGAGCCAGATGATTCCATTGTTTAGCTGAGCTACCTCAGTGAGATTGTAAACACGGCATCGCCTGTCAGGGAGAGATGTGCGCCTCCTGTTTTTAAAAAGCAATTTATTCAGTTTCTTTTATATGCCATAAAATTCACTCACTGTAAGCATAAAGTTCAATGATGGTTTTCAGTAAATTTATCAAGTTGTACAGTTAGAACATTTCCAGTATCCCACAAAGATCCCATGTGCAGTCAATTTTTGTTCCCACCTCCAACCCAGGCAACCACTGATCTGTTTTCTGTCTCAATATATTGTTTTGTCGGGGCATTGTATACACTTGGAATCATACAATAGTGTTCTTTTGTGTCTGACTTCTTTCACCTAACCTACTGTTTTTCAGATTCATCCATGTTGTAGTGTGTTGCTAAATAGTATCCCATTGTATAGGTATACCATATACCATATTGTATTTATTCATTCATCAGTTTATGGACATTTAGATTGCACTTTTTGGCTGTTTTGGACAATGCTCTCCTAATCTGAACTAAAAATGATGGGGTGGTAAGAGCTTGGGATTTGGACAGGAGTTTCAGGTGTCTCAGCTCTGGTGTTTACTACCTTAGTTAACTGTAAGATTGTTTTCCTTTGTGCAAATGGTTAATACCATCCCTTTCCTGCTCCTGAAATCATTGTAAGAATCAAGCAAGATGCTGTATGTGGAATGCTTTGTGAGCTGTAAAACACAGAACAAGTGAAAGCCGTTGTTATTAAAGTCGTCTTTCTAGAATGTATTAAAATAAATGAGCTGTTTCTCAAGAGTCTTTCCACATTCATAGAATGAATGATTAAACTTTTGAGCTACAGGAAATATTTAGTGTTTCCTTCTATAGACTTGGGATTCTCACCATCTTTTCCTTACTAAAGCCTGTTGTTGAGAAAGGTTTTAAATATCATTCCACTTCTCTTAAATTTACTTGCATTCTAAACCTTACTTTTGATTGTCAAACAAAAGGTTTTGTTTCTTGTTGAAGAGAAAATCTGCAGCTATGCTAGAATCACTGTAGAAGTTGGACTCAGTAAAACAGAAGTTCAGGTTTAATCAGGGAAGCCTCCAATCCATAATTCAATATAGCTTCTTGGGTACTTCAGGTAACTGTGCAGAGCAGAACCCTGATGAAGGGTCTGGGGGCAGAGCTGAGCTGGGCTGAGGGCCTTGCCAGGAGTCAAACCTAAGCAAATGTTACCATCCTCCAGTCAAAGGGGATTAGAATTGTCACTTCATTGAAACAATATTAAACCAATTGGGGTAACTGTATCTTTACAGGCATTCAGACATTCAGGAACATAGATTGTTGACCACTGAATGTCATGTCTAGTTATTTGACTTCTACAAAACATGAAGAAAATACTTTCCTTGAGAAGCCAGTGCCGACTTTACTTCAAACAGAAAGAACCGGATACTGGTATCTCACACCCACTCCATCCCAAGGTAAGTACCACATTTAGCGCCCTCCACACCTTCTACCTTATTCAACACTGTGGGCTGCTTCCAAGAAGTTTTATCTTAAATCTCATTGCGAGATCTGGGATGGAAGACATCCAAGGCCAGAGAAATGGCTGTTCCCAGTTTACTGGAATCTCAAGCACAGAATGTGAGTACCCGTCAAGTGCCTCTGGTAGAATCACTAGCCAATCTGATATTAGAACTCAGGCGCTCCCAGTGCCCAGATTCAAATTACTAGACTGTCCCCTTCCAAAAACAGCAAATCCCCAGACATCTCTAGCACTCCCTGAGGTTGCAAAACACAGGCCACTGAGGTCAAATAAGTATTCCTTCTACACATCTTCTCCCCTGAGAAGCCTTCCTTTTTCAACAATTGGTGATGAGGGATTTACTAGCAAAAGCAGAGGTGGGGTTTTATATGCTTGGGACAATCCTCTGCTCTTTTCATTCCGTCAATTTTCTCAAAGTATTTATAAATGATAATGAGATGCCGTATACATTCTAACATTATTTTTCATATTTTCACACATAAGCATGACAATCTGCAGACATCATAAAACCAAGTTTCTTTGCTTTTGCAATTCTGGCAGGGGCACCACCGCTATGTCATGATAATGGTGAGAACACTGGTTTCACATGCACTCGCTCGATATTAGATACAGTGTTTATATAATTATCTCATGTCCAATTCAAGATCAGGCAGCTAATAATTGGTTCAAACTCAGGTCTACTTGGCTATAAAGTATGTATTTTCACCTCCTGCACTATATGGCACTGCTAAAATGCTATACTACAGTTCACCAATGTATGTGTAATATATGTATATATGTCATGTCTATGCTCTCTGTGTGTATGGAAGTACTGATATGCATATAGTGTTTCATTTTTGGCTCATAAAAAACATGAAGCAGCTTAGAGTTTTTATATGTTCTAAATAATTTCTGACTTGGAAGGTGACTATATACATGAGAATAATGTGACTTGAAACCAAAATTTGGGTAGTAATGTGTGGCAAAAGGTCAATGACAAGGCTTGCGTGTGCTCACTGTGTCATAAAAGACTCCATCTTTTTTTGTAGTTTCCATGCTGTCTGACACACACGTACTGATTTTTCAAAAGCCTGTATCAAAGGCAGTGTTAACCATGAATGTTTGCTTAGCACACTCCTCACATCTTTTGCACTGTCATCCTATTGCCTAGAAACATGTCCTGTGACCGACTGAAATGACTGAATCACGTTCTTCAGGCGGCACTTGGTTTTCATGTGTTCATAAAATTATTTTAAGTCAGAAACAGAAATACTCTTTAAAGATTGCCTACGGAAAAACTAAACAAATCACACTCAGATGAGAGGACAGAGCTACTTCTTTCCATTCAGGCTCTCCGTAGGATACAAAAAAAAAAAAAAAAAAATCCACAGTGACCTCATGCACATATTGGCAGCATGGGGCAACGTCATCAAAACTCTATCATGGAGATTCCACCACAGTGGCTCAACGCGTACCACTGTACAATGGCTGGCTTTTCCTAAGCCTCAGTGGGGAAGAAGCATCTGTTGCCCTTTCCTTGATAAAATGACATATTCTAGGAGAAAAAGTCCTGATTACATAGAAATTAGTTCCCCTTACCACTCAGCCCACTCAAAAGCAAAAGCACTATTTGGAAACTTCAAAATATAAGAAAAAAGATTAAATCCATTTCAGATATAGTGATTGTGTATCTCCTGCTTCACAAGTATCAGAAGAACGACTTATAAAACTGATAACATACACTATGAACTTGTACCTTTACATACAAATATTTCATGAATATATTTACATAAAATACACTAAAAATGTCACAGCTTCAGTGTACTAGATTTTATTTAATATCCGAAGCAATATCTTTGAATGTACTTACACAAAAATCCATTAAATAAAATGCCAATGCCTTAGTTTATTTAATATCTGAAATATCACATAGCAGACTTACATCCCCAGTATTGAGGTTTCTATTTACTTAGAGCAACACTTACAGATAATAATGCTTTTTAGCCACAATTAGGAGAACAATAGAGGAATCGTGCAATGCCATACACAAAACATTATAGTTTGAATTAAATACTTACAGTTCAATTTATATAAAAATATTATCCTCTAGGGAATTCAGGAAGTTGACACTATAGCTCTAGTTGTACAGGTTTTTTTTTTTTTCATGTTTATTTATCTTTTAAAGATAACTAAAGCTAAATAATACAATTTGAAACATTCACAAACCAATCAGGTATCACCATTGGAAAAATAAAGTAACTCTAATGATAAAAATAAATGTAAGGAAAACACATTACTAAAATTGAAGAAAAGCAAATCTAAATAATTACATGATTAAGGTTACGTAACCAATTCACAGATTCAGAACTATCAGTTTACCATGATAGTGATGAGGTTACTGATTATTTTTGTCTGGGTCTTACACAAAATTTCTCATTCAGTATATTCAACAAATAATTACTGAACTTTCTCTGTGCTCTAGGGAATGTGTTTAGCTCCAAGAAAACATTGGAAAACAGACCTAGCCCCTGACCTCGTAGAGCTAATAGTCTACTGGGGCAGGCAGATGAGAACATGGGCACCTGTAATACAGCCTGAGAAGTCTGTGGTGGGGCCTCCCATTCTATGGGAAGGATCATCTAAGCTGAGACATGGAGAAGAGGTGGGAGGGGAAGAAGGAGATGGAAAGAGGATTCCAGGCAGAGAGAGAGAGAAAAAAAAAGCAAAGATCCTAAGGTATAAGAGAATATGGTCTATTTCTACAACAGTAGCTCCCAAACAAAGGACCTCAGATATTTGTTGGGCCAGAGTGAAATTTTCATCCATTAATGGGGAAATGAAGACAGTGTGGTAGATCTTTTCAAAGCTAAAGTCATTCAATTTTAATAATTGGGTTCAGGACCAACTGGTTTTCTGGTATTAAGATGGCCCCTCTTTTATGAAATGACAGTGACAGTAGGTGATAGATTTAAAAAAAATAGATGAACCTATTTTTAAATTAGAAAAACAAAAACTACAACTATAGGTGTATAAAATCTGTAAACCTAGGAATCACTCTTTGAAGAATAGAACTTCTAGCAGGTGTTTTATATGGTTAAAGGAGCGGGGTGAGGGAGAGGTCAAGAGATAGAGCTAAGGAGGAAGGCAGGGATTTAGATCTGGAAAGGCCAGGAAGAACTTTGGACTTTATCCTAAGAGCAATGGGAATGATTTTAAGCAGGGGAGTGAATCCCTACTTAGATTTCTAAAAGATCACTCTGGGATGTTGTGTGTAGAATGTGTGTTAAATGGAACAAGAGAGCAAGAAGGCAGGCCAGTTACGCAGAGTTATAGTACCCCAGGAAAAAAGAAGATAATAGCTAGAATTAGGGCGAAATCAGTAAGATTGAGTAGAAAATGTCTTCAAGGGACAAACTTAACCAGGATGTGGTGATTTGTTACATTGGATAAGAAAAATAGGATGATCAGGGCTGACGTCCAGGTTTTTCCTTAGGAAACTGACGATACTTGGGCTTAACTAGTGAGCTAAGCTAGAAAGGAGCCTTATTGTGGAGGAAGGTAGTGAGTTCATTTGAGGACATGTTGAGTTTGAGGTGCCTTTGTGTTTAAAAGTCCATTACAATACTTGTTTACATAGGATGAGAGAAAGAGTTGAACTTCAGATATAAATTTTCTAGGCAATAAATTTTGAAACCATAGACATGGATTACATTTCTCTCAGATAACATAGCATAAGAAGAAAACAGGACTTAAGACATATACTGACGGGTTGGCAGGAGATAAGCAACACAGAAAGAAGCCAGAGACACGCAGTCGGTCCGGGGAGGTGGGAAGAGAGCCAAGAGAGCAAGGTGTCCTGAAAACAAAGGCAAAACCATTTCAAGGAGGGAGCAGACAGCAGTGCCAGATGCTGCAGAAATCAGCTGAAAGGACAGAGGAAAGCTCATTGAAATTAGCAACGAGCCAGTTGTCAAAGACCTTGAGAGGCTGTGGAGGGAGCTGAAGCCAGAGGATAGTGTGTGCATCTGTAGGCAGGAAGGAGCGCTTTCATGCAGTGTGGGTGGAAAAGAAGGGAAAGAACCCGCAACTGCTTGGAGATGTGGTTTTGAGAAAGTGGTTCTTTGTTTTATAAACACAGGAGAGATGGATATTGTAGGAGACACCTGATAGGAAGAATTTGAAGACTTGCTGGAAGTGAAGATAATTAATAGAAATTCACATACCAAATATTGACCAGCTTAAAAAATCGCTATGTGAATTAGGTCTTTAAAGATGTATTGTTATAAAATTGTTAATGGATTTAAACACCCTTAAGAATGTAAAACGATTCCACGAAATTCTGAATGAATCCCATTTTAAAATATCTTTTAAATCACATTAAAATATTATTTTTAAACTCACGGCAAATTTAGCTCTTGTCCATAGAGATCATACTCTTTAAATAATATGTATCTTTGGATGGTTGGTGGTAGATGGAGCTTCTCCATTGAGGCTGGCTGGCAGAGTCGCTGGAGTCCCATAAGCCTTCGAATTTTTAACCGGCACAAATGCTTCAATGAGCAAGGATTCTCTAAAATGTTGGGAAAAAATAAGCAAAAAATAAAGACAATATTAGTAGATTGACTTGTAAGATACAGACTGTTTTAGAATAGTATTAAAAATGTCATTCTGAAAAAAACAAGTATTAGCAACTGGCAATTTTAAAAGAAATTCAAGGTGCAAATTAAGCATCCCAGACCTCTCCTCCAAAATGCAGTCTCCATGAAGACAAACATTTTGCTTTTCCCAGTGTCAGGAAGAGCCTGGCTCATCCTGGTGTTCAGCCCGGATATGTTAAATGAATGAATGGAATTTGACTTAAGAAAGCAACTGCTCACTTCTATTTATTTTTTAGAATTGAGTACTATGGAGTTTTATTTATTTACTTCCCCTCTCGTCTACCAATCTTTCTGATGCATAATTATCTAGGAAATGTGATGGAAATTATTCAATCTTAGGTTTATTTCAGCACCTGACACCTAAACATTTTATATTTTCAAAAAAAAATCTAACATTACTTAAATATCTGATATTGGATTTATTCACAACTTTTTATCTATATTTCAACACTGATATATTATCTCGTAGTATGAGCTAGTGAAAAGGCAGCAGAGGACATGGTTTTAGTTGTGGGCTTTGGACTGTTGGCATGGATTTAAATCCTGGCTCCACTTAGTATCTGTGTGATCTTGAACTTAACCTCTGGATCTCAGTGTTCTCACCTGTGAAATGTGGATAACAATGGGACCTACCTTGTAGAGTTGTTTGAAGATAAAATAAATTAACTTATGTGAAGTATTAGAAACCTGGTTGGCACTTTGTAACCCCTCAATCGTGAACTATCACTCAACTCAGTAATAAAAAACATCATATTTCCAGTGCCTTTGTGATTATAAACAAATTATCTTCTTAAAAAAGTAAAGCAACGTTTTTTAAAAACTATGGAGGCAAAATTATTGTTGTTGAAATAGTCAAATAAGACCATCTTTAAAAAATTACATTTATTTTCTTCTTTAAAACTATATCGTCTTACATATGTCTGGAGGAATCCTGACATCCAGTGGTTAACCATGCTCACAGCATTCAACTGACTTCCATTCCAGATGCATGAATGGATGATTCAAACAACAAAACACCTTCCTGGTCTTCTTCCTTAGATTTGCCTTGCTACAGTCATCACAATTGGTGATTCTTTTGTGATAAAAACATATGGATGATTAATCACCAGTTAGAAGCAACCTCTGTTCTGCCTATGGACAGGAATCATAGTGGTATTGGAGAGAGTGGTTTGAAGTAAGACAGGGGTTTCAAATGTGCCTTGTTGTTTTCTAGTTACAGAACTTTGGGCAATTCACATCTTTAAGATCTTGGGGTTAGTTTTTCCTCTTACAATCTCCAAAATGTTTTAACATTTTTACTGTAACACAGCTACACACACCTATGGCTTCATGAGTGAATCTCATATTAGTGATTATGAGATGAACATCTGTAATCACCTCCCAGGCTGTAAATAGATGAATTTTCCCAGCCGTCCCAGAATTCCCTCCACAATCTATTGCAATCTTCCTTCCTTCCTCCCCTATAAGTTACCACTATTCTGACTTTTATGATAATCACTTCCTTTATTTTTTATTAATTTTTTAAGATTTTTTTTTTTTTTTTTTTAAGTAATCTCTACACCCAGCACCGGGCTCGAACTTACAACCCTAGATCAAGAGTTGCAGGCTCTACTGACTGAACTAGGCCAGTGCCCCAAGTAATCACTTCCTTTAGAGCTTCAACATCTAAGTGTGCTATCCCTCCACTATTGTGCTGACAATATTTCTAAAAAATTTGATAGGCTCTTTAAGTCTCCTGATCCACAGGTTCATCTCTTCATCCTCTTCTCTTTCTTTTGGTTCATCTCTTCATCCCCTTCTCTTTCTTTCAGTTAATCTTTAAATAACCAAAAAGCCCTGCAGTTTTCCATAGCCTAAATTTTACTGATTGCCTTTTCATGGTGTAGTTCCACGTTTCACTGCCATTTCTATTTCTTGCAAATTGATAGCTAGATCCAAAGACTTGCAGACTCAAGTTTGATCTCTTTTGCAAAACTATAGCTAGTGCCGTGTTCTTTCATCAAGGACCACATAATGAGATATTAGGAGCATCTGATGCTCAATGACTACATCATTATCTGACTGGTAGCTGCAAAATGATGACATATAATGATATCATTTTTTTCATTTATTATTTGGAATACTTTTATAAAGGGATGCTTTTGCTCATCTACTCTTTGGTTATAAGTGGCACAAATCATATAGGTAAAGTAGAATAAATGCTTAAATCTCCTCCTTTATTAATTTCAAGATAACAAATTGATTTTCTTATTCTCTAGAGCTGAATGATTTTTAAAATACCGTATTTAAGCATATTTAATTGGTTTCAATTCACTGAAATAATTACCCTTTGGTGGCTTAATTATACCATCTTTGGCCACTAGGAGCCTCTTCAGGTTGGCTCCTGAATTCTTTTGGCATGCTCTGGTAGTCTTTGAGAGTTTCTTCTCAATGTAGAATGACAGATATTCAGGCTCATCTTGCACATTCCTTCCTGAGACCTGAAATCATCCTTTTTTTTTCCCCCCTAGGAAATGGTAATTCAAGACCACAGTCTAGGGATATTCATCGCTACTCGGTTTGCCATTATTTCTAAGCTTTTACTGTAGACAGACAGACTCCAGGTAAAATAGCTCGAGTTCATATTGCTACTTCCAGTTCAGGACTCTAAGCTTTTTCTTAAGCTGTTACATCTGTATTTCCTTTCTTCCACACTGACAATCCTTTGTCTCCTCAAGGATACAAAGAATAATAGAGTTAGAATATCCCACAATCACTCACTTACTGAATGCATCTCTCATTCTCAGATAACAATATTAATATTAAGCCATCACCATATAATTTGGTATTTAAAAAAATGTTTTCATGTGTGCTCTCTCCATTTTATTTTTTTATTTTTATTTTTTCAGATTTTATTTATTTATTCATGAGAGAGAGAGAGAGAGAGAGGCAGAGACACAGGCAGAGGGAGAAGCAGGCTCCATACAGGGAGCCTGATGCGGGACTCGATCCCGGGTCTCCATTTTAAAATAGTTGTGTCATCTCTGACCATACAACCCTACATATTATATCTTCTCCCTTTTAGCTCACACTTGGTCTTGATATTCTGTCTCCTGCCCAGTACTAGTCCGTATGTCATTACTTCTCCAGTTATTTTGGTTTGTCTGAAGCTCATTTCTTTGTGGATTCTTCAGAAGACTGAGGACTAATATTTCTTGAGAAAATTTGATTTTTTCCCTCTAAGTCATTTGTTCTTTTTGCTTACATGACCAGAGGATATAGTAATTTGTAATTTGCAATTTTGTCTTTTTTTATTATAGTTTTTTTTTTATATATAGGTTTTTGTATCTTTTGGTTTCCTCTATTTGGTTTTCCCTTTCAAGGAATCCTATTGTTCATTTGTTCATTCTTTATTGCCTATCTTCAATAGATGTCACTGTCTTTCAAATCTTTTGATCTATTCTTTCATTTCTATTTTATTTAAACATTTTCCTTCCATTTTAGCTTCTGAAGGTATTATCTGTTGCATTACTTTTTTTAAAGATTTATTTATTTATTCATGAGTGACACACAGAGAGAGAGAGGCAGAGACACAGGCAGAGGGAGAAGCAGGCTCCATGCAGGGAGCCCGATGTGGGACTTGATCCCAGGACTCCAGAATCATGCCCTGGGCCAAAGGCAGGTGCTAAACCGCTCAGCCACCCAGGGATCCCCCATCTGTTGCATTATTAGTTCTTGCTTTCATCCTAGTTCAGTCTTTATATTTGAAATTAATTTTTCTTTTTATGTCTAATTCTTCCCTCAATTCTGTTAACTCCTTTCTGAATTTTTGTAATTCTGAATTTGAATGTTTTTTTCATGTCTGAGATCATCTTCCTTATGCTGCTTATCTAGTTTTGAAGTGAAGTTTTTAGTTTTCATCTATTCTAAGGCTGTGCTTTTCTGTGTGCTTTCTTGTCTGTGGGGATATTATTCTGTTCCTCTTTTTATATTTTCTTATAAGAAATTTACATGAGAATTGACTAATTTTCTGTTGCTCATTTTGATGTGACATTAGTTTTCCTGAAGCTTTAGAAGAATGCTTGGTCCAATACAGCTCTTCTGACTTTAGAGAACTCCCTATTCTGTTGTCTTCTTGAAATGACCAAAAATAGTGGCTTGTTCCTTGAGGTTTTCTTGTTCTGTTTGCTGCTGGTCTTCTTGTGTGGACTTTCTTATGACTCTATCCTGTGATTTTGATTTTATTCCCAATGAGAGTCCAGAAAGGGAGTCTTGACAAGTCAATTTCAAGAATTCGTAGAGTCCAAGGGCACCTGGCTGGCTCAGTTAGTAGAGCACGTGACTTTTGATTTTGGGATTGTAAATTCAAGCACCACTTTGGGCACAGAGTTTACTTAAAAAATAAAAGATTGGTTCTGAAACATCAGTGAGCTTCAGAACCACTTACAGTCTTAAAAAGAAAAAGGATTTATAGGCTTCAGTTTGTTTTGTTATTGCCCCTAGTCTTTGTATTTATCATATGATTCACTTTTATGATAACTACATTTTAAACTAAAGAATACAAAATGGCCTACCTATAAGACAGATTTTTGACAATTTGCCAAGACCTGAGAGAGAACATATCAAAAAGGATAATTAATTCGTTCCATTCACTCATTTACTCTGTATTTATTATTCACTACTCACTAGGTATCATGCAAAGCCCTGAAAATACAAAAATAAACAAAATAGATGGATGTTCACATGGAGATTACAGCCTAAGTATCTTATGGTATTATAGAAGTTACCTTTTAAAAAATGATTTCTAGTGAAAATATTAATATTGTTATAGTATAATTCATTATACAATTAAAGAGTTGGAAAGTATCAAGAAAAGCAAAAAATTAGCATCTTATATCAGAGAGAGTGTTAAGGATGATTTTAAAAATCCAGATAATTCTAAGAATGAAGTAGCACTGAAAAAGTATCAATGATGACCATTAAGAAAGTTCCCCTATATACAGTCTTCATAAAAATAATTCATAGACAAAACTTTTTTTTTTTTTTTTACCTAGTATTTGACGGATTTCTGGCCATTCTCTCTGTACTTCTAGTGCAGACTTCAGCTTAGCACACAGAGGAATATAATCCATGTAATCAATTAATACACGAATAACGCTGCCTACCAAGTGTTTCATCCAAGGAACTGTAATAAACTCACAAAACTGAGAGAATTCATAAAATTTAATTTAGTAATACATTTAATATGCTATATGCATAAGCACTCAATTTTGTTATGAAAAATTACTGTCTTTCTTATTTTACAGGAAATAAAAGTATGCTCTTGTAATGAACAAAAAAGAAAAATAAATTGTTGTATCTGCGAAACCACGAGCTCTGAAGCTTTATGCCTGACTCTGATGTGATTGCAGTCAACATAACATGGAAGAATCAGGTTTCTTTCCATGATTCTTTTTTCCATGTTTCCATCCCCAATATTCCACAAAATAGGCATAAATTATTAATTGCATACATTTTCATATGCCTCTACATTCAGTTTCCAATTCAAGAAAAAGAAATAATCTTGTTTGCCTATTTTTATGCTTATACCCCCATATTATTGCAAAGAAAAATTCAAGAATAAGAAAAATATAAGAGTTGATTTTTCTTTTCTTATAGCATCCCTAAATGGGCAAAAGTTAGGATGATGACCCACCAGGAAGAAGAAAAGTCTGAAACTCACCGGGTTATCTTTTATTACACAAGATGTCCACCCTGGTAGTACCTCTTCTTCTATCTCTGACCACACAAATGAATTTCCAAAGATGTTCCCATGCATGCAGTCAAAGCACATCTCCACTCGATAGCCATTATTCAGCAACAGCCTCAGCATTACCTCGTCATTGAGGGCATACTGAATGGCACTGGGGAAACGCGTGTCATTCACATGCATAAAATAACAATTGACGTTAGCTCCATGGGAGAGAAGCAGCCGGACAATTTCATGGTTATTGGCCCTCACTGCCACAAGTAGACAGTTGAGAGGATCTAGGTTTGGGTCTGCACCTGCAGCCAGAAGGACTTCTGTGCACTGGATGTCATTGTTAGAAACGGCAAAATACAGCGCCGTCTTCCGCTCGTCATCATAGCTCTCGGAAATGTGGTCAGCAAGCAGGGTATTGACATCAAAGCCATTTTCAATAAGCAGTTCTAGGCATTGCACATTTTGTCCATCTGCTGCAGAGTGAATTGGTGTTAGGCCACTTTTCTGGATTGCATTTTTGGATGTTACTGGGATAAGATACTTCAGAGCACTAAAAAATAAAAATAAAAATAAATATAAATATATATTTATACACATGGCATGAAGACAATGAAGAATTTAAATAGATCAGCTTCCTTACCAGACAAGTGAATACAGTTTGTTAACTTTCTTTATTTTCTCTAGATAACCTCCTACAAAAACATTTCATACTAACCTTTGTCCATTGGCTGACTACTTAGTTTAGTATAGTTTAGTTTTGTTTTTAGTTTCCCATTCTAAATATTCCCAGGCAACATGCTGGAGGTCCTATGTTTGGTCCTAGAATTGTAGGTCCTCAGGAATCTTCCCATCTTCCAATTCTTTTTGGGACAATATAATACTTATAAGCAAACAAAGTTGTTTAATGGAAAAAATATAAAAGGAAGATAGGCACATAGAAGAACACTTCATAGCCTTGACCATGAGAATTATGGAGTCACAGAAAGTGACCTTGGACAGTGCTCAATCCAACTCCTCATTTAACAGAAGAGCAACAGGATGTCTGCAGAGGTGAAATGACTTGTCCAAGGTCACACAGTTGGATGTGGAGCAAGGACTAAAGTTTAGGCCTTTTGAAATCCCATTCCTTCTTTTTCACTGCTTCTTGAGTAGTCTATGCTTCAGTAGTGGCCTGATTCCATATAACTTGCAATTGAATTATCAGCCACCAAAAGAGTCTTTATTATTCTATCAACCTATATTAGTCCAATGGGTATAATTAACCACAAGCTTATGTTTCTAAGAACCTGTGATAAACAGTTGTGAATTTCACACTTGACAAAACAACTAGACACACATGAGAGCCACACGCAAGGAGAACTTGATCTCTTGTGCCTAATTCAGAGCTACCATGTGTGAATTTATGAACGCTGGGAGTAAATCCAGGTAAACTTTAACAACATGTCACTTAGCATCAATTACGTGTCATTGGCCACTTAACTTAGCTAATGTGGCTACTGAAAGTGATAAAGCCTAATGATTTAAAAGTTTTTGAACTTATAAAATATATTTAATTGCCTAAAACAATCCTCTTATGGTGGGTATTTAATATAGTGATTATGGACTTCTATTGATGTGATTATAGCACATCTCGTGATTTAAAAATCTATCCTACCATTTTTTTTGAATAAAGAAATCTGAGCTTATAATGAAACTTTTCTATTGAAGAAAAAATTTGACATTGTATCATAATATCTGTAGGTATTACTAAAAATTGGAATAATACTGGTAATATTGTCATAAAATCCTTTGCCAAAGGCAAAAGTTTTAGAAACCTATAGCCTTTTGTTAAGCACATTGAAAAAAACCCAAAACAAAAGAGAAAGGCAAGTTTGGGAGGCTTGTGCAGAATGCTGTTATAACTTCTTTCCTTCTAAAAGAAAAAAAATTTTATTATAAAAGTAGTGTAAGTTCAATGTGGAAATTTCACAAGGTATATAAAAAGAAAGGGGAAAAATCAAACAAATATTTATATTTGTCTTTTTCTTTTCAGATTTCTTTTCAGTATTATATAGGTAAACTTGAGATTCTACTGTATATTCAATTTTGTATTTTTCAATTTAAAATGATCATCTTATGATTTATTACTCACAGATAATGTCCCTCATAGGCAGCTCGGTGTATTGGAAGATGCCCTGCTCTGTTGGGTACATTTCCACTTCCTCCGTATTCCAGCAGGAGGGAAATGCAGTCAGGATTGCCCCCTCCTGCTGCCTCAAACAACACTGATGCCCCATCATCCGCCAAAGCAAACACATCACCACCTGGCAATAAAAAACATATGGCATAGTGATAACTGGGCTTATCTTGAAATTGTCAAGATAGTCCCCTTAAAAATAACCTATTGTTTTCCCTTCCAGCTAGGACTTAGGAGTATAGGAATCTGTATAGAACATCTGTGTTACCAGTATTTTTTTTTTTAAGATTTTATTTATTTATTCATGAGAGACACACAGAAAGAGGCAGAGACATAGGCAGAGGGAGAAGCAGGCTCCCTGCAGGGGAGCCCGATGCAGGACTTGATCCCAGGACCCTGGGACCACGACCTGAGCCAAAGGCAGATGCTCAACCATTGGGCCACCTAGGTGCCCCCGCCCCCAGTATTTTCAATAAACAATTACATGTGCATGTTTTGTTTTATTATAAAATATTTGCCTCACAACAGTGTCTGAGAAATCAACAGGTCAGTTTACACAAGTGCTTTGTTTACAAAAGTAAACAAAGTTTACTTTTACATTGTAGACAAGTGCTCTCAGGAAAGGGATAGTTAGCTTTTCAAATTGAAAGACAGTGTTAACACTCTATTTCAACAACTGCCCTCTAGGTGCTGTGTGTGAGCCAGCAGAAGATCCTAAAATGAATAAATATGACTACTGGAAGCAGCTCAGAGGGGAAATGAAACAAAATCTCATCAAAGAACGCAAGCTGTGTAACATTCAAGTGACATCAGGATCAGGAGTGGTGATATAGAAGGTGGTCTGGCTCTGCCGCAGACAGCAAGAGTCTGGGCAAGCTACGTCTATGAATATCAATCTCCTCATCTGTAAACTAGAGTAATGCTGCTTATTTCATAGAGCTCATGATAATTAAATGATGTTGCAGCGGGCGGGGGGGGGGGGGGCTTAAAAAATGTTAGTCTTCTCTCCAGAGAGGATCCTCGAGGGAGCATGTGGTCCCAGGCTTTATTTATAGATGGAGAAGCTGAGGACTGGGAGTTTTAGCAAGGCTAGGGTCGGACAGCAAAGAGATGGTGATAGAAGCCAGCTTAAGAATTTGGTCTCTTAATTCTTGGTTCTGCACTTGGAGGGCTCAAAGGAGGGCAACATCACAACCTGTTGGGAGAATCAAAAAAGTCTTTAGTAGGGGGGTATGTCTCAAGAGAGTGAGTTATGCTGGAATGTATTCCAGATGAGGGCCATGGCCTGGAGTAAGCCCAGAAAGAGGGAATGCAGGGTATATTCTGGAAGGTTGCTAGTCTCATTGAGCTGGAGTACAGGATCCATGTTGAGAGCAGTGAGGGATAGACGTGGAAAAACAATTTGGGATGACACAGTGGGGACCTCTGCGTGACTCAGAGGCAGTGGGGAGCTGCTGAGAGTTTTCTGAATCCACCTTCAGGGAGAACAGCTGAATGGCAGCATGTTGTATGGATTCTCTGACAGGGAGCCTGGAAACCAGCAGAATGGTTAGGCAACAGCTGCTCTGGTCCATGTGAAGAGCCTGCCCGGGATGTCACGGTGAGAACAGGTGAGAGAGACACTATGGGACTTGATAATTGACTGGATTTAGAAAGGAAGGTGATGGACGTAGAAGCAAATCTAAGCATTCTGTCTTGGTTGAGAGCAATTATTATGTCAAAAGTGTGAAAGAAGAGGAATTCAGTTTTGGAGAAGCCAAATGTGAGGCCCCAGTGAGCCATCTCAGTGAGACTGGGCCACCTCTAGTGAGAACAGGCAGGGCTGACTGCACAAATTTGTGGGTCATGACATTTGGGTGTAACCGATTTATGGAAGAGAGGGCTTTCAAGGGGGCTCTGTGGAGGCTGGATATAAAAGCCTAATGCCCAGTTACACTCAGGAGAGGACAGGCAGCCAACGAGGGATTGGAGAAAGGGAAATCAAGAGACAGAAGAATCATCAAGAATGTGCAATTCCTTTTCACGTACCTCTGTGGATCAGGTGTTCCAACACATCACAGTGACCATGCTCAGCAGCAACGCCTAATGGTGTAACCCCAAATCCATCTCTCAGGTGGACATTGCCTCCGTGATTTAGTAGCAGAGCTATGATATCTTTGCGGCCTAGTTTGGCTGCTTCATGCATTGCTGACCATCGCTTCATGCAGGGCTGGTCAAGGCTGGTGTTGTGTTTAAGCAGTGTGAACACCATGTCATAGGAGCCATTTTTTACAGCTAGAGGGTGATTTTTTAAAAAGAATATCAATAGTAGGTATATAACACGGATCCTTTAGATGGTATGAACTTAATTACGAAATTTAATATGAAAATTGTTAGTCACTATTCCCTTCTCTTCTACAAGAGGATATTGTAGTTTTTGTTTCCTTCTATTTCTCATACCCAAGATGATGTTGCCTTTTTTTAAGATCCTGGCCTGAGGTGGGGTGAGAGGCTCATGGAATATACTTCCCTAAAATAGGATGTTGTATATACTCTTTCTAAACTTTAGGAAATTAAAATAAATGAAAAAAAAAAAACCATCCACTATTGGGTTGTAGAACTTAATGTATGGAAATGCTTAGTATATACTAGGAGCTCAATAAATTATAGCTGTTATTATTAATATAATATTTCTAGGATCCTGGGGCCACATGTGTAAATAATGCCTATCAAGCCCCCTCCCCACCCCCCAGAAATATTTTTTTTTGTTTTCCTCCACCAAACATAGCATTGAGTATTAAATGAACTTCCCTTTCCCCGTGATCTTAATGGGAGGTTAGAAATGAGAATGTTTTTAGTTTTTTTGGAGAGAGCACGTGAGCAAAGGGAGACTCCTAAGTGGACCCCATGCCCAGCATGGAGCCCCATGTGGGGCTCATCGTCATGACCTGAGCTGAAATCAAGAATTGGTGGCTTAACTGAGTTACCCAGGCAACCCAGCAATGATAATGTTTAGAATCTAGGTAGTTTAGAATCTGTTGTAAACAGGTGAAGCATATGACAGCTAATGTACTACAGTGCAAGAGACTCACTGGATCAGTGGTCTCTCTCCCCCTCTGCTATTTCTAATAGATTGAATTACAGTTAAAAGCAACCCCCCCCCCCCATTTGAGTTAAGAGATTGTCTTAGTTTAGAGATAAATAACTCTGGAATATATGATGTTTCTCTTATCAGTAAGTAAAATCTTTTTTCTTTTTTTAATTTACTTATTTGAGAGAGAGTGAGTGAAAACATGTGTGCGCACAAGTGAAGGGAGAGGTAGAGGGAGAGAATCTTCAAGCAGATTCACTCCTGATGCAGGGCTCCATGTCACAACGAGATAACGAATGACCTGAGCTGAAACCAAGAGTCAGACATTCAACTGACTGAGCCACCCAGTAAGTAAGGTGCCCCAGGAAGTAAGATCTTAATAAGAAACAGAGAAGGATGAGTGATACTCCTTGCTAATGGAAGTAAATAGAGTTTTATTAATTCATTCACTCACTCATTCAGTTCAGGCACTCAGGCTATATGAAAGGCACAGTGTCAGACACTATGGACAACAGGAAAAAGATGGACTGGTTCTCACTTATGCAATTTATAGTCTAGAGAAGAAGCCTATAGTGTCTTCTATTTGAAGAGAGACTCAGAGTTAAGGTCTTCACTGGGAAAGGCAGGAGGAGATGAGGAACCACACAGAGCATTCTGGGGGCAGAATACAAAAAAAAAGCTTTGAAGGCCAAGGTAAGAGAAAGAGCTCCCACCGGAAGATGAAGACAAACTCTGCCTAATTCATTTGGAGCAGGGAAACCATTACTATGGTGAGATTTCACTTTTTCTCCTGCTCACTAAGTAGGAGTCTGTTGACAAATGCCTTTCCCTGGATTGCCCACCTGCCACTGGCAGCTCTAATTATAGTGAATTGCCTCATCCTAGCTGGTGTCATTGCAGAGAAAAACATCAATAAGTGAAATGAACTAAAAGGTATGTGTCCTCGTTTATCTTCTTGTTCCTGTTGCATTTTTAAAAAGTATTAAACTAATGAATCTCTTCTATTGTGATCTATTTTCCTTTTGTCTGACTCAGAAAATATGTTGATTAGAGATATTAGTCTTTCCTCATGAAAATATCATGTATAGGCCACAACTTAAAATCATTTTAAAAATAAAGCCTTACTTGCAATTTAATTGTTTTAGAGCTAAGAATATATTTATTTCTCATAAAAATAATAATGCAAATCCTGGGGGACCTCTCCCTAGCTAACCCATGAAGATATTCTTAATAAATCACTAAAATAATGAAAACTAATAAGGCACAGGCCCAGTATTTGTGTAACATAAGTAAGTAAAATAAAACTTAAATGACTTATATAGTAAAATACATATATATATTTGCTTCTGTTTCTCTGAATAGATAGATAGATAGATAGATAGATATAGATCTTCAACAATAATGCTTAAAGAAAACCTAACTTCAGTTGATGAGTTAGGGAACTAGAGACTTTTTCATAGATTATAGGCACTTTTGAACACTTTATAGTTTGCTGTAACTTTTTATTTTCAATCCCTGTCATTTTCTTTCTTTTTCTGGATAGATGTGTTTTGCTCATGTGTTTTGCTCAGCACACTTTATAGTTTGCTGTAACTTTTTATTTTCAATCTCTGTCATTTTCTTTCTTTTTTATGAATAAATGTGTTTTGCTCATTTTCTTATTGTCAGCACTGATTTACCTTGTGACTCCTAAGATGTACAAATAGAGAAGAGCGATTTTTCTGAGGTCTCTTGACAAAGATTGGCAGATTGAAAGAGCAGAATGAGTGAAGAGGGGGTATATTGATTTGTGAGAAAGAAAATGAAGTAAAATTAACCCATCTGTAAATGGCATGAGGTTGTGGGACAATGGAGAGGAGTGAAACTGAGATGTGTTCCCCAATTCCCTGGGCTTGCTCTATACCCTGGCCTCAGTGGCCAGGATAATCCTGTGACTAACCAACTGGAGAAAGGTGACACCACCTTTAGAGGGTGAACAGAGGGGAGTCTGAGTGCAAGACACCCTTAATAAGTGTCAGATGATCACAAATTAGATATTTAGCACTCAGCAAGTAACTGTTTGATAACTGTAATACATCAAAGGACTACAAATAAGGACCAGATGGCTGATGGGGAAGAAAAGCCCTGGAGGGACCCAAAGTGATATTTGTTTGGTCCTCTAAGGGTTTTCTATAATAAAGACAAAGATGATGGCATTGGGCTAAAAAATTAAAATGACATCACACAGAAAAATCAGAAGAATGGCATATTTTTATCTCTCCTTTTATAAGTTAATGGATAGCAAATTTCAGAGTAGCCTATAGAACCAAGAAGAAAATTAGGAAAGTGCCATGGATGATCCATTTTCCTACAGAACCTAAAAATACTTGACCTGGGCTCCACAAAGAGAAGATAATCCAAGAAAATCCCAATTCTCCAGTTATGTGGATGATGGAAACATAACAAACCCCTTCAGAAAATTTCCTTCATGAGACTTTTTTCTTTTCCTGATATTACTGTGTAGCTTTTAAAAAATATTATTTCCAGATATTAATTCTGTTTTGACTCTGATAACTCAGTGACCAACTTCCTTTCCCACACTTCAGATATTGCTAGAGTAGAGAAACCAACATATGCAACTCCAAAATGCACATAGGTGTTATACTATATGTTGGCAAATCGAACTCCAATAAAAAATATACAAAAAAAGAAATGCACATAAATGCCTAATGCTTTGTTGTAAGCATTAGGCATTAAAGAAAAACAGAATGCAAATAAAGCAAAAATAAATCAAATGAGTGATAAATCATGACTTAGTTGTCCCTAACTTAGTGAATTGAGAATAGCAAGTAGAGAATAATTCTACATTTGCAAAATGAGACGGTATACAAACTCTGGAAAAGTGTCTATGTGTTTGTTTTTTGCAGAAATCAAACATTTATAAATATCTACAGAATTATCTATAGGAACAACTACACATACCTGGATGTCATTGCAAATACCCCATGGTATTTGCCTTTAAAAATAATACAGATCACATTAATAGTGGTGATGCAACCATAGATGAATATTCCATTTTGTATGTATAGAACCTGCTCAGGATAAGAGTTCTGGTTTACTTATAATAAGCACAATGTTATTGTGACAAATTTCACTACTCTACATCCATAAATGACAGGAAATGTCATCTCTAGTCCTTTGTAGTTAATATCACCTTACTCTTACAAGCAGACTTGCCAATTTTTATTGGTCAACAAAAATAGTAGGATACACAGACTGAGAAGGAACTGATAAACGTTACCCTTAGGTGTACCATCATTCCTTGTATCATAGTTGTAAACCCCATTGTAGGTGCCCAGTGCTGAATCTATGTGGTCGGAATTTCCTGGCACCTCATTGTTCTGATGTGAACCTGGTATCCCTGTTTTGAACTTCCTTTCTCTCTCTTTCTTCTGGCTACATACTGCACATGCGACTCTACCTTCAATCAGAACCTACCTAGAGAATATTCCTTCAGTACAGGTACTTCTGGCCTCACAAAGCTCCAAGGTTGGATCTCTCCTAGTTAGCTGGTGCTGAAGGATCTTTCACATTTGCCCTCTTTGTAGGATTAAAAACCCAAAATTATAAGGCAGATGAGCTAGGTGTTAGGGGAGGAGCTCAGGGAATAGAAGGAGATGAGGTCACATAACTTTATGCATAGTGGTTTCCAATAAATACTTATTAAATATTTCTTTGTCTCAAACTATAAAATTTCTAGAAAAAAAAGGGCATTTACCAATCAGAAGGGGCGTCTCTCCTTTGTCATTTTTGGTGTTTGGCCACACTCCCTTTTCTAGTAAAGTTCTTACATTTTCCACCAGACCAGCTTTGACTGCCAAAGTCAAGGGTGTTTCTCCATCAGAGGTCTTGAACTCCCAGAGTGTCTGGTAGGATGCTGAAATGTAAAAATATTGTATAAAGTTAAAAATCTTTACTTAAAGGATATCACAGAGATCAGAATAATCCAATGTTATGTATTCTAGATTGAACAAAGTCAATTGATGAAAAGGAAAGATTAAAAGACATGATTCAAGTTTATCAAATGATGGTGAGTATAAAAAGATAGGCATAAACTTGACAGAAAACTAAACTCTATGTTTCAAGGTGATTTTTTTAAATGGATTATAAGCTCTTATTTTTTGATAAATTGTAGCAACTCCTCAATCCTTTGTAGCGTTATTTAAATTGCACCTGAAATTGGTTTGTGTCAAATGAAATCTGTGAGTGTGGGAATAGGAACATATTTGAATACTGTCAGAATATGTTAGAAAATACCATACTTAACATCATCTTCTGTATCTGTTTGTCTGATTATTTAGTTATCTATTTTTTGCTGGCTGGCTGGATAGTAAATTATCAAGTAGCTATGATTGTCTCCTGGAGTGAAGAATGATGGAGTAACATTGAAGTTTATTGAAAGATAGCGCACTCACAAGATGTTTTAAAAGTTGCCAAGATTGGGACACCTGGGTGACTCAGTGGTTGAGCATCTACCTTCAGCTCAGGGTGTGATCCTGGTGTCCCAGAATCGAGTCCCACATCGGGCTCCCTGCATGGAGCCTGCTTCTCCCTCTGCCTCTGTCTCTGCCTCTCTCTCTGGGAATCTCATGAATAAATAAATGAAAATATTTTTTAAAAAAGTTGCCAAGATATGACAAATATTGTGCTAGAACATCAGGATTATAAACATTATTAGTAATACTTAACCCTGGGTCAATTTACTACGATATTTACTAATGTTTGCATTATGAAAAAATTAATGTAACACAAGCACAAAATATTGCAAATGTACTTATTACATGATAACAATCTGCTGGAAATTGTTAAGAGATAATTCAAGATGAAAAATTAAAAGCTGACTCCCAAAAGCAAAACAGCTTTGTATTCAAATCAATCAATTCATGATATGTATAAACTTTTATTATTTTTAGGTTGTAACCACCTCTTTGAGCCATCTTCAACCACATTCTTAGAAGGATGCAAATGGTGAACTCTGAACCCCACAAAATGTGCTATTTTTTTTTAGAGGGAGAGTATGGGTGTGGGGGTGAGGAAGAGGCAGAATCTTAAGCAGGCCTCATGCCCAGTGTGGGGCCCCACGTGGGGCTCAATCTCACAATGAGATCATGACCTGAGCTAAAATCAAGAGTCGGACACTTAACTGATCAAGGCACCCCATAAAATGTGCTGATTTTTATACTCTGAGTATAAAACATGGATATTCTCTTTCCCATATTTCAAATAATCTTTTACTCTTTTTCTTTTCCCTTGTGTTTGTTGGGAACACTCATAACTTCTACATTTTTGCTTTGGTTTGGTCAAAGGGATTTTATGTTCTCTTACCATCCAGAACAATTTCAAGTATTTGTTGAATGGGTTGAACAACAGCTTCGTGCAGTGGAAACCATCCTTTTTCATCAGCTTCATCCAATGCATATTTATATTTCACATATTCCTGGAGCTCAAGAATGTGACCTAAATTAAATGCACGGTAACATATGTCTGTCTCAGCAAAGTGAACTCTCCAACCTGCCCTATTATAGGAAATACACCCATTTACCTTGTTTTATGGCTTCCACAAGTTTTCTGTTTTGATCACTTAGTGGTGCAAATCTACCAGAGAAAGAAAAATAAGCCATATTTATCCCAGTGGTGTACTTTAAACACTTAACTTATACTGACTTTTTGTACATGATTTTAATAATTAAGATCTACAAGAAGTGCACATAACTGATTCTATCTACTTTAAAAATGCAAATGTTTAAGAATCAGATACAGAGTATATTTATGATACAGTAGACCTAGGCACGTTAGTACGGATGACAGAATACAAGATTATCATGCTATCTCTGAAATTAGTTCTAAGCAATGAAGCAGAGTAAACACTTGTAATCAGAGTCAGAAGAGCTGGGCTCAGATTTCATGATTTTGTGATCCTGGGGAGGCCAGTTAGCCTCTCCGGGTAGTGGTTTTTTCATCTCTAAAATGATGAGATTAAATAGATCTCTAAGGATTCTTCAATTTTAAAAACTATGCTCAGTAAGGTTTGTTGCCTTGAAGTTAATAACTGCTAATTCATAGTTTTTTAATTGGGAGCTTCTGATCCACACTGCCTGTTAGAGTCTTTAATCAACTGATTTACAAGAGAATAGGCCTGAGCATTTACTAAACAAACTTCTAGTCATCGACCCAACAGGCTGTGATTTCAACCCTCATGGCAATTCTCTGGTGTGTGTGTTTATTCAAAAGAAACAAGGTATTTCTTAACAAATCAATTAAACTCTATTAAGTAGAAACATCTGTTGGCATTATAGGGTTGTGAAAGCCTTCTTGGGAGCTCTGTTGGAGATAAGGGAAAAATTAAAGAGACCCAATGTAAAGGTACTATGTCCATTTTTAAGAATAAATAAACATTTATTATTTATTTTTTATTTATTAAAAGCAATAATTTTATAGCCCTATTCAAAAGCACTACGAAATTTCAGAATACAAGATCCTCAATACTATAACAGAATGCAAACTAAGGTTTATCTTTGTCAGATGTATGTTGTTCAAGGTAGAAATCTACCTTTTCAGTTTCATACTCTGTAACTCCTGCTAACATAAAGCATTAATTTTGTGTTTAATTTACTAACATCTGTCATTTGGATAGTAGGTAATTGAAGAGACTGTGGTTTACATAATGCTGGTTTTCAATAAAAGCCCTCAACTCTTTCTCATTCTTTGGGGCTAAACTTAGGGGCTACCCCATATTATTTTTCACAGTTTGATGATCTAAAAATGAAGTACATTACTTATAACGGTTGTCTGAGTCAGTAGCAGAATGGGCTCTAAAATGTTCAGAACAGACCTATCTATATTTTAGTTGTATAAATTGTACTTGCAAATTTGTTCAAATGACTTCTTGTCATTTTATTCTATATTAATTTTTAAAAATAGGCAATCCTATGCAACCAAATTCAACCATTTAGGTTGAATTTCCTATTTAGAATTT
This sequence comes from Canis lupus familiaris, assembly GCF_011100685.1. Lineage (NCBI taxonomy): Eukaryota > Metazoa > Chordata > Mammalia > Carnivora > Canidae > Canis > Canis lupus. Next base: position 11,904,197 of record NC_049235.1, read on the forward strand.
CCTATTTAGGTTATTCACATCTTCCACAGAAGGTGGGGATTTGTGGAAGGTCATATTGCCAAAACCTATACACAGTGGCCCTTGTAAAGCTATTGATTCTCTGCCAGAAAAGAAGAATAATCATTTTCCTAGAGGAAGAGTCAGGAAGTGTCTTTCATTTGATCTGACAACAAAATGAATGCCATAAAGAAATTTTGTTGAGGACAATTTGAATGTTACCTTTCAGAATAAAATACAGACTTGCTGGCTTCAATGGATTCTTGAATACTGAGCTGAATATCATAACTTGTAAGATGGTCGTCATCGGGGTCATCATTAGTATCCATGACTGGGTATAATTTTGAAAGAGGCAGTTTCTTATTATCAGCAAACGACATAGAACAGTACATACAGTTAATGTGAAAGATGCCAAATGAAGGACTAAAATGCATTCATCTTTCCCCATTGAACAAACATAAATGCAGTTAACATATTCATCAGTATTATATATGAAGCCCAACCTAACTTTTGAAACCTTTAATTACTTGACCTTTGCACGTCTGCATTTTCTAATTTGGGACTTTTTTTCATTAATAACTATAGTTAGGCTTGTAAGAACTCATTTTCCCATGCTTCTGACTTACACTAATCTCAGCCTACCAGTTGTCTGAAGATACTGCTCTACATAGCACATTAGAAGTTTAAAACTCAAACCAAGAAGAAGTAAGACAGAGACAGGAATAGAGAACAGTGAGCCTTTCACATTCTTAACTTTTAATGCTGTGTCTGCTTATTTACTAACTTATTCCTTTCCTCACATCAGTAATGGTTTTAACTGGCTGCCTTGAACTGCAGTTATTCTGTCTTTGTGTCCAGCTTCCTCTAACAGACTCTATGCTCTTTGAGGTAAGGGCTTTACATTACTATCTCTGTGCCTCTTAGGACTCTAGAAGGAGCTTGGCCCAGAGAAGCTTCTTAATGAATTAAACAAAACAGAGAAGACATGAAGGAAACTTTGAGTAGAAGGAAATGAGAACTGGGGCACCTGGGTAGCTCAGTTGGTTAAGGATCCAATTCAAGTCTCAGCTCAGTTCTTAATCTCAGGGTCATGAGTTCTTGGGATCATGAGTTCAGGCCCCACATTGGGCTCCATGCTCAAAGTGGAGCCTATTTAGGGAAAAAAAAAAAAAAAAAAGGAACTGATCTTTCAAGCACTTTCAAGTTATTCTTCCTAACTACTGTCTAGTCTCACATATGGAGTGAACAAGTTTCAAAATTCCAGAACTTTAAAATAAACAGGAAAGGGTTAATCTGATAAAACCAGCTATAAATTCTTAGAGAACTTTCTTATTGACTGGCTCTGTTCAGTGTGATAGACCACATGATTCTCTGGGTACTCCAGGAAATCCACTTCTTTGGACTTGTGCTACCTGCATTCCTGGCCATGGAAAGATCCTTTTTGACACCTTGGCAAAAGTGCATCCTTATTGCAGTTAGGGATGCTGGAACTACTACTACAGGGGTAGATGTGGTAAAGACTGGCTTTATTAAGAGAGGCTTAGTTGTGGGAACTGCCAGCAGGTAAATAAACCTGGCAAACAATAAGCAGAATAAAAATGAATTTGTGCTTTTGAAGAAGCGCAAAAAAACAGAGTCTTGTGGGCTGATTTACATAATACTAGTGGCTCTTTCTAATGCACTCACTTGTTTCAACTAAGAGCCACCACAAGAGGTTATACAGGATGTGTACTATACAAGTGTTCCTGGCCAAGGAAATTCAGCCAAATCTACCCGGTCACATTGTACAATCTGGCAGAGTGCTATGCATGCCTCCAAGGAAGCAGTATCTTCTCATTTGCACCAAAGTACTATGGCACATGAAATTCCTGAATTGAGTCGAGCATTTTTCAACAAAAGGAAGTTAAACAACAACAACAACAACAAAGGCTAATTATTTAGTGTTTTGGATAATAAATGAGGAGAGCTATCTTTTAGCAGCTAGTTTTCCAGGCTTTTTCCAAAGTGGAAGGGTCTTAGGATTTGGTTACCCTCCTTCAGAAAAGATAAAAATATCGTGGTAGTGATGTTCATGATGCTTGAACCTTCATATGGCTATTGTTTGGTCCCCATGTTTTGTTTTCTGGCTGGTCTAGCAGTCTCAGAGCATCATTTGAACAACTGAAATAAGAACCATCCTAACTCCATCCTCAGACCAGAGACCAACCCTCCAAGAGAGTCTCCATACCTCTCCCTGCATAGCTCTGTCCATTATAAGCCACTTCCCTGAAGATAAACACAAAAATGTAAAATATTTCTCATTGGCTTATGTATTCCAAATATCAAATTAAAGGAGTGTCTGTCATTACTATTGGATCAACTACTCTCTCTTACTTAGGAAGGAAATTTAGTAAGTGTAGAAGTCAAAATAAATTCTATGACTAGGTTTAATGATCAGTATGAAATTATTTTTGATTGGTGGTACTTTATGAGCCAAAATGTATGATCTATTTGAAATTTTACATGGTAGTGTGTCTTTCCAAGGAGAAAAAACAAAAGCAGTTTTCCATGGGCAATTTTCAAAACACAGCTGATATATGCTTTACCAACTTTCATTGTTCAAATTTAGCTAAGCTCAAACTTTAAGGACAGTTCTACACATGCTGCTAGCTAGCGTACCTGACCTGGGAACTCGATGGCATCATTTTGATTGTATTTTCATTGCTCTGCACCAGGGCCTACTATTATCGTGGAACATAAAAGAGAGAATAGTAGTAATAGTAGTAATAGTAGTAATGCCCATGAGAGTAGAAGCATCCCCTAAGCACATTGCCTCATACCATGATATCTCAGTCTACTCAAGAAGCCAACATGTACCCTCAGGGTCTTATTCACAAAATAGATTCAAGTAGTATTTTATTTTTTATTAATTATTCATTGGTTCATTGTCTATCTCCTCTCCCTAGGACGTAACCCAGTAAGACCAGAAAATTAGTCTGTATCTAGAGAAGTACCATCTTAAGGCCCGTAGTCTCTAAATGTGTATTGAATTAATGAGTGAATGAATGAATGAGTTAGTTAAGAACCCACTAATATAAGCTAGGCCCTGCTTTATTCATACAACTGACCATGGTACTCAGGTATGGAGTATTTCTTCCAACAAAACAAATCTGATGGCCCACTCTGTGCTTGGCTTCATTTTTCTCACTTCTGTGCTTTCACATTTTATTCTTCCTCATGCACAAGTCCCTCCAGCAGTTCCACACTCATGGCCCATACTACCTCAGGCCTGGTTCACAATGTTCCTCCTGTGGAAGCCTTGCTGAAATGTTCCAGTTCCCCTTTGGCCTTCCTTATCTGTAAGCATCTCCTCCCACATGATATTTTTCTAATATCTGGATTTATACTCCTTTTGTATTTGCCTGGCAAGTTCTTCACATATTTGTGTTTTGTGTTTGTACTTGGATTATTAGTTTTCTGGGGGAAGGAAGTACCTTACTTTCTTTTTCTTTTCTATCTTTTCTCTCTACTTCTAGTCAACTAGGAGCAAATGGGTGTTCTCAGTGCAAAAAAGTTGTTGACTCATTACTAGCAGGTGAGCACTGGGTCCTTCAGACAGCACAATTAGATCATGAAGTTCAACCTGTGGTATTGCCTGCCGCCTTTCTCACTGGTATCACTGTGGTGATAGGGGGATTGCATGGCTCTGGGATTAGTAATGGAATCCAGAGCCTTTTACCTATTTAAATCATCAGCCCAGTTCTAACCCTGCTTGAAATTTGGACTTCCAGTACCATAGACTCCTTAGAGAACTGAGTTGATCTGTGGAAAGTTTTGTTGTTGTTGGTTTTAAAATGTCATTTTAACTTCCATCCAGAACAAAATTATCTAAGGCTTTTAACTGTTTTGTATCCCTAACAACTGCTGGGTAGAAATAGTTAGGAAACTCTTAGCACATGGTACAACCCCTACCTAACACAAGCTGTCTCCAACCTTTTACTGAAAGCTTGGGACGAAATGAAGATCTGTGTGCAGGTGCACTGAAGTGTCAGGCAGATAGTCAGAGAACATCACTGGAATGAACCCAGAGATGTTGAGATGCAAGAAGAGCAAGAGGAGAGTTATTTATCTGTATCTCAAATTTAAAATGACCAGGACTCGATCCCCACTGAAGGCTGGCAGTAATCTATTGGCCACCTTTATGTAAAATTGTTTAGATAAAGCACCAACCAGGAATTTGAGGAAAGGCCAAATAATATTTTGACCTCCTTTAAGACCTCTTCACAGGGACTCCACTTCTCAGTCTAGAGAAAGTACCTGACCCCTTCTAACTAATGGTTTGCCAGTCTTATTCTGGAGATGCCCACTAGTGAGATTTATTTATTACTGATAAGTAGCTGCTTGCCAAATACCTAGAACAATTATATTGGACAATTAACATTTTCATTTAAAGCATGGGTTAATCATTAAGAGATGAATGGATAAAGAATGGAGAGATGAATGGATACGTATAATGGAATATTATATAGCCACAAGAGGATGAGATCTTGTCATTTGCCACAACACAGATGGACCTAGAGAGTTTATGCTGAAGGAAATCTGTCAGACTGAGAACAATAACCACCATGATTTCATTCATATGTGGAGTTGAGAAAAACAAATGAATAAACAAAAAGCAGGATCAGGCCTATAAATATAGAGAACAAACTGATGGTCACCAGAGGGGGATGATAAAAATGGGTGAAGTGGAGAAGGAGATACAGGCTTCTGGTAAGGGATGAATAAGTCATTGGAGTAAAGGCACAGCATAAGGAAGATAGTCAGTGATATTGTAATAGTGCTGTGTGGTGGCAATGGTAGCTACACTCACAGGGAGCATAGCATAACATAGGGAGTTGCTGAAACACTGTGCTGTACCCCTGAAACTGATGTAACACTGTGTGCCAACTATACTCAAATAAAAAATATTTAAACGTAAAATAAAAATAAAATGCTGGTTAACCTTCCTTAAGGTCAAGAACACATTGGATGAAAGCACTGGATTCTCTCTCCAGAGAGATGCATACCTACTCGAAATTCTGCATAAAATTTTGGAGAATTCATGGGTCCTTGGAAGCCCTGTCATATATCCCAGTAAAAACCCACCAAATTAATGATTTCCAAGTGCTAAATGTATTATTCATGTTTCAGTAATTATTAGTTTACTTCATAGGCAGGCTGAGTAAAATCCTAAATTTAGATAGTGGGAAAAGGGTAAGTGGTGGTCATGTAAGCTTTAGAATATCTTCAGTACTAAAAAACCCTCAGTGATTATAAACCCACTTTGTGTACATTGCCTTGCTTTAAACTACCCAATTCTACTTTGTCAGTATTACAGATTCACTGTGTGTAAGTGGAAACTGACCCACTCAATGTCTCAGAGCTATTGAGTCTGGAGAGAGCACAGGTAACTTCATTTTTAAGGTCTTTCTGAAGCAGCAGGAAAACAACCCACAGTCTGTTGCCCTTTAAAGAAAACACTTTGATCTCGCTCTTAACAGCCAGCTCTAAATGACAATAACTTCCAAAAATAAAAAATAGCTTACAGGGACACATAAATCTTTATATTTGGCTCCCTGCAATAAGGTTTTTGTTGCTGGGGGTGGTCTGCGGTGTCCTAGGCTTGTCTTCATTCTGTACTTTTTGTCTTGGAATCTAAACATTACTGTCTTTAAAAAAAGGATCTGTATACCAGTTGGTGCCTGACTGAAGTGGTCAGGAGGTTGGGATGATGTTGCAAGGGATGATGCAGGAGTGAACACAAGTCCATGACGCCTCTCTGCAGCATCAGATTCTCTAAACTACCTCTAGTCCATGCTCCATGTTAACACTGTACTGTTAATAAGTTTGTGGGTCCTAAGCAGGGCTGGCTGTAGCAGTTTCCAGAGTGTACAATCACTTCCATGCAAGGAAGGCCTTTGTGTCCACAAATATCACATTGCCCCCGGCACCTGTCACCCGAGTGTCATTCAGTTGCATCAGTGAAAGATTCTGTTCTTTAGTGTTTATTGTTCCATCTTCCAGTGTCCCTTTTAAAATACCAGCAGCACTATACTGGTTCCCAGTGTAGGACTAGGATCTTTTGAAATAGTTACTGAAGATGGCATGGGGTGGAGAAGATGTCAGCGTGTCTAAGACAGAGTCTAGTGGGAGGTAATAAGGGGGAATAAGTAAAGGAACATACAGTAAAATTGAAATTTCTTCACAGTTTTACACACAACTCAAATCCAAACCCAGAGGTTCTGCTGTGTGGAATGGGGGACCCTCATACCCTGAGGTGGTTTTTTCTTACCCTCAAACTGCTACAGTTTTTGAGTGATGTGTTCATCTACTGGAGGTCCCAGAGAAAATCATCAGCATCTGTCCTATCAGAGGAATAGCAATAGTGAAACAAGAGTTTCATGTGTTGGTTTTGCTAAGAAAATACAGTTATTATATCCAAAACAGCATTCATTTTCACTTTCCTGCATTTTGACCACTTATATTTGTAATCTTAATTATATATTAAAATCAATATAAATAAAACTTCGTTATAACTTTGGTATTTACTTGGTGGCTATGCACTTTTGCTCTTTCAGAATCCTGTGAAACAAAGTGTCTAATCAGATCAGTGGCTTCATTGGACTGATTTTAGCAAAATCAACCAGTCAACTAAGAGATTTCAGAGAGACCTAAAATTCTGTCAGAATTGGGGTCCAGTCCATAGACACAGGTAACTTTTATTTATGAGTAATGTTACAGCAACTCCCTCCTCATGGTGTAATTTTATACATGACAGGGAGACCTAGACCATTTCTCCTTCCTCAGTAGCACAACTCACTCTGCTGATAAATTGAGCACAGACACACACAGACACACACACACACACACACACTTAGTTCAAAAAATGAATGTTACTTTTATGTTGCCTCAAAGAGATACAACTCGACATTTTAGAAAACATACAGAGAGGCAAAATATACTATTGCCTGAATAAATGAGTGATTGAATAATCAAATATATACTACTCATAAAATTAGCAAATTAATATACTCACCCTGCGTTTTTTGTGTCATATGTTTTTACAAGTTCATTTCCGGCTTTGGAGCTGCATTAACTGAGGCTTAGTTTCTAGGTAAATATACTGCTGATAAGACCTGTCATATTAGTTTTGCTTATCTCTAGTTTCATATTACAAAATTAGATATTTTTACTCTCTACTATTGGTTTCTATGTCAAATTCAATTACAACAGAGATATGGGAAGATGTGTACTAGTTTGTGCAAATGATGCACAGAACAGGAAGGAACTCTAGATTCACAAATAGGTGGCTCTCTAGAGGAATATAAACATAGAATAGAAAAGAACAGAGCAAGCATGGCCCATGAAAAGGTAACTTATTAATGGATGTGCCCTTATAACAAGCTTGAGTGATAATATGATTTTTTAAAAGCCCTACCCTTTATCATTCTAAATCTGGGGATCTATCTTGCAGAAATTATCAGAGATGTGGACAAAAAATTGCATGTGAAAAGGTTCCTCTCAGTCATATTTAACTCCCAAGACATTAGAAATAATAAAATATCCAACAAGAGGAAATTTGTGTGAGACATTATTGTATACCTAAGTAATGGAAAACTATGCATCAACTAAAATTCATATCCTTGAAGAATATTTATTGCCATGGATAAAGTGTCATCTATGAGAATGATGTTCATTTAATCAGATATGATCAGCCACTTGGAAGGAACTAAAATTGACTTTATGAAGCCAAAGCTTACAAAGCCTTTCAGAAAACTGGCCTGGCAGCTGGCTCACAGGCTGAACCTTACAGGTGGTGAAATAGGCCACTTCTTGACAGGGACCTTGGTGACTTTGAGAAGAGAGAAATTTGCACAAATTTATAGGTAAGCAGGTGAAAACTGATGGAGAGAGTTTCTTGGCTTGCGGAAAAACAGAAATCTGGAAGACTGATCCATCTACTTGAATCACCCAAAAGTAAAAGCTTTGTTACCTAAGTTATTCTGTCAGTCTGCATGAGACCAAAAGTTCATTTCCCACTAATTAGTGAATGGCAGCTTCTGAGGAAGGTGAGGCCAGTTATAGACCAAAAAAAAAAAAAAAAAAAAAAAGCCACATTTATTTACATAACTGAGTTATAGGGTAAGTAAAAAATGTTTCGACTACATTAATTCGCTACAATAACTCTAAAAATGAAATGATGTCTCTAGACACTAATAAAAGCGTTATGTACTATGTATGTATATGAACACACCACTGTAGTATGTCTATACTATTTATATGGCATATGTATATACTACTATATGTACGTGTTTATTTGACACGACAGAAGTTTCTGTCTGAGGCTCAAGTCAAATCTTTTCCCATTCAAAACTCAAGCAATAATGAGCCACTGCATTTCTTCATATTTTCTTTTGAAATCACACACAGGCTATTGATTTCTTTCTGGGGGAGACAGTTGGGTGTTACAGTTGAAATTTTGTTCAAATCCTGCCCTCTGGATTAGCTGCCTCATTAACTCTGTTTGATGTGAGTACTCAGCAAACATTACCTGTAATTTTTCTGTAGTTGAACTCCTTTGGAACGAGGAACTAGAATTCTAGGGGTTGTTTGGCAGTTTTAGCTCTATCCCTTACCCTTGACTAGGCACTCTGACATACTCATTATTTCCTTCTTCCTTTTCTCTAGAAGCACCAGACTTCGGAGTTGACCATTAGGTTACTCCACCTGTAAATTCCATTTACAACATGTCCAACAAATAATTATCTCCCCTCAGCCCTTACCAGCAAAGTGACAGGAAGTTCACTATATCCCCACAGAGCCTTTCATCTTTGGTCAGCTTTAACAATTAGGAAAAAAGTGAAGTTGAATCCATCTCCTCAAATCATTATTCTGTGATCCCAGTTCTATTCCTCTGAGTCACACAGATAAAATGTTGTTCCTCTGCTACATGACAGCCCTTTAATCATTCCCCAGGAAAGCTGTTAAATCTCTAGTGAGGCTTCTCCTCCAGAGGTTGGACAACTTTTCTTCCTGTGCCATAGGTTCACCTCCATCCACCATCTTGACTGCTTTCCTATAAACATACTTGTTTTTTTTTTTATTTTTTTTTTTATGATAGTCATACAGAGAGAGAGAGAGAGAGGCAGAGACACAGGCAGAGGGAGAAGCAGGCTCCGTGCACCGGGAGCCTGATGTGGGATTCGATCCCGGGTCTCCAGGATTGCGCCCTGGGCCAAAGGCAGGCGCCAAACCGCTGCGCCACCCAGGGATCCCTAAACATACTTGTTTATCCATTTCTTTCTAAAAGTGGCTCTGGACCATAGGCTCTGATGGCAGCACAACAGCTATAGTCAGATCAACACAACACTAAGCAAGCATGACTGCCTCCCTTTTCCTAGACACTATCGATCTGTTAATTTAGCTTAAGCTCAGATGAATTTGGGGGCTACCATGTCACACACTTGATTTGGACCCCTCCTGGCCTAAACTCTACATCCCTTGTTTTTTCTTACATTATCACTATGCATTTCTGCGCAGGACTCTTTATGTAAACCTATTACATTTCTTTTCATTTTTTTTTTTAAAAGATTTGACCTTTATTCCAGTCTGCTAAGATCTAATTCATTTTCTATCCTCCAAGTATTGTTCTATTTGCAGATCTATTTGCATGTCCTCTATATGTCCATCTGCTCTGTTAATAATGATAGATGTTGAACAGAAATTGGCATGGGACGGAAAGGTCTTCAGGTTGACATTGATCTATTATTTAGCACCCTTCAAGAAAAGCTGTTTATCCAGTTACAAATCCTCCCAAACACACCACCATCCAGTATTAATGTCTTCTTTTTGATAACAAGAACATCATCAAGAAATACTGTCAAATACTTTGTTGAAATACAGATGCATGGTGTAAATTTCCTTTCTCTACTAAATCAAAAAGATAAAGGAGGAATATTGACTCAGCAGTTCTCAGGATTATTATTTTTCTCCTAAGGATTTTCAGACCATTCTATTCATTCATTCAAAAATATGTGTTCAGTGTCTGCTATGTTCCAGGCATAGTGCTAGACACAAGACAATAGGATCCCTCCCTTGGGGAGTTTGCTGCCTTAAGTAATGCATTCTAGACTTTTCCCCAGAAACACCATAGTCACTCCCCTCCTGTCCAAGGTTTGGCAAAGAGTTAAGCACACAGCATGTCCTCAACAAATATATGTTCATTGAATTTAATAGGTATTATAAGTAGCATCTACTGAGCACTTTCCTGTGACATGTTAAGTACCTTAGTCGATAATGACAATTTCTATAACACACTTTCCCCCCTTTTACAGACAAGGAAACTGAGGCACAGAGTTGGTAGGTAATTTGCCCAAGCTTACACATCTAGTAAGTGGTGGAGATGTGGTTATAAACCCAGTTGTTTGGCATTAGAGGCCACACAGGCTTACCCACTACACTATAACTGATGACCCATCTACTGTAATGAAATTAATGAAAAGATGGTCTCATTTCGTAATCCAAATATTCACAAGTTTTCTAAAAGAGTTTAAGCAAACAATCAGCAAACCTATCAAACAACTCTCACCTAAAATGCTTATATTTCCACTAATTTCCATTTGAAAACAAACTATTTCCACAGAAACAACAGAAGTGTAAAATTATGGTATTTCACAACAATAATATGTTCTCAGCACAATACAGAGTTAGAACTTCCTTGTCCACATCACTGATATTTCAAAGAAATAATTTCATTTTAGATGTAGAAGGTTATTTAGATGTTATGTGTTCACTTATGAACCAGATGGGTGATTGGCTCAGGTAAATTCTAAGGGCTTTCTAACCTCAAGATTCCATGATTTATTTTGCAGAAACAAATTTCCAATCCTACTGAGTTCCTTTTTTTCATCTGATTTAAAAAAACTGAAAGGAATTTTTTGATCTGAACATAAAGCATCCATCTTTTGCTGTAAATGATGAAAAAGCAGCAATAGAAATTTATTTTAATCACAAAAATCATTTAATTTTTATCCTCAGAAACGAGGGCAAGCTAAGACCCTTCTGGAATTCTTTGGTGTGTATATTGACACTTCCTAAAAGCCTATGCATTCTTGATCTGTTTTTCTCATGGCACTACTATGCTTCATAACCCTGCTATGGAGTTAATATTCTATAAACAAACAAAAACAACTCTGCCTTTATTCTGTGATTTAAAAGGCCTTAGAAAGGCAAACCCATGGATGATCAATGGAAAAGAAAGTAATGAGAATCTACCACAATACGTATTTCCATCTGTTTAAAATATTCCCAATACTAAGCTACTTAATAAGCTAGTTGGTGAGGTACAGATCAAATATTTCATAATCTCACCTTTTGGAATGATCGTCTTGTCATTCTTATCCAGGGCCTTGCCTTCCTAAACCAGAGGAAGTGCTTTGGAGCCAATGTGTTCCTCTGTGTATCTAAAATTAAGTAACCAGTTGGTGGTTAAATTAAGATCTGACCTTGTACAACTGAAACATAAGCAGTTCCTGGCACACAATAAAGTATTACCCATGACTTCTCTAGACTCTCATCAAAAGAAACATAAGCCCACAGAGGTATAACAAGATTATCTGTGTCCTGATTGGTTCAAAGAGACTCATGAAAACAAACGATCTGCCAACCCAGCTGCAGTGAGGGTTCCTGATGAGGGAACCAAGCAAAACCACTTCAATAGAGTTTTTATGTATTTTAAAATTAGTTGTTCAAGAGACAAAACTGTAAGTCTGTGTATCTGCAGATCCAAATCCAATTGTAATCAATTTTAACACACATTATTTCTCATTCTTCATCTTTTAGACTCATGTCAAATCTCATTAAATACCATCTTCTTGGTATAGAAATTTACTTTTATTTGATTTGTTTAGTACCTGCCAGTCTGATACACTGATGAGGATAAGACATTCAGTGACATCTAATCTAATGAAGAATTTTTAGGTCAAGTTATAAAACATACATAGTCTAAAATAAGTGAGCCCCAGATATAAAGCAAGCAGAAAAATCAGGATTTTGATTGGGGAGGAACGTTCATTTTCTATTAAAAAAAAAACAACAACAATATAGTTGAGTGTCTTACTGATTTTCTAATGAAAACTATCTGCCTTAAGTTTGTTTTGACATGGCTATCCTTGGATTAACTCAGGCCACTGTCAGCATTCACAAAGCCATCTGGCTTCTGTCCCCACCACTCCACTAAAACAACTCTTCTTAAGGGCTTCAATGACCTCCTAGTGTCTAAAGACTTTGCATTTATTACTGTTCAGACCCTCTGTTAGATTTCTGCTGTTAGTCCCTCCCTTTTTCCTGAACTATCTACTCCTAGGCTTCTGGGAGCACAATATGCTTTTGTTTTTATTCTATCTCTTGGACCTATTTTTTGGACTTGGTGTCAATGAATAAACACATTGATTATAGTAAATTTACCAGTTTTATTTCAAAACTTGGACTACCATAAATATGAAATTAGAGGTCCTAGCTCCTCTTGGTGATAAAAGAGGCTGTACTTGAGTCATTCTCAGAGCAAACCCTGAGAAATATTATATATTTATGCCACTGCTGTGTCTTGAAATAGTCAAGGTTGAGGGTTAGAACATTGTGCATGTTTTATAATTGTTACTTTAATGTGGAATTTTTCAATAAAAATTCTTCCAAAAAACAAACAGCATTGTGAAACTCTTTAGTTTTTATGTGATACTTTTTCAAACTAACAATATTAAAAATTCATATGAAGGCTTAGGGTATAATGCAATTTATGGATAAAATCTATACCCAACATTTAAAAATGTGGTTTGGCACATTTCAGGGACATTTCTGCTCTTATGTCCATCAATTTATGCCTGTTTTATCCATTTATATAATAGTTACTATAGATCTCCTTAGATCACACAATATTTAAAACAGTGCTTAAAATAACAGAAAGGACAAACAAGAGAGACCATGTGGCAAATAAATGAAAATATGTTGCTGATGATATAGGCCTATGAACAAGTCTTGCCTTACCACTTATTGTCTCTGTCACCTTAGATTTGCTATTTAAATTATCTAAGACTCAATTTATTCATCTGTAATGAGGAATAATAATAACCATAATAATGAAAATAATAATACAAAGACCATGACACCAACCTATAGAGGTCTATTCCTCAAAGTTAGTCATCTCTACACACACAATAAAGCATGTTTTGAGTAATTCAAATATTTAAAAGAATGATCTGTTCATATGCTCATAATCATTTCCATAGTTGCCCGTTTTGGAAGTTGGCTTTTCCTGTTGATCTTCTCAAAATGGAAACAAAGTGAATCAGATTTTTGAACAGTGGACTTCAGGTTTGCCTGGAAAGGGTTTTACAAGAAAGGGGGGTGATCAAGCAGTGAACTTTTGAATGCAACTTTTTGTTCTGAGGCAGGCACATATAATGATACTGACAGCCAAATACATGTCCTTGTATCGATATATGGCAAGAAATCCATGTCCTGTTTCACAATGGTAATTACAGCAATGAGGAGTCTTAGGTTGAAATGGTTGAAGCACAGTGTTAGAAGGACTGTCCCTGGAAGCACCATTCTTATTAGGGAACAAAGGATTTGGGTACGTTAACTTCCAGAAAGCACATGGCACCCTGGCCTTCCTGTTTAAGGCACCTGCTGCTAACACATTCCTTACTTGCTCACAGGTACTCTGTGTTCCTGAAAATGTGGGGTTTGTAGGGCTTTGACCATGAGTTAAAAATACAGATCTTGCTAAGATTAGCCAAACAATGACATCCACCCCTGACAAAGCCGTTTTTCAGATTCCTTTCTGATCCAGCCCGTTCTTTATAAAAGCCTTATCACACTGCAGCTTTATCTTTGCCTTCTGGGCAAAATGCTATGGTCCTTGGAACTCCAATAAAAAAAATTGCAAAAAAAAAAAAAAAATGCTATGGTCCAGACTCCTTGGAGAATCCTGCTTTGTTTTGTCCTATGATTTTGTAGTTTAGGGAGCAATTTCTATGTACATGTCTCTTGGTTTCATTTTTACTTTGAAATACAGTATTTCCAGTTATCCCCTCCACCTTCCTCCCTTTCATGTGCTTGTTCATTATTTTCGTCGTGGGGGGTTGTGATTTAAAAATGCATATTTTATTTCAATTGTATATAAAACAGAAGGGAAATGTGAGAAAGAGAAGAAATCCATTATTTCTGGTGTTCTTCCGAGGATTTTGATAATTGGTTGTTTGCTTTTGCTGTGCTCTCTGCTGTTTTGTTTTGTTTCTGACTTAAAATCAAACTGAAACTGTGAATAAAATGTATCAGCACCACACTCCATCAGGGTGCTGATGTCACAGGCCTCTGGGGAACCTTCCTTCTCTACATCACTCCTGACACCTTGTTTCCATACAGCAGCACAAAGGCAAGCGACAAGAAAGTCATTTTTAGTAAGGTACCACCGTAGATAGCACGCTAAAGCAATGGTGAGCAAAAAAAGTATGAAGAATTCTGTTTTGGCACTTAGTTACATGTACCACTTTATCAACCAGTGTCTGGTAAAGTGCTTGCCATGTAGAAAGCACACATGAAGTATAAGCTAATTGTTTTCTAAACACTGTAACTTGTTCATATGGGTTAGCAGTTATTGCCTTTCTTTTTTATTTAAGATTTATATATTTAAGAGAGAGAGAGAGTGAGAGAGCAGTGGAAGGGGCAGAGGGAGAATCTCAAGCAGACTCTGTGCAAAGCGTGAGCCCAAGGCAGGGCCTGATCCCACAATCCTGAGACCATGACCTGAGCCAAAACTAGGAGTCAGAAGCTCAACCAGCTGTGTCACGCAGGTACCCCAGCAGTTATTCCTTATTTATTTTGACTAAACGTTAATTCACTGAAAACTGAGTCATAGTAAATTTCAAGAAAGCAGGATGATGTAATTAATTTTCACTACCATGAAAGACATTTCAGGAGTATCAAAGAGAAAGAAACCTGGATTAAAAGAAGGCAGGGAATTTGGATTTTAGTTTCAGATATGTCCATGTTTTTGTGAATTAAGGTAAATAATTTGAATGTCTATGTCCTGGTTTCCACCTATCTAGTAATTCTGTTTTTGTTATTTCACATTATTGATATGAGATTAAAACAAGAGCATAATTATGGAAGTTCTTTGAAAAAATAGTAATCACTCTATAGATAGTTACTATTCTAGTTCAGTTGATCCTTGAATGTTTGAACTGTATGAATGACTTATATGTGGATTTCTTTTTTGATATGGTTCTGTAAATGTATTTTCTCTTATGATTTTCTTAATACTTTCTTTTTTCTAGCTCACTTTAAGGATACAATAGAAAATACATGTAACATACAAAATGTGTGTTAACTGCTTATGTTATTGGTCAGGCCTCTGGTCAACAGTAGGCTATTAGTAGTTAAATTTTGAGGAAGTAAAAAATCATACACAGATTTTTGACTGCCTGGGTGCTGGCATCCCCAATCTCTGTGTTGTTCAAGGGTCAGCTGTATTATATCTCTGGGACCTAAAATGGACATTAAAGAAATATCCCATTTGGCTGCCTATTCTATACTTGCACACACATATTTTAGTATATGCAGAATGGTGCAGGGGTGCTAGATCACTTCAGAACATATATGCTAAGACAGGTGGGAGACACAGTTCCAGTCCTTAAGAAGTTTACCAGTTGTGGGAGTGGCTCTGTCAGTTAAGCATCCGACTCTTGATTTCAACTCAGGTCATGATCTCAGGGTCATCAGATCAAACCCCATGTCAGGCTCTACACTGAGCATGGAGTCTGCTTGGGATTTTCTCTCTCCCCCTCTCTCAGCCCTCCCCCACATGTTCTCACACATGCTCTCTCTCTCAAAAAAAAAAAAAAATTGAAAAAGAAGTTTACCATTGGGTAGAGAACAAATAAGTAGAAAAGAAGCCAGAATTTGGTGAGAGCTAAGGCATAAGTAGCCCTGGAGGGGAAGGTCAGAGAACAAAGACATATACACATTTGAGTTTTAAAAAAGGAAAATGGGGGATCACTGGGTGGCTGAGCGGTTTAGCACCTGCCTTTGGCCTAGGGCGTGATCCTGGAGTCCCGGGATGGAGTCCCACGTCGGGCTCCCTGTGTGGAGCTTGCTTTTCCCTCTGCCTGTGTCTCTGCCTCTCTGTGTGTGTCTCTCATGAATAAATAAATAAAATCTTAAAAAAATAAAATAAAAAGGGAAAATGGTTTTACATTAATAGATCATCAAAGTACTTTGAGATCTTCTTTTTCTTCTTGTCTTTTGTAATATTGATTTCTTACATACCCCAAATTGATAGTACTAAGGCAAAGAGACTTTCACTATTCTTAGTATCTTATTTAATATAAACTAAACATAATCATAAGCAAGGCTATATAATAGAACTTTATATTGGCAACCTAAGTAAAATTTGAGTTACTGAAAATTCAGTATTTTATACTCTTCTTTATGAAAAGGTTGATGTTTTTCATGTGTGCCTATTATGTTTAAATGTTTTGAAGCTACTAATGCATGAAATTCTACCAACTAATACTTGGTTATGAAAGGAACATTTTGATATTAATTGTCATATAAAATTTATATGAAGTTGGTAAAGAAAACTCACCATGTTAAAACTCCACAATCTCAATGTAAATCCATCCTTTCTACTATTAAAAGACCTTCCTCTTGCAGCTCTTGCATTCAGATCTTTATTTTTTTTAAAGATTTTATTTATTTATTCATGAGAGACAGGGAGAGACAGAGACAGAGACAGAGGGGCAGAGGGAGAAGCAAACTCCATGCAGGGAACCCGATGTGGGACTCGATCCCGGGACTCCAGGATCATGCCCAGGGCCAAAGGCAGGCACTAAACTACTGAGTTACCCAGGCATCCCCAGATCTTTATTTTTTATATTTCAACTTTGACCCGCTGTTTTGTGGTATGTTCAAATGATTTCAATATGAAAGGTAAGCTTAGTGATTCTTTGAGGAAACTAGAAAAATGTGATTATTTCTGCTAGGCTTAGATTTATCTTTAATAAATAAAGATAAAAATAGAAATAAATATCTTTGATATCTCCATGCAGATTTGGTAAAACAGCAGATAACTCTGGATTTCCCAAAATGGTATTTCTACTAAATATTTGGTTTAGTTGTGACTTGATTTGAAGATTTAATATGCAATTACCATACAAATAAGGCATTTTTCATTTTATTCATGAGTCCTATAACATCAAAAATATCAAGTTGAGTTTTGAGGTTTGTTAAGGTATTTTTATGCAGCTTGGAATGCTTTGGGTAACCTCCCAATCCTGAAGATCTGAACCATTCAGTCTCAGTGTAAGCAAATACTTTCAAGGGGACTTTGGGTGGGATATAACAGTGAACCAATTCAAGGGCTATGGAGCATCTTACAATGTCATGAATGGTAGGACCCATAGATGTAGATGAATGCAGGATTCTCACCTGTGCTGTATTTGGCAAATATTTGTTGAGCATACTATGCCAGGTTCTGCCCTAGGCCACCAATGACCTGCCAGGTCTCTATTCTTGAAGAATTTACTTTTACATTAGTAAATATTAAACAAGAAAGTAAATTGTAGTAAACTTTATGAAGAAAATAAGCATGACAATACTTGGTAACAAATATGTCATATATGAATATGTATGAATATGTCCACAAGTAATGGATCAGTTTGGGGACTTAATTCTAGTGCTTCCAAAATGGGGAATCAGGAGTTTCTTGTTTCAAAAAAAATTGTCACTTAACAATTGTTAACAAGGTTAACAAGGTTAACAAGGTTAAACAGTTTATTTTTCAGAAAATTTAATCAGAAAAAATGAATCTCTAAGAGGGGGAATTGGTACCCTAAGTCAAGTGCAAGATTATTTGAGCCCTTCACTGAGATAATTATATCCTACAACTGAAAAACACAAGGAAATGCTACCACATTCCTATATCCAACTATTCCTTCACTGGGACCACACTAGATTATTACGGCTATATAGAATGGGGTGATATTTGGGAGGGCAAGTCATCCCTCATCATTTTTCTTTTAAAAATATTTTTGTTATTTCAGATATTAGTATCTGTTAGGTCACTTTTTAAGTCATCTAATCAAGATGGAATTGTGACTGGGAATACACTAAGATTAAACTCCTTTGGGAAAAGTTGACATGTCTAAAATATTTGATATCTCCATGCAGGAATATAGTATGTTTCAATTTATTCAAAACGTTTCTAAAGATTGTATTTTTTTTATTCATGAGAGACCCACAGAGAGAGGCAGAGACATAGGCAGAGGGAGAAGCAGGCTCCCTTTGGGGACCCTGATGTGGGACTCCATCCCAGGATCCCAGGATCATGACCTGAGCCAAAGACAGATTGCTCAAATACTGAGCCACCCAGGTGCCCTGAAAACTTTTCTTTTAAACATACAGAAAGTGCGATTTTTTTCTTAAGTCTTGTTTCTTAAGTATTCCTTAGTATTTTGCAATTTTTATTTCTTTGTGAATAGAATTGTTTTTCCTCAGTATATTTGAATTGGTTATTTCTGGCACATAGAAAGCTAGCCCTCTTTGTATTTTTATTTTGATTTAGCTGCCTTTCAGACCTCTTATTTGTTCTATAATTTTAGGTTTTTTCCTGCATTCTCTATTTTTTGTACACAGTGCCAACATGCTGAGGTATTGGAAACCTTATGAAAAAAATAAGGCACTAGCTTGAAGGGGAAGAAAAAGAGATTCACTATGAAACATTTAGAAGTAATTAGTATGTAAACACTAACTTTAACACTAAATTAGTATGATTCCCATAGAGCAGTGGTTCTCAGGCTTGGCTCCCATTGGAATTACCTGAAGAGCTTTAGAAAACCCTGATGGCTGGGTGCCTCCCCCAGATACTCTGCTGTAATTCCTAAGCATCGGGATAGAAAAACTCTGCAGGTGATTCTAACACATATTTATAGGTGACTTAAAATAACAATTTCATTGTCATACAAAAATCTCTCTTTCCTTCCTGATTATTAACTTTGTGTTTTGACATATCTAACTCTTGATTTTAAAGAAAAAAAATATTTTTTAAACATATACTCAGTCTCAAAATCATATCTTCCCTTATTCACCAAGTCTTTTTTGGAGCAGTGTTACATTCCAGACATACTGTTCAGGGTATAGGAATGAATAAAACACATTACCCTCTGACATGCAGGGATTTTTATCTGTTTGAGTACTGGCTTGAGTTGGATTTTGGATTTGTAAGAGACCAGGATAGAGCCTAAGCAGCCGGAAGGATAGAATTACCATTGACCATGATGGAAAATGTTCCAGAAGGAACAGGTTTAAAGAGGAGGAATAGGAGTTAAGTTTGGATCATGTAATACCTGTTTGAAATAACTATTAAAGTCCAAAAGGAGTTAAATAGGCAGGTGGATGTGCATCCATGCTTGGGGGCAGGGAAAGGCTGAGCTGCAGAAATAAATTAGTGATATTTAAAGCCATGAGGCTAGATGAGCTCACCAAATGAATACCCATAGATATAAAAATAAATACATTCAAGGGATGAGGCCTGAGGTTAACTGAAGCTTCAAGATAGAATGCAAGCCAAGAGAAGAAAAATATTTGCAGCATGAGGGAGTGACCGACTGTATCAAATTCTGCTGCTAGGTCAAATAAGATGAGGACTAGGAACTGACCATTGGACTCAGCAACCTTTAGGTTTGTTTTCTATTCCAAAATCATCTCAGTAACCATCCAGGCTTCCTTTTGTGATTTACCATCTCTCTCCCCCTCTGCCCTGCTTCTTGGTATGGGGAAGAGAGAGAGAGTGTTCTTATGTTTGGGAGATTGTAGGGCTCAGGGGTAGCCCCCTAGATCTGGAAATATTGCTTCCTTTTCTTATACTTTTTCTCTCTGAAAAATCTCTCTCAGCTCATTTTGTTAGCCTCTGATGAATAAGGCACATAGATTTGTAAAAAGCAGTTCATTTAAAGATTATACTAGCAATTGCTTTATCATGAAACCATGTCATATCACAGACATGTAAGTAGAATTTACAATTCTACTAATCCCTTAGAAAATCACCCAACACAGAATGAGCAAGTGGGTGAGGTAGAAGGCAGGACTGGGTGTGATAAGCACTGCTGGTGAGGACTTTTGGAACTGTTTGGAGTTTTGCTACACTTCATGGCCCTCACTTCCAGCTTCTTCTCAGAGCTCTTTCCATGATAGCTCCTGAGATCTGAACTGGTCAGGACACTTGGAAATGGGCCCATCTTTCACCTTTCTGGATCTTCCCTTTCCCGGCTAGAATAATAAAATGAGACCTCGAATTAGATGAGCTATTTCTCTTTCAATTTTAAGGATTTATAATTCTTAAATATGAAATAACCATTTCATGTTCTATAGCTTGAACAGTCCTTACTTTTAAAGTTTCTGATTGGGCTAAAATACTTCTGTGTGCAGTGCTGGCCATTCCTTTGCCTTCTATCTGACTTAGATTTTGAAACAGGCTAATGGGGGGCAGGGTGCCTGGGTGGCTCAGTGAGTGAAGTGTCTGACTCCTGGTTTCAGATCAGATCATGATCTCAGGGTTGTGAGTCCAGCTCCGTGCTCAGCACTGAATCTACTTAAGATTCTCCTTCTCCCTCTGTCCCTCCCCTCTTCTTTTTCAAATTAAGTAAATAAATGAATAAATCTTTTTTAAAAAGGCCAATAGGTTAACCCTTAAATGAGATTTACACTGGTTTATTTCATCATCCTACATTCCAATTTCTGAGTAACCTAAATGTGATGTGTTTCCCCTTGAATAGTACCACATTCATTTATTCTGTAGGTAGGATTTAGTAGCTATGTGTCAGGTACAACAGTAATCTCTAGCAAGGCAGTTCTTACTCTCAGTTGGAGGAGATAAAGAGATGGCCAAAAGAAGGTGATATTTGGTTTCCAGGAGAGGACAAAGAATGTATCACAGAGAAGATAAGGGCTTCAGGTGAGAAGGATGAGAAAGACTTTATATATGTAATCTAAAAACAGACAGGCATCCCAGGCAGAGAAAATGCACATAACTCTGAGGGAAAATGGCATATGTGGGAGGAAGGTCACAGAATGCACTGAGGAGCCTGCAGTTAATGAGCCTGAGTTTTTAGCAGGAGGTGGAATATGGGGAACATTATATACTGAACTAGGCAAGTTATGGCTTTATTTTATTTTTTTCTTCTGGGGCAGCGGAATTGACAAAGGACTTACTCCCTGGCATTCACTGGGGCATATGATATTATTCACCAGAATCTCCAAGGTATACGCATAGGGTGAACATTCAACATGCACTCCCTTTGGGTGTTCCAATATAACCCCCCTCCCCCCCCTCACACATCCTCCCTTCCAAAAAGCCATAACCCTCAAATGCTGTGGAATGAGTTTGTCCAAGTGTTCTGAGTTTGAGAACAACTGCAGAAGGTGAGAAGCACCAGTAGGAGTGTTTTCCACAGGAAAATGTCTTGATTTGATTTGATAATTTCTATTCCCTCATCTTTTTTTGCAGATATCTTACCATTAAAATTGAGATGTAGATTATATTCCACAGATGTATGTGGAAAAGAACAGCACAACGTCTGCACCCAGCGTTGCCCAGAATGCGTGACTGGAGCAGTCAGAAGGCTCTTTTCAGGTTGTTAATGAATCTGCTTGCTTTACCTACAAAGCTAATTTAGATTGTCTTTAAATAGTATAGAATCTTTTGAAAATATCCTCAAAATCTCACATTTTTTCCTCAAAATCTGTCAGACTTAAGAGTGACAAAAAAAGGGGGAAAATATGCAAACATGTGGTTCCCAAGGGCACTTAAACAATAATAAAAGAAAAATTTCATTTTACAAAATAATTTATTAAATTATTTCTTAAGTAGCAAGTTATCCTCGTAACGTGATGTACATGAGTTCAACTACAGGTCTTCTCTGAAACCTATCTTTTGGATAGTGAAGCTCACAGATTCCTCTGAATGAGATAAATTAAAAAAGAGGAAGCTAGAAATAATGAAAATACATCCTTAGGACTTAAGTGGGGCAGGATCCTCCTCCCTCAGTTTGGAGCCTAGGTGTCTGGAGAAGAGCTTTCTATAACCATGTGGTTGAACGATCTTGTCCTGCCTCCACTCTTATTATAACAATGCAAAGGGTGGTCAAACAGTAAAGTGAGGCGGTTACATGGTCACTTAATTATTGATGATATTCTGGTTTTGAATTCAAAGAGTCAGGAAGTTCATGGGCTTTCTTCATAGTGGCCCACAGCCCTACTGCAGCTTTCTACCATCTAGGGAGAGTCCTTTTCTTAGAGCAGTGTTTAAGTATATTGTGGAACACGGATGCGCTGAGAGAGAAATAACATCTCCTCCTCCACAAAGAGCTGAAGGAAGCCTGTGGGAGACAATTACCACCTGGCTATCGACTGTGTTATTGGTAAATAAAGGCCATTTCTAAACAGAGATCAGTTGAACCAAAACACTCTGAAGCTGTGGCTGCGTTGAGGGACAGCACCACCTAATGGTAGGAGACACACAGGAATGGATGCCCATTGGTATGCTTTTCCATTCTGCATTTTGAACACTTATTCTAAGACTTAGGGATGCATTGTGGATACAGCAGTCTCTTTTCATAACCGGCTTAACCAGATAGCCTCCGACTGAGCCTCAACACTGTGTTTTGCAGTGGTTTGCTGCCTAGTAATTATAATGATGGCCAATGTTTTTTTGAGGTCTTGTTATAACAAAGTATTAGGCTAAGTCCTTTCCCCAGGGTTTCTGTGTACAGTTGTATAGGTTGTGCCCTGCATAGGGATGCCTTGGGTGAAGGCACCAAGGGAATGAAATCATCTTCATCTCCAGTCATTGATATGAGTGGCCTGGCGAAGGGCTGTGCCTGCCTGGAGAGAGAGTTGAGATTTTCTAAATTGCACAAAGGTGATGTCTAATGCAATCCTGTCATCTGTGCATTAACTCACATTTAATCCTCACAACACTCCTGCAAAGTAAGTGTTACATTATCATGGTCCTTTCTCAAGGAGGAAGTAAGCCTTAGGAAAGGTTAAGTAAATTGCCCAAGTTCCCAGAACCAGTGAGGGGGCACAGCTGACAGACTTGATCATATGCTAAGATACCTCCCAGCAGCGTGAGTGTGTGTGTGCACATGCACACACAGGTGCTTCTGTGTCAATTACCGTCTCCATCCCCATGCTGGAATGAGAGAGGTAGTGTAGTGTCTTCTCACTACAGAGGAGCTCCACTCAAGTGGCCCAGAGCAGAGGCAAGCTCAGAGCTGCTCCAGTGTCTGGCAAGTGTGATTGAATGTCTGCTCTGCTCAATGATTCAAGCAACTCAACAAGTAGCTAAACCAAAACGACATCAAGCATTGCATTAGAGAACCTAGGGTTACCATATACCTCAAGCCTTCACCTGCTACCTTTGCTTAACTTGTATGCTCTCTGAACAGACTTTGCACATTCTTTCCTGTATCTTATTCACCCTGTAACCCATTTCAAATGCCTTTTGTTGCCACTCCCCATCTCTGCGTACAGAAGTCTTGCTCCTTTAAGACCCAGCACCTGGGTGGCTCAGTGGTTGAGCATCTGCCTTTAGCTCAGGTCATCATCTTGGGGTCCTAGGGTCAAGTCCCGCATCAGGTTCCTTGCAGGAAGCCTGCTTCTTCTCCCTCTGCCTATGTCTCTGTCTCTCTCTGTGTGTCTTCCATGAATAAATAAATAAAATATTTTTTTTAATAAATAAAATCTTAAAAAAAAAGACTCAGATTCACTCTTCCTTCTCCACCTCTACGAAATTTTCCCAATCATAATTCATCTCCTTTTCTTCTTTACTTTCCGATTATATATTTGTTTGCCTTGTACTATATGTGCATTTCTTACATTGGGTTTTAATCTGTAAACAGGTTAATCTGAGGACACAGGATGTAATGCATGGGATTTGCACAAAGCAGGAGTGCAGTAAATGGGAATTGAATGAAAGGCCTGGGGACCTAAACAAGAGCAAGAGAAACCTGCAGCTTCACCATAGGTTTCATGTTCTTACTTAAACTAAATGTCTAAATAGGCATTTCATAACACAGGGAATAACAAGCTGGGAGTCTGAAGGCAAATCCACAATGTATTGCATAACATAATAGATTTGATTTTAATAAAGACCTAGTGAATAATTTAATTAGTGTGATTTGCCATAATTAACTCCGCTCCCAGGAGCTGAGCAAGTTATAACTTTGCAAATCTCTTGGTAACAGGCAGATTGCAAACTAGTTCAGAGTTAATTTTTAACTTTCACTTTGGCTATGATTGTCTATTAGAACCTCAGGCTAAAGATAAGCAAAAATTAAGTCAAAGAAAGAAACAGAAAAGTCATTCAGAATATTTCTGAGAGTATTTCTAGAGAATGTATTTTGCATAGAAGTGAATTGGGAATTAAAAAAAAGACTTTGGGAAACAAACAGAACTATTATAACCTCTGCAGTGAGTCTATAG
This sequence comes from Canis lupus familiaris, assembly GCF_011100685.1. Taxonomy (NCBI): domain Eukaryota; kingdom Metazoa; phylum Chordata; class Mammalia; order Carnivora; family Canidae; genus Canis; species Canis lupus. Next base: position 11,928,752 of record NC_049235.1, read on the forward strand.
CAATGTAGAAATTTAACAATAGTCATTTGAAAAATAAATTTAGGATTCTTCTTCTATAATTCTAACAAGATATTTTTATCTAAGATTTTTTTCCCAATTAAGGTTTGCAATTATTAAGGAAAACATATTACAATGGAATCAATGTATTCAAATATAATTGGTAAATTATATGACTATATGCTAAGATACCTCCCAGCAGTGTGAGTGTATGTGTGTGTGTGTGAACATGACCCGCATTTTTATATATTGGATAACGCTATTAATACGGTTTCTTTTTTCTTACCTTTGCATATAAAGTATCTTGTATTTAAACTGTGTTATCATAGATTTGTATTAAGAAAGACAAAACGGGATATGTCAGATAGGAAATAGGAGAAATAAGACTTCACAAAGTTTACTGATGGCAATGGTTCAGTTGCCTGAAGATCTACAAGAGGGAGGGTGGACTATAGGATGGAAAATTCTAACCAAGCACACATGAGTATCATTGATAAAGGAAAGGGTGAGGCATTGAATGAAATTTCTGTACTTCATAGCAATCTCTCTCATAAGCTCTAATATTAAAAGGGCATATACACCCTCTTACACTGTTGGTGGGAATGTGAACTGGTGCAGCCACTCTAGAAAACTGTGTGGAGGTTCCTCAAAGAGTTGAAAATAGATCTGCCCTATGACCCAGCAATTGCACTGCTGGGGATTTACCCCAAAGATACAGATGCAATGAAACCCTGCACCCCGATGTTTATAGCAGCAATGTCCACAATAGCCACACTGTGGAAGGAGCCTCGGTGTCCATCGAAAGATGAATGGATAAAGAAGATGTGGTCTATGTATACAATGGAATATTCCTCAGCCATTAGAAATGACAAATACCCACCATTTGCTTCGACATGGATGGAACTGGAGGGTATTATGCTGAGTGAAATAAGTCAATTGGAGAAGGACAAACATTATACGGTCTCGTTCATTTGGGGAATATAAATAATAGTGAAAGGGAATAGAGGGGAAGGGAGAAGAAATGGGTAGGAAATATCAGAAAGGGAGACAGAACATGCAAGACTCCTAACTCTGGGAAACGAATTAGGGGTGGTGGAAGGGGAGGAGGTCGGGGGGTGGGGATGACTGGGTGGCGGGCACTGAGGTGGGCACTTGATGGGATGAGCACTGGGTGTTGTTCTGTATGTTGGCACATTGAACACCAATAAAAATAAATTTATTATTAAAAAAATAAATAAAAGGGCATATACAACAGATGGTCAAGGTCCCTATAAGGCAGATAAATATAAAGATTAGTATAACAATGTTAGGAAAATTAAAGCCTCAGACTATTAAAATAACATGTATCTAGGTCAAGGCAGGTTATTTGCTGGACACTGAAAAACATCCAGTTCTGATTACAGAAATATTGCTGATAAAGTTGGAGCAAGACAGGGGTGCCTGGGTGGCACATGTAGTTAAGATCTGTCTTTGGCTCAGATCATGATCTCAGGGTCCTGGGATTGAGCCCATATCAGGTTCCCTGCTCAGTGGGGAATTTGCTTCTCCCTCTCTCTCTGCTGCTCCCCCTGCTCTCTCTCTCTCTCTCTCTCATAAATAAATAAATAAATAAATAAATAAATAAATAAATAAATAAATAAATAAAATCTTTTTAAAGATTATCAAAAAAATTGGAGCAAGACAGAATGAAAAAGGTATCAGGAGGCTTTGAATGGCTAAATGTTGTGATTTTTTTTTAACTGATGTAAAATATAAGCAGGTAATTTATGAGCAGTTAGGACAGAGATAGATAATCCAGTATGGATTGTGAATAACTTCTATCATTGGAACTTTATTTTACCATTCATGTACCCTTTCATTTATTCAACATTGTAAAAGTAATTTCTATGTGTAAGGTACTATGCTTGGCATTTTTTTCCACAAGGAACACTAGTTGGTAAAGGTCATAAAATTTCTACAAGGCCTTTGACAGAAACTCACTTAGGAACCCCAGGGATAAAATAAAGAAACATGCATGAAGAAAAGGTTAAGTGGGTCAAGACTAAATAACCATACCCAAGGAAAATCTTAATAAAATGCTGAAATGATTTGACTGTGTTCAAGAAGTTCCATGTCTTTATTAGCCTTTTTTTCCCCCACTTTAAATCCATCAAATTCTGTTTTATTCCTGGTCTATTTTTTTTATTGGAGTTCCATTTGCCAACATATAGCATATCACCCATATAGCATATCACCCAGCATATGTCAAGTGCCCGCCTCAGTGCCTGTAACCCAGTCACCCCAACCCCCCACCCACCTCCCTTTCCACTACCCCTTGTTCATTTCTCAGAGTTAGGAATCTCTCATATTCAGTCATCCCCACTGCTATTTTCACTCATTTTCTCTCCTTTCCCCTTTATTCCCTTTCACTATTTTTAATATTCCCCAAATGAATGACACCATATAATGTTTGTCCTTCTTCGATTGACTTATTTCACTCAGCATAATACCTTCCAGTTCCATCCACGTTGAAGCAAATGGTGGGTATTTGTCATCTCTAATGGCTGAATAATATTCCATTGTATACATAGACCACATCTTCTTTATCCATTCATCTTTCGATGGACACCGAGGCTCCTTCCACAGTTTGGCTATTGTGGACATTGCTGCTATAAACATCGGGGTGCAGGTATCCTGGCGTTTCACTGCATCAGTATCTTTGGGATAAATCCCCAGCAGTGCAATTGCTGGGTCATAGGGCAGGTCTATTTTTAACTCTTTGAGGAACCTCCACACAGTTTTCCAGAGTGGCTGCACCAGTTCACATTCCACCAACAGTGCAAGAGGGTTCCCCTTTCTCCACATCCTCTCCACAAACAACATTTGTTGTTTCCTGTCCTGTTAATTTTCACCATTCTCCCTTGTGTGAGGTGGTATCTCATTGTGGTTTTGATTTGTATTTCCCTGATGGCAAGTGATGTGTAGCATTTACTCATGTGCATGTTGGCCATGTCTATGTCTTCCTCTGTGAAATTTCTGTTCATGTCTTTTGCCTATTTCATGATTGAATTGTTTGTTTCTTGGGTGTTGAGTTAGATAAGTTCTTTATAGATCGTGGATACTAGCCCGTTATCTGATATGTCATTTGCAAATATCTTCTCCCATTCTGTAGGTTGTCTTTTAGTTTTGTTGACTGTTGCTTTTGCTGTGCAGAAGCTTCTTATCTCGATGAAGTCCCAAATATTCATTTTTGCTTTTGTTTCTCTTGCCTTCATGGATGTATCTTGCAAGAAGTTGCTGTGGCCCAGTTCAGAAAGGGTGTTGCCTGTGTTCTTCTCTAGGATTTTGATGGAATCTTGTCTCACATTTAGATCTTTCATCCATTTTGAGTTTATCTTTGTGTATGGTGTAAGAGAATGGTCTAGTTTCATTCTTCTGCATGTGGCTGTCCAATTTTCCCAGCACCATTTCTTGAAGAGACTGTCTTTTTTCCAGTGGATAGTCTTTCCTGCTTTGTCGAATATTAGTTGACCATAGAGTTGAGGGGTCATTTCTGGATTCTCTATTCTGTTCCATTGATCTATGTGTCTGTTTTTGTGCCAGTACCACACTGTCTTGATGACCACAGCTTTGTAGTACAACCTGAAATCTGGCATTGTGATGCCCCCAGCTATGGTTTTCTTTTTTAATATTCCTCCGGCTATTCGGGGTCTTTTCTGATTCCACATAAATCTTTTTGTAATTTTTTTTTATTTATTTATGATAGTCACAGAGAGAGAGAGAGAGAGAGAGAGAGAGAGAGGCAGAGACACAGGCAGAGGGAGAAGCAGGCTCCATGCACCGGGAGCCTGACGTGGGATTTGATCCCGGGTCTCCAGGATTGTGCCCTGGGCCAAAGGCAGGCGCTAAACCGCTGCGCCACCCAGGGATCCCTGATTCTACACAAATCTTAAGATGATTTGTTCCAACTCTCTGAAGAAAGTCCATGGTATTTTGATAGGGATTGCATTAAATGTGTAAATTGCCCTGGGTACCATTGACATTTTCAAAATATTAATTCTTCCAGTCCATGAGCATGAAATATTTTTCCATCTCTTTGTGTCTTCCTCAATTTCTTTCAGAAGTGTTCTGTAGTTTTTAGGGTATAGATCCTTTACTTCTTTGGTTAGGTTTATTCCTAGGTATCTTATGCTTTTGGGTGCAATTGTAAATTGATTAGCCCTTTAAGTTATATAACTATAACTAAAACCCACCAAATTTGGGGGTTTGCAAAACCTGGGAAGGAAAGAATTATTGCAGAAAGAATTTGAGTTGACTTATCACAATAAATAAAGTATGACAAAATTTCATGAATTAAAATGGATCTGAGTAAAAAACTGGAGCTAAAATAAAAGTGCATATCATTATGATGGGTTCACCTGTCTTAAATGAACCAAAAATTGGCCTTAATCTTTCTAAAAGCTGTTAAAGGAAACCAGATCATTTATAGAACTATTTAATGTAAAACATAGTGCTTGGTACTAGCAGGGTGGCAGTATTAGTATCAAAGTAATAGTGAAACACATCCCTGGAAATAATAGAACACAAGTGCTCATGTTTTTGTCAAAATACAAAATTATCTTAACATGCTAGAAAAATGGGGAAAATCCAACAATGGAATTTATCAAGGACATACTAAAGCCATACATTGAAGTTCAAAATATTAGTCACATAGGTTTGTGAGGTAAAAACCTGGTTTAAAAGCCAATAATATTAAAAAAAAAACCCAGATACCTTAATTGTTAAATTAAGGTCTTAATTAAATTAAGTATGAGTGAGTTATGCATAGCTATTTTTACAACTACAATCATAATCTTACCTGATATTAATAGAGGAACAGTTTTCCAATCAAAATAGATCATAATAAGTTTTCTGGTTTGAACACAGATAATAAGTTTGTATTTTTCTATTTTTTTTTTTCTGGAAATTGATGCAAAAGCAACACGGAGAATGACAACAAAACAAATGTAAATGTCATTCTCAGCAAAATCAGACTAAAATAATCAGTAGACTTCACAAAAAGTAAGGGCTGCTACAAGCATAAAGATTAGAAAGAAATCTTTGCAGGAGGATGTAAAAAGAAGTAAAGAACAGTGAGAAGGCAGGTGACAGCAGATCTTAAAAACACCAGCACATATACACTTCCTAAAGGTGAAGCACTTATGTTCAGAGTGAGTTCTGCAGTAAAAGTTACAGCAGCAACTAAAGAGAGGAAGGTAGTGACACCAACCCTCTTGTATCTGGTTTGGTTCAGAGAACCAGAAAGAGGCAGCTACACCAAGAAACACATGGATGAGTGATAGCTGCAGGAAGAAGTCCCTGTTCTTTTCTGAACATACTTGGCCCAGGAAAATCCAACTTATTTTAAAATGATTAATAAATATGGATGTCTTATAGGACAAATGTAAATACAAAGAAAGATAAGGAGGAGAGTAGCAGAACTTTGCAACAGATAAATTACACTCATATGGAAAGTGTTGCCATTGAGTAGATGAAAATTATGGTCATCTCTTTTATCATTAAGTGGAATAACAATGACACAATTTCATCAATGAAAAGACCACAAAGTAGAAATGTGAGAACTAAGTGAACAGGTGGAAATAGAAAAGCAGAAAGTGAACAAAAATCTGGCCAAATTCAGAAAGAAAAAAAAAAAAACCACAAGCTTTTTAAAATCAAATTTGGAAGACTTCTCTAGGGGTATAGACCCCGAAGACAACACAGTATGAAATATAGGGGAAAAAAGTGAGAAGAGAAAACAAAATAGAATGACAAATTTAAAAGCATTAGAAAGGATAGTAGAGTACATATCTATATATTTTTATGTTTAAGACAGTCAAGGTTCAACAAATGCATAGTTGGAGACCCTAAGGAAGGAAGTTTAAAAAAAAAAGAGAGAAGCAAACAAGAATTGAAAGACATAAATAATAAGAACTTCCTGAAATAAAAGATTTAAGTCTAAGTAGGTACAGGATGCACTGTGCGTCTGGGGGAAAATGACCTAAAAATTTAATACAGAGATGTAATCTACTAATGCCATTGGATTTTAAAGATAAATAAAACTTATTTTGCCAGGGTTAAAAAAAAAAAAGATAAAATCATTTATAAAGGGAACAGCAATCTGACATAATATTTCTCCAGAGCAGCACCTAAAGATCCTCAAGGGAAGAAACCATGAGCCAATAATTTTATATCCGGTCATGCTGTCATTCAAGGATCCACTTGTAAGACTAAAAAATACTGTATATTGTTTGCATGAGACCTTCTTAAAGAAACTGGTAGAGGATTAATTCAGCCAAACAATAAATGACTGGGGTAGCTAAGACATATGGATTAGCAGAGAATATTGAAAAAAAATTTACTATAGAACTAGTAACAAAAGCAATGTAGGAATAAGAGTTACAGAACAGAATGTTGACATTACCTAGCCTCACAACATGGAAATGATACAGCTAACATAAATTTGGGATAGGAAGGTAAGTGCAGTATTGATTGCCTCAGTTGGTGTGGCTAGGAAAAAAATGATAAAAAGTAAATCTGACCTACCAAATCATGGAAGTATAAAAATATTTAAACTATCAAGGTGAACACTGAGAAAAGCAATATTTTTTACTAAGATTGAGGGATAGAAAAAATGCAGAGAGGCAGGGGGATGGGTGGGGTCGAAGGAGGAGCATGACTACTTCATTAATTTTTTTCCTAGTAGGGAACTAACAGCAACTGTTTAAAAAAAAATGGAAACCAAGAGAATTATGCAATATTATAAATATAAAGTTAACTAATGAATAAAAAATATATGTTTTTCAAACCTGTGAAGAATTACATAAAAGATAAAAGATGTGTAGGAAAAAGTATTTTTAAAAACTACAAAAATCAGAGCAAATACATCTGTTATACCATTATATGTAAATGAGCCTAACTTGATTAAGGAAAAGGATCAATTTCACACATTCATGGTGATTTTTACCTTTCTCTCTATGTCTTTCTCCCATTTGTGTTGTAGAGCCAAGGGAGTTAGAGGTTAATGGAGTAGGATGTGAATCCAGTAAAGTATACAAGACTGAAATAGAAAAAAAATAAAGAATGGTGTGAAGGAAAATGAGACCGGAAGTACTTAAACTGATATGAACTGCCTATTACTGGATAAACATGACTCCATTCTTCAAGAGAAGATATTAGATACAAATTCTTTTTTTTTCAAGATTTTATTTATTATTTATTTATGAGAGACACACAGAGAGAAGCAGAGACATAGGCAGAGGGAGAAGCAGGCTCCCTTCAGGGAGCCCGATGTGGGACTGGAACCCACTGAGCCACCCAGGCGTCCCTAGATACAAATTCTTTTGAACAAAGTAGAGTGGGTTAAGAAATTAACTGCTTTGCTGTAAGAATGAACTGCTAGAGTAAATACAGATTACTAAAATAATAGACATTAAATAGTACAGCCTCAGGCCATTTAGGATTAAAGGGGAAAGTAAACTTTAAAAAATAGGTTTATTTTATTTTATATATTTTAAAAGATTTTTATTTTTAATTTATTTATTTATGATAGTCACAGAGAGAGAGAGAGGCAGAGACACAGGCAGAGGGAGAAAGCAGGCTCCATGCACTGGGAGCCTGATGTGGGATTCGATCCCGGGTCTCCAGGATCGCGCCCTGGGCCAAAGGCAGGCGCCAAACCGCTGCGCCACCCAGGGATCCCTTGATTGGCCTTTATTTCTGGGATATTCTAACATGAGCAAGGAAAGCTGAATACAGTAAGAAATTGACTCCCTATGTCTTCACTCCAGCACATATACCTGCTTACATCTAGTCCGAGGCTTGCTCCCATCCACCTTGACAGATTATGGTCTGAGCAGATACTGGTTCTGCAAGGGACACGCTGCAAAGGAGCTACAGCTGTGCTTTTAGGATTATTACGTTAATTCTGTTTAGCTTCCCTTTTACACCTTGTTTACTGGCCCTGAGTTACTGTGGGTGTGCTGTTCTCCGTCTTGGTCAGCTGGATTTCTAGGACCAGTATCTACCATTCTTCTTAGCAGGTAGCAGGGAAAGCCTGCTTCTTTACCCTGCTACCCCTCCCTCCTCCAGGCACTGATAGCAACATTTTGGCTATCCCCCTCCTTCTTTTCTTTTACTGCCCCTTGTCAGCCTCATTCATTCTCCAACTATTAAAAATGCATGCAATAGTGTTCTAATGTCATATGAGGGCATATAATCAAGTTCTGCTTATCCGCTAGTCACTGTTCTTAGCCGTGACTTTGTAAGTGGCATATTGGCTCTTTTTGGGTCCTAGCCACTCCTAGACCAGATTTTCTTTTTCTTAATGTTGATATATATCTGAGATATATTTTTAAAATATTTTATTTATTCATGAGAGATACAGAGAGAGAGAGAGAGAGAGGCAGAGACACAGGCAGAGAGAGAAAAGCAGGCTCCATGCAGGGAGCCTGACATGAGATTCAATCCTGGATCACGCTCTGAGCCGAAGGCAGGCACCAAACCGCCGAGCCACTCAGGGATCTGAGATATTTTAGACCAAATTCCTTTATGTTGGACTGCTTATTATGTTTTTTTACCAAGTGAAATTGCCAGAAAAATCTTAAAAAAAAAACAAAAAACAAAAAAAACAGATTCTTCATCCCCTCAATGGTATAGAAGATCGCCAAGACTGCCATTTACAAAATCGGTCTCTTTATCACCACCTCCTGGAGAACTGACTGCATGACTTATGAAGTCATCTTAACTGGCTTTCTACTGAAAAAAAAAGGCAGTTTGGGATATTTTATAATACCTCTAACATTACAGGATTACTTTGTAATGGAGAGAGGCAAGTTGCCTGAATGTATAAGAAGACCCCTGAGACTATTTTTTACTACATTTTATGTTATATATTATAAACTGCATAATATTATATATATTGCAAATAATGGAGCTCTTGGGAATTAAATCTAGATGGACCATGAAATTTGGATTAAAAGTTTCCACAATTAGGGCATCTGGGTGGCTCAGTGGTAGAGCGTCTACCTTTGGTTCCGGTCATGATCGTAGGGTCCTGGGATCGAGTCCCGCATCTGGGTCCCCGCAGGGAGCCAGCTTCTCCCTCTGCCTCTCTCTCTGTGTCTCTCATGAATAAATCAAGTATTTTTAAAAAGTTTCCACAATTAAAATATTTACTCAGCTTTTCAAATAAGATAAAATGAAGTGTAATAAAAAGTTGAAACTGGTGAAAAGATATAAGTGTAGTAACTATTTTTAACTACTCTCATTGACATAAAATGACAGATCTTATTTCTAAATTCTGTTATGGTATTTTTAAAAAATAATTATTGTTGTATTACTATTTTATTAGTATATTATTATTACCATTTATGTTAATAAATGCTTATTTATTTTAATCTCATAAGATGGTTTCCAACTGCTTAAAAAACATTCCTGACTTTCAGCACTTTTTTTTTCTTCTCTGCTTTTAAGTGGAGAGCAGTAGCTTTTGGTACACAGAAGTGGTGCTAGACATGCCCCCTATTGGCAAGGGTGAAGTGGCTAGAAATCTTTATTACTCCATTCTTCTATAGGTTCTATTTTTCAATAGAGATACCTGTGTTTAACCTCAATGTTAAACTTATTCCACATCTGGGTGACAGTGTTGGATATCCCCATTTTCACACACCAGATAACTCAAATAAGTGGAAACTGATAACCACTAAGATAAAAGTTGGTAATGGCTTTTATCTAAGTTATAGCCCAATTTAGAGTGAGGTTCTAAAAACCACCATATAGAAAACATACCAAAAATTATCTGGTTGTAGTCCCTTTTTAGAAATATTCATAGCACAGATAGAAAAGACTGTAAAGAACTAAGATATTTTGAATATGCCTGATATGAATGGAGGCAAAAAAGATGGGTAATGTCTAAACAATTTGAATTTTAACATTTTGGTCTAAGAACTAATTTGAAAAAATATGATTTTCTTTCTTGTCAAGTTCGGGAGAGGGAAAAATACTCCCTGAGGGGACATTATTTTCACCCTTGTTCCCTGACCAGGAAAACTAAGAGTAAACCAGCCAACATAGTACTTGTCCCCTTTAGATTATTAGGAACGAGCCTCTCATGCCCTGAAAATTGAGATGCTTTCTTCCTTTTCAGCCTTTTGGTTTCATGTCTCCCTCAAGTAATTGGCTGGGAAACATAGCTCCAGAGCCTTAGATTCTAGAGAAACACTCTAACTTCCTGACTTTGGTAAGATTCAGCCCTTTGCAGAAGAGTATCTATCATTAAGAAGCAGTGTAGGAGGTCCTAATTCTTCCAGTTACTTAATTTTGGAGAAACAAGACCTCCCTTATTGGGTAGGCTAGGGGTCCTCCACAGAAAATTGTATAAAACATGAGATCCAGATTTTAGCTCTAAGTCACCTGGCCTTGCTAATTTTGTTTACAGAAGAACTTCCTAACATCTGTCTGCTTCCTTAGCAGAGTTCTAACACTTACCCTCTGGGAACTCTCTCCCAGCTGAGAGAATATAATGCATTTGATGTCCTTGCTATTTACATTAAGATATTCCCAAATCCCTTTTCGATATCACAGATGCCAAAGTTGATTTCTCTTTATAGCCAATTCTACTGTCACCAGCCATAGGTGGTGGTGACTATCAAGCTATTAAGCCCTCTCCATACATAGCCTCACACTTCTGCAAATGGACTGGTTCAGAAAACCTACACATTTCCCCACTACATAGAAATGGTTAGCTATGCAGTATACCTTAGCCCGGATCAGCTAGATCTGTCTAGCCGTGGTGTCTTTTAAAAATATGGTACGTCAGAAGCCTGAACTCCTAAAGTTACAACAAATGAAAACACATGTATCTTTTATAATCACATGATTCTACATTCTAGAACACATCCACAATGACAAAAATTCTTAGAATCTGGAGGTACAGGGGATAAAGTTTGTGACCTCATAAACTTCCATTCATCCAAGTTCTGGTGATTATTTCAGCACTATCTGGTTTGAAAAATAAGGACATTTTCTCTCAATCCCACTATGGTTTCCTGAATCTAATCTAGTGTGTCCAGATATAAATGTCACCATGGCAGGAGCAAATTGATGCATCAGACAGTTTGTTCCAGTTCAGTTGTTTGTATTTTTTTATGTGTATACAACCATACACATGCCTGCTTGTATCTTTAAAATGCATATATGCACACATGTTAATATATATTTCCTCTGTCCTGAATTGTAACTGCGAATGATTGAAATACTAGAAGTTAGAAATTATGATGGAAGTTATGGGGAAGCCTAATTCTTGAGTAATCTGAGCTGGGAAAATTATACCCCTATGGCTCATCTTTCTAGGGACAGCTATCCAAATGTAAGAGAGGAAGATATGTTACTCAGTGTTAGTTTATAGGGTTGCTGTAACAAAATACCACACACTCAGTGATTTAAACATCATTAAAAGTATTAGCTCCTCTGTCTGGAGGCTGGAAGTCAGAGATCAAGTCAGTGTTTGGTTTCTTCTAAGGGCTCAGAGAATTTGTTCCATGGCTCTCCCCTAACTTCTAGTGATTTTCTAGAAATCTTTGTTGGTCCTTGTCTTGTAGAAGCGTCATCCCTACCTCTGCCCTCATCTTTGCATTACATTTTATATTCTCCCTGTGTACATTTCTCTGTGTCCAAATATTTCCTTTTAATTAGGATATCAGTAGTATTAGAGAAGGGCTTACTTTAATGAGCCCATTTTAACTAATTACATTTTTAATGGTCCTATTTTTATATAAGGTCAATTTTGAGATAGTGGGGTTTATGACTTCAGTATATGAATTTGGGGGACATATTTCATCCCATACAACTCAGCTATAGGTTTTGCATGTCTTCAAGTAACTCTTGTGAAATTATTCCCTAAAGTGATTATATGAATTCACTCCCACCAGCAGTATATGAGTCCTCCTGGTGCTCTCCATCCTTGCTAACACTTGGTATTGTCATTCTTTACTTTTGTAAGATGGCAGTAAAATTATAGTTAATTTGCATTTTCTTGATTATTAGGGAGGTTGAGTCCTTTTGATGTTTATTGACTTTTCCTGTTTCCATTTTTGTCAATTGTCTATTTTATTCCTTTTGCTTATTTTTCTATTGTATTCATTAAAAAAATATAGTTATTGGGTGCTTCTTATGTACCAGGTACTATTTTAGCCCTTTCAGATATGGTAGGAAAAATTTTCCATCCATATATGGTTTATATTCTAGAAAGAGTGACACATATACATATGTATAAATACATGTCACTTTTTTGTAACTAACCATTTTTGGTTATTTACTTCCTCTTCCCTGCTACCACTGCACTCTAAAAGAGGTGCAAACCTCTTTTAGAAGAACACTTACCAACTGTTAATGCGTGTTTTCATCACCGTTCAGTAAATTCCAGGATGTGGGATCCTGCCTGAAAAATCACGTCCCGGTAACTAACACCTAACGCGTACTCGATAAATGTTTGCAGAGATACGTGGGGAGAAGTGCTGTGATCTGTTATCACTTCCCTGGGGAAACGCGAAGGTGGATGACACACTTCCGGAAGTGAAATGGAAAAGGGCTGAGCCAGGGAATGGCTTCACACCGTGAACTGCACTGGCACAGTAGACTGAAAATACCGATATCCTGGTGCTACGGATCAACCTTGGCTGCGACGAGATCACGGAGAGGACAGCTCCAGGGGACCACGCTCCTGTTACTACACGCTGCACCGTGCAAGGGAGGTTGAGGGATTCGCCAAAGGATAAGCCAGGTGCACATTCTGTGGTAGGTTTCTGGAAATTTGGAGCGTTTCCCTCCGCCTCCGCGCAAGCCGTCAGCGGTCGTCAAGGCAGGAACCCATTCGCCAGACGGAAGCCGCCCAACAGCTCCTTCCTGCAGCGCCTGCTCCGGACTCCGGTGTACTCACTGCGCAGGCGTCGATCCCCCCCCCCCCCCCCCCGAATGGGCGGGGCACAGCCTCCGCCGGGTGGAGATCGCGAGGGGGGCGGGAGCTGCTTCCAAGGTGATAGTGTGGCGGCCTCGGCGCTGGATTGAGCGGGTCTGAGCCGGGTTCCCAGAGGGCTGCGCGTCCCCGGCCCGTCGGCGCTGTCATGGCGGGTGTGCTGAAGAAGGTGAGGCGAATGGAGGTCACTGCTGGGTTTTAGACCGTGGGGGTAGAGTCAGCCCGAAAGCCCCTCACCCCGCGGTGGTGGCGGGAACTGGCGCGGGATGGCCGAGGCTGTTGGGCGGACTCGTTCTGCTGTGGCCTCAGGGAGGACGCACTCCGTAGCCCCGTTCTCCAGCCTAGTGGCTCCGAGAGACCGACAGCTGTTTTTAGGTCGGTAGTAGCCGGGGCGGGGGTGGGGGGTGGGGGGTGGTAGGTCTCTCCTTCCTTAGCGTGGCGGGCGCGCGGAATTGTAAACAGCTTGAATCGTGTTTTGTTTTTGAACAGACCACCGGCCTTGTGGGATTGGCTGTATGTGAGAGCCCACACGAGGTACGTTCCGTGCTGCTCCATTCCCGGATTCCCCAGGACGACCAGAACCCTGTGACCCTGGTAGAAAGGGCAGCGGGGTGCGGATATTTCAAGCCCCAAATCACAGGCCGGCCTGAGAGCCGCCTTGAGACCAGAACAGGGTCTCTCTCTCCTTTGTCGATGGGTCCCGTGCGCGTGCGTCTGCGCCTGCGCGTTCCATGACCTCGTTCTTTTTTTTTTTTTTTTTTTTTAAGATTTTATTTATTTATTCATGGGAGAGAGAGAGAGAGAGGCAGAGATACAGGCAGAGGGAGAAGCAGGCTCCATGCGGGGAGCTCGACCTGGGACTCCAGGATCACACCTCAGGCTGCAGGCGGCGCTAAGCCGCTGTGCCACCGGGACCGCCCCATGACCTCGTTCTTAAGTCCCTTTTCTTGCTGAGTTTTTCCGTAGGCTTCTCGTGCCTTCACCTGTCCCGTTATGAGTACCCTCCCATACCTGTGTCTCCATGTTCCACCGCCCCCCACGCCCTGCCTTGCCTTACCGCGTCTATCGCTCTAGCAGTTAACCCCTTGCGTCATCAGTGGGTCTTTCCCATCGGTCTTCAGAATGCTTCCATCTGAAAAGACTTTAAAGACCTCCCTCGCTCCTTTCAGTAATCACAGCATCTCTCTCCTTCCTTTTATAGATAACTCCAAAGAGTTATCTGGACTTAACTGTCTCCAGTTTCTCTTACTCCCTTTTGAATTCACTCCACCCAGACTTGGCTAGAACCGCTCTTTTCAAGGTCACCATGATTTCTGTGCTGCTGAATCGAATGGTCAGCTCACGTTTCTCATCTTAATTGACTCAGTAGCCGCACCGGCGACGTTTGGCACCGTCTCCATCAAGCGCTTCTGTGCTTGGGAATTCACCTAGTCTTCTGTTTTTTGTCCGTCCCCCCCCCCCCCCCCCCCCGCCCCCTTACTCTCATTGACTTTTCCCTTTCTGGTTATTTCTCATATCCCCACTTAGGAATTTTGGAGTTCTTAGACTTAGTTTTTGGAACTTTTCTCTATTTATATTTGTCTCCTTGTCTGGACTCAATTTAGTGGTTTTAAATACTACCTATACACTGATAACTGTTAAATATCTGTATTGAGCACTGACCTCTGAGAGTCTTGTATATTTAATTGCTGAGTGGATATCTTCACTTGAATGTCAGACCAGGCAACCCAAACTAAACACCCAAAATTGTGTTCCTATTCTTCTCCCTAAAAAATGCTTTTCTCTCAGGCTTGCTCACCTCAATGAATGGCAGTTTCATTCTTGTGTTGACTGAGTTCAAAAACCTTGAAATCACGTCTAATTTCTTATTTATTTATTCATATGTATATTGTGAATATATATGAATGAAACTAGGTGTTAGTACCTATGGATTTTGTACAATGAAATACAAAGAATTCTTTATATAATGTATGTATATTTGTGATTATATTTACTATTTATGAACTCTTGTGAATTATGATCTGGTGTAACAGTTTCTTACCATGTAGCTTTACTACTAACTGCTGTATGTGAACTTGAAGTTCATTGTGCTTTAAGTTCAGTTCTCTTGTTCCTTTTCTTTTAAGCCTGTGTGAAACCTTCATTTTCATGACCAACTCAGTCACCATAAGCTGAAGTATTATGACTACATTTAGTTAAATTTGATCATTCCGATAATCATTGCTTTTATATATTTTTTTACTTCTTCAGAAATTCAAATGAGAAAAATGGAAAAAAATCAATTTGTAGTGCTTAGGATTGCAATTTGAGAAGTAATGATTTAGTAAATGAGTTTATTTTCAAATAGATCATTAGCAATAAGTTAGAATGCAGTTTTATTTTTACTTGTTACCATACCTTTGGCTTATATACAACCTATGTTGTTAATGCAACATAAAAAGTATCCATTTTATACACTTGACCCTTGAATAACAGGTTTGAACTGCTTGGGTCCACTTATGTACATATATTTTTCAGTAAATACAGTATAGTATTGTAAATGTATTTTCCTTAAATGATCTGCTTTTTTTTTTTTTTTTAAGATTTTATTTATTTATTCATTAGAGACTTAGAGAGGCAGAGACAGAGGCAGAGGCAGAGGGAAAAGGAGGCTCCCCGCAGGGAGCCTGATGCAGGACTACATCCCAGGACCCCAGGATCACACCCTGAGCTTAAGGCAGGTGCTCAACCACTGAGCCACCTAGGTGTCCCTCATGATTTTCATAATAACATCTTTTCCCTAGCTTACTTTATTGTAAGAATATAATATGTGATAACATACAACATATAAAGTATGTGTTAACTGTTTATGTTATTGGTCAGGCATATTCGTTATTGGTCAGGTTTTGGGGGAGTCATAAGTTATATGTGGATTTTCAGCCATGCCAGTGATAGGCTCTCTAACCTCAGCGTTGTTCAAGGGTCAACTGTACTCACAGTTTCCTTCAATTATAAAGGTAATAAGGCAAAGACATGAAGAAATTATAACAAGGAAGACTTAAATGCTTTTTAAAAAACAGATGTGAATCTTTTTGTAATTAGTGAGACTTTTTAAAATGTTCTGTTGAATCTTTGATGATACTTTAAACTGGAAATGTATATGATTTGTCTTTTCAGAGGTTAAGAATATTGTACACAAAGATTCTTGATGTTCTTGAGCAAATTCCTAAAAACGCAGCATATAGAAAGTATACAGAACAGATTACAAATGAGAAGCTGAGTATGGTTAAAGCGGTAAGTAGCTGACTTGATTTTGTTTTCTTGGATTTATGGTTTCCAATGCACCATTAAAAAAAGTTAAATTGCTCCCCCCCCCCCCCCCCCGCTCTTCTATTCTTCTGTGCTTTTCTTCCATCCTTTTTCCCTTTCATTCAGCAAATTCCTGTTTACTAATGTTTTCCATATGTAAGCCACTATTAAATACTGGAGTGAAAGAATAACATCATGTCCCTTCTCTAAGTTAACATTGTAGTACATCTCTTCTTTATCAAGTCCTTTGTTGATTGTTGACTTATCTATAGATATATCAGTCTTTACCTCTTTTTGTAGTTTCAGAGTAGAGAAAAATGAAAGTAGAACACAAAAAATGTATGTTGTGTTTAAACAAAACGGTTAGAAAAAACTTGAAAAATGCTTATTACAGAGAGGGTCAAGTTAGTCTCTTAATTACCAAAAATTATATCTTTGTTGGACAGCCCTGGTGGCTCAGTGTTTTAGTGCCGCCTTCCGCCCAGGGTGTGATCCTGGAGACCCGGGATCCAGTCCCACATCAGGCTCCCTGCATGGAGCTTGCTTCTCCCTCTGCCTGTGTCTCTGCCTCTCTCTCTCTCTCTCTCTCTGTGTATCTCTCATGAATAAATAAATAAAATATTTAAAAAAAAGAAAACATAATTACTTTATTAAAAAAATTATCATTGTTATGAACTGACTGTGTTCCCTGCCAAATTATATGTTGAAGCCCTAACCCCCCAGGGTGGCTGGAACATCTATAGAGGTAATTAAGGTTGATGAGGTCATAAGATTGGCCCTGATTCAATAGGATTAGTGTCCTTATAAGAGACAGCTCTCTCTGCCATATGAGAACACAAGAAAAAAGGTAGCTGTCTGCAAGCCAGAAAGAGAGCTCTCATCAGAAACTGACCCTTTTGGACCTTAATTTTGGACTAGCAGTCTCCAGAGCTGTGAGAAAATAATTTTTTGTTGTTGAAGCCGCACAGTCTTTGGTATTTTATTGGCAGCCCTAGCAGACTAATACAAGCATTTTACAGGTCTAAATCAAAGTCCTTAGCTAGACATACCATAGACTGCTGCTAGTTCTTTTATGCCAAACTATATTGCACTTTTGTGCAATTAAAATTTTAAAGTATTACATTTTCACACTAGCAATTATTCACGGACTTCTGTAATTATCCAAAAGTGTTTATAAACTCTAAAAGTAATTTACATATATGTAATAAGTGACCCTATTATATTTTTCTTATTATTAGGTTACCAAAGTGAATAATTATTTTTCCTTAGGGATATGGCAAAACAATGAAATTTGATTTGAAACTTTTATTCTTAGCTTGGCAGTTCTGAAAGTAACTTACAAAGTCTCTAGGGGAAGGTTCAGCATTTATTTTGATTTCATGTTTTCTTTCTGTCTTTTCTTTTTTTTAAAGATTTTATTTATTCATGACAGACACACAGAGAGAGAGAGGCAGAGACACAGGCAGAGGGAGAAGCAGGCTCCACGCAGGGAGCTGGACATGGGACTCGATCCCGGGTCTCCAGGATGGTACCCTGGGCTGAAGGCGGCGCCAAACCACTGGGCCATCAGGGCTGCCTGATTTCATGTTTTCCTTAAGGAAAACGAACTGGTGCATATTTTCCCATCACTGAGTAAGAAATTTCCTTTTTTCTTTTCATGAAGTAAAGCTCTTTCAACATTTTGAATCTTTCCCTGCTTTCCTTCTCTATAACCTTATTCTGCTTTATCACTTTTTTTCTTGTTTTAGCCTTTCATTTTGTTATCTTCCAGATAGCCTCAAAATGTATTTAGCTTATTCCTATCTTAAAAATAGAACTGTTATATTTATATCTTCTTTTACTTCTGCCCTATTTTTCTTTTCTCTCTTAACCATTGTCAACCAAAGAATAGCTTACTGTCATTACTTTCACTTACTAGTTCTAAAATAGTTTTCTCTGACTGGGCTTTTTCAGTTGCCTTGTAACTTAGTGGTCTGTATATAGTTCCATTATACTTCATTACGTGCCCCACACTGTGAATAGAGTGATTTTTTTCCCCCAATATATAAATCTGATCCAGATTCTTCCTGCTTAAAAACATTCTTATAGTTTCCTGGTTAGTGTTTCTCAGAGGCTGAATTTAAGAATGTTTGCTGAGTTAGTTGTATGAAACTCACCTCACTACTTCCATCTGCATGGCTCTGATGTACAGCCAGGTTTGGGAAACACTGGCTTACAGGATAAAGTCCTTAGCATGTATGGAAGGTGTCCCAAGATCTGACTCTGGGTTATCTTCTCAGTCTTACCTTGTCATTTCCTGTTTTATACCCTGTATTTCAGCAACCAAACTGCTGATAGTTATGTGAATTACATGCGATTTAATTTTGTGTTTCTTTGTTGTATTTTCTCTTCCCTCTAACTGGAATCCCCTTAGCTTATCTTTCTGGCACTTCTTACTCAGTTCTCAAGATGTGTTACTTCTCTCTGAAGCCTTTTCTTACTCTCCTAAATAGAGATTGAGAACTTCCTTGATTCTCTTCCATTGTACCTGTCACACTGTATTTTACTTATGTTTTATATTCTGGTCTATAAATTACTTTTGATTGATGATTGCATTCATCTTTGTATCCCAAGAATCTAGCATAGTACCTGGTGCTTATATAAGGTCCCATAGAAATGTTTGTTTATCCAAAAGGCTAAATACAAATAGTTTTTAACAACCTCAGGTACTGCATGATAGTTTATCACCAATTCCTGTTTTTGGTAGAATGATTACAGATTTTTAACCCTCAATAGAGTCCCACACAAAGTCTTTAGTAAATCTTGTTATGATTATAAAACATCTACTTACTAAGCCTAAAATGGAAATAAAAGTAAATATTTTTTCAGATTACACTAGGGAGATAGAATATTGGTGAAAAGTATTGGTTTGTGGCCTGTCCAAAATTTTCTTCTCAGCTCTAATACTTATTTGCTGAGTGACTGTTGGCATATTGTCCATTTCTCTTAGTTTCCTCATCTAAAACTTGGGTATAATAATACCTGCCTGAACACTTGTTAGGACTGAATGAGATAATATATGTAAAATATATGTAAACCATATACTGATCACGCTTAACGTATGTGATGGTAGCTTATTAAGCTTATTAAGCTTAATGACATTCTGCCATTGGTAAATAGAAGTCATCGTATTGACTTAGCTTCAATAAGACAAATTTTGAATTGTCTTCCTACCACAGGATTCTCTTGAGTTGAAATTACTGTTGAACATTCCTTGCCTTCTTTTCTTCAGTCTCCTAGATCTCTTAACAATGACCAGCTTCCCTGTTTTGTTTTCAAATTTTGGCTTTAAGACTCCGTTAATTCTGAGGTAAACAGTCTTTCTCAGACATGTTCATCTGCTTCCCCTTCCTTCTTTTCCAACTATTTTTACTTATTCAAGGAACACTGAATGCCGTTCTATGCCATGTATGCCTGTAGGCATGGAAGCTAGTGCCTCTATGACAATGAACAAAACATTAAAATCCCTGCCTTCTTGGAGATTACACATTCATGGTGGGAGGCAAAGAAGTAAGTAAATAAAGAAGTACATTACATAGCGTATAGAAGATAGTTAAAAACAGTGAAGGAAAATGAAAAGAGAGTGGGTATGTATCAAGTGGTGAGGGATATTACAGTATATATTTGTTTCCTGTGCCTGTTCTAATAAACTTGGTGGCTTAAAACAATAGGAATTTATTCTTTTACATTTCTGGAAGCCAGGATTCTAAAATTAGTATCAAAAGCCCAAATCAAGGTGTTGACAAGGCTGCATTCCCTTTAGAGATTCTAGGGTAGAATCTGTTTCTTGACTCTTCCAGCTCTGGTGGCTTTCAGTATTTCTTGGCTTATGGCCACATCACTCTAATCTCTGTCTCTGTAGTCACATTCCTTTCTCATCTATGCATAATTTCTCTCTGCCTCTGTTTAAAAGGACACCTGAAGTTGTATTTAGGGCCCACTTGGCTGATGTAGGATAATCTCTCTGTTTCAAGATTCTTAATCACAAAGTATTTGCCACACACGCTAACATTCATAGGTTTTAGGGATTAGCTCCTGTACTTTTGTGGGACATTATTTAGCCTACCACAGTATAAATTATTATCAAAGTTGTTCTAAGAAGGTGATATATGAACAAAGACTTGGATGGAAATGAAGGAACAAGCCATGCAGTTATCCCTGGTCAGCCAGCAGATGCCCTGAAGCAGGAACATGCCAATTCCTGTAGAAAATATCTTTTTTTTTTTTTTTCCCCTTCTTTTCATTCTGTGAGCCAAAAAAATCATCCTCTTTATACTTTACTTACATATTTATAAGTATGTATAGAATATAGAACATGGTTTCTGGCTCTCACAAAGCTCAGTTTACTAGCAATAAATACATGTCATTGTATTTTTCTAGTACCTTTTTAGCATTACTTTAAAAAAAAAAATACCTTGTATTGAAGAACAATGTACATAAGGAAAGGAGCAGAAATCATAAATGTAGAGCTTGATAAATTTCCACAAGTCACACCCATATTAACACCAAATCAAAAAAGAGGACATTTCTAGAATGTCCAAACCTGCTTTTCCCCCTCTTAAAGATAACTACTCTTCTGACCTCTAACACCACAGATTCATTTTGCCTGGTTTTGTAACTTTTTTTTTTTTAGCTTTTTATAAATGGAATTATCAGTCCGTGTTCTTTTGTGTGTGGTTTCTTTCACTTAATATTATGTTTGAAAGAATCATCTATGTTCTTGCATATAGTTGTAATTTATATATTCTGACTGCTTTATAGTATTCTGTTATATCCAAATACTATGATTTATTTATTAATTCTCTATATATCATTTGGATTCTAATTTGAGGTTATAATTTGTGCTGTTGTGAATTTTTTTCTTTAAGATTTTATTAATTTATTCATGAGAGACACACAGAGAGAGGCAGAGACATAGGCAGAGAGAGAAGCAGGCTCCATGCAGGGAGCCCCATGTGGGACTCCATCCTGGGACCGCAGGATTACGCTCTGGGCCAGAAGGCAGGCGCTCAACTGCTGAGCCATCCAGGCATCCCCTGCTGTGAATATTCTTAAACATGCCATTTGGTTAATGTATTATAAATTTCTGTTTGGTATATACCTAGGAATGGAATTCTGTGTCACAGGGTAGCATTTACCTCACATACTAATGCTCTCAGAGGAAATAGAGGAAATACTAAGAAAATAAAGTAGTATTTTAAAATCTGTATTTTAGAAAGACTAAATGGATATCATATTTCTTAATCTTGATCAGCAGTTAATATTAAGACAGAAAAGCAATAAAAATAGAGAGATTAGACTTTCCACCAGATAGTTGGCAAACATTAGTAAGGGTATAATGAAAGAAAAACTATGTTTGCTATAATAAGTGCTATTTTATATTCGTGTCTTTTTAATTAGGATGTTGAAACATTCAGATATTGTGTTCCTTTTTTTAAATCTTTTTTTTTCCCTTAAACTATAGGAACCAGATGTTAAGAAACTAGAAGACCAACTTCAGGGTGGCCAACTAGAAGAGGTGATTCTTCAGGTAAGAAAAAGTTGACTGTTTAGATGTTTGGCTTTAAATGGTCAGAGGCACTGTGCTTAAGAGACACAAAATTGACATCTCAGAAAAAAAGGAAAACTAAGTTTCTTTCTTTATGTCAGCTCTCAATACAAGAATAATTACATATAGGAAATACTTCAATTATGTACATGTCAATTAAATATCAGTAATTTTAACTTGAATTTATGAGGCTTCTGTTGGAAATTTGGAGTTTAATACACCTTGAATTTCATCAGCGTGTTTTTGTTAGCCTTTAGTTCAAAGGAGTAACACAATAATACTGTTATTTGAATAATTTTATCTTTTTAGATAGAAATACTTTTATATATTAAGGGCTTAGCATATTTTTAATATGGAGAAATACAGATATTTTGAACCATAAAATCATAAAATTAAAATGTATTTTTGACTTTTAGATTAAAATATCTATGCCTTTTTTTTTAAGTCGTGCATTTTTCCCCCCAATTATAAGTAAGGTTAAACTTAAAATATGTTCCTGTATTTTGTGTTTTATAAATTCTATAATTAATCTTTTAATTCTATCATTTGTTTTTAATGTTTTTCTTCTATATTTCTTTTGCGTGTTTTTTAAAATAAGAGAGATTAACTTTAAACTCTTGCAATATTATTTGAACTTTTTTAGTCTTTTCTTTGCCTTTTGACTTCAACTGAATATTTTCTTTCATATATAGAGAAAGAAATATATTTTCTTATATATATTTCTTTCATATATTTTTTAAAATTTTTACTTGGTCAAATCACTCTCCCCCTTTGCCTCACCACTTCAGCTCCCCCTCCCATATTATAGGTTTAGATGTCTACCCTTATAAGCCACCTGATATTCAATTGTTTCATTTAATTTGTACATTTTGTATGTTTTAAAAACAGTTATTTTTTGAGTTTTATTAAAAGACAAATGAAAGGTGATTAGGGAGGTATATCACCAATAGACATGATATATAAATTCAGAAGAATTGTTAGATGGCTCTGTTAAAAAGAGGAATAGGGCATTTACACAGTTTTTTGAATGTAGACTCAATCATTCAAAGGCCTTCTATTCATTTGCCAGCTGTTGTACCATGTGGGAACTTGCTGCTAACTTATTATTGTCCTTTTTCTGTTCCTCTTTCTTTTCTGTCAGATTTTACTTTGATCATGACTTTAGTTTAACTGATAAACTAATTTATCATGCAGTTATAGACTCAGGGTACAGTTAGGTATTTTTAAATCAGCTGTGCAGTTCTCCACATTTTCACAGACAGTATTAAGGTTAAATTTTAATAATGTTTTACTTAACCTAATATATTTAAAATATTTTGAAACATATAAAAATATTGATATATCTCACATTCTCTTTTTATTCTAAGTCTTTAAAATCTTCTGTATGTTTTATACTTGCAGATCTGAATTTGTTTTTTTTTTTTTAAAGATTTTATTTATTTATTCATAGAGACACAGAGAGAGAATGAGAGGCAGAGACACAGGCAGAGGGAGAAGCAGGCTCCGTGCAGAGAGCTTGACGTGGGACTCGATCCAGGGTCTCCAGATCTGCTGGCTGCCCAGCAGATCTGAATTTGAACTAGCTGCATCTCAAGTGCTTACTGAATAGTCACATGTAGGTAGTAGCTACCATTTTGGACAGCCCATTTCTAGAGGGATAGTAAATAAGGTAAAGGTACTGTGTTAGAAGCCCAGGAAGAAGGAAGGAGTAGGTAACAGGGGTCACGTGTACCTGGGTCCAGCTACCTGAAATGGATTGACCTTAGTGATATTCAGGGTCAGGTACCCTCCCTACACTACACAATGCCTTGGAGGCTTAAAGAAAGCATGAATGGTCAAGAGACCCAAGCCAAAGAGCAGTCAGGGAAACAGCCATCTTTAGGGATATTTTTAATCAATATTTATGCTGTTTTCTCATTTCAGCATCAGTAAATCCCTCTACCCTCAGATTTCTGTTAATGTACTTTTTAACTCACTGTTTATTTTAGACTGTTACTGGAAACATAGATGCGCTATTTGGCACCACTGGCATTAGATGAAGCATTGCCTTTTCTATAGAATTACAGCTTGTGGGATCCCTGAGTGGCTCAGCAGTTTAACACCACCTTCAGCCCAGGGCATGATCCTGGAGTCCTGCGATTGAGTCCCACATCAGGCTTCCTGCATGGAGCCTGCTGCTCCCTCTGCCTGTGTCTCTGCCTCTCTGTCTCTCGTGAATAAATAAATAAATAAAAATCTTAAAAAAAAAAAAAAAAAGAATTACAGCCTGTGACAGACTCTGGCACTTACTCTGTATTTGAATTCCTTCTCTGACATCCTGACAAGTGTTCTTCTAAATTGGCCAGAGTTGTCTTAGGTCTTTTTGTTGTATAAAAAAATGTGAAATAAAAAGATAAAAATGTCAAATATTTATAAATTTGTTTGAAGAAAAAAGGTAAATGTAACTTAATGTAAGGAAGTTAATTCAGTCAGTAATTTTTGTGCGCCTATGATATTCTGCATTCCATAGATCACTGTTTTACAAACTGTGGGTCTCAAGTGGTTATGGGTCAAGAAATCAGTTAGATGGGTTGTGCCTAGCATTTAAAAAATATAATAGAAAATAATGTGTCATAGCTAGTAAAGGTAATGATATTTTTAGTTTTGTTTCATTCATACGTGTGTATTTTAGATCCCTTAGAATTTGTTTGTTGTATTTTACTGTGGGCCATGATAAAATAGTTTGAAAGCCATTGACATAGATACTTCTTATTCCCAAAGAATTTATAGTCTAATGGCAAAACAGACAATTAAGATTGAAAATTCACCAGGTAAACGTTTGAACATTCTAATAGCAAATTTTAATCAAATAGAAAAAGATCAGGGGATCCCTGGGTGGCGCAGCGGTTTGGCGCCTCCGTTTGGCCCAGGGCGCGACCCTGGAGACCCGGGATCGAATCCCACGTCGGGCTCCCGGTGCATGGAGCCTGCTTCTCCCTCTGCCTGTGTCTCTGCCTCTCTCTCTCTCACTGTGTGCCTATCATAAATAAATAAAAAAATTAAAGAAAAAAAAATTTAAAAAAAGAAAAAGATCAAAAGCTATCCTTTCTAACTCATGGTTGTCTAGCTATGAGAATTAAGGTAATTTTATTAATAATGTTCAACATTTGATGGTAGAACAGCTTATTAGATATTAATATGAAAATAGTTCTAATTATATTTCAGTCATTAGCTATGATAAATATCTGTTAATCAGTGTAATCAACTGATCTTTTAAAAATTTTTATTAACAGGCTGAAAATGAATTAAGTCTGGCAAGAAAAATGATACAGTGGAAACCATGGGAGCCTTTAGTGGAAGAGCCTCCTGCCAACCAATGGAAATGGCCAATATAATCATCATTAAATGACTAGTGTGTTGATGGGAAATGGATGTAATTAAATGTTCTGTTATATTAAAAAAATATTTCCATATTATTGACATCTTACAATCAAGAAAACTAATACAGAATATATTTAGGAGACTTGTTAAAATTAATGACTATGGTAGTAGGGTCTTATGAATTCAGTTTTGACATGTAAAACATTCATTCAAATTATTTCAAAGATGTTCTCTCTCTCTCTCTTTTTTTTTTTTTTTGGTTTTGTGTTTTATTATGTATTTCAGAGAGGCTGTGTAAATATTTGAAAATTAATTGGAAAAATCCCCATAGATTTTCAATGCAGAGACCATAATCATAATGTGAAATATTAGTAGTAGTATCTTCAGCACATCATTTAGTGGTTTTTGTCCTGAAAAAAAACAGATGAGATACTTAATTATTGTTTAGACAAATTTATACGTCACTAAAGAGAAGTAGTAAGAGTAAAAGCCGTCAAATTATAGTTGTACAGTTGAGGAAATTTATTTGGTATTTGAAAGATTTATTTATAGTGGGAATTGGAAAAACTTTTCCTTCTGTCTCATTTAAAGAAGTTAACTTTTTGTTATTTAGCCTTTAGTTTTCTTGATCAACCAAAGTACTTCAGGATAGAGATAGAATTTATGTAAAAGGAGAGACACCAAGAGTTTCTTTATCTGACCTATGGATAAGTTTATATCCAGAGCATTCAGTCATACATGGGTTATAACTTCAAAGTGGAATCATTAAGTTTTCACTAAGTTCCAATATGAATGCAGTTGGCTATCAAACTTTTTTTTTCTTTTCTTTCTTTTCTTTTCTTTTCTTTTCTTTTCTTTTCTTTTCTTTTCTTTTCTTTTCCTCTTTTTTTTTTTTTAAAGATTTATTTAATTATTCAGAGAGAGAGCAAGAGTGGGGCAGAGACACAGGCAGCGGCAGAAGCAGGCTCCATGCAGGAAGCCCGACGTGGGACTCAATCCCTGGTCTCCATGATCATGCCCTAGGCTGCAGGCAGCGCTAAACCGCTGTGCCACCAGGGCTGCCCCACCCATGGTTTTTTAGTGCCATCGTGAACTCTATGACTAAGTGGAGGCACATTGTCAACTTCTCAGATTGACCTATTTCCTTCTTTGAAAAAGAAGTAGAACTTGTGATTTATAACTTCCTTTTCAGTTCTGACATTTGCTTTAAATATAATACAGTATAAATGTAAAAAATACATGAATCTAAAGCATATCAACATAAATACTTGCAAGCAAATTTCCTAACCAATCCTTTTTTTTAGTCCTTTGAGCACATAAAAACAGGAAGATAGCTTGATGTGGCTTTATCAGACTTTTTAGCTCCACTTATTCCACGATTCTTGGGTGTCATATATTTTACCACCAGAGCTCCCATAGCTGTTAATAAAAAGGGACCATATTGATGTTTGCATTAGAAATGCTAGTGGTAGAATAATAACAATATAATAATAGTAGCTAATATTTGTTCATGTTTGCCAGGCACTCTTCTAATTACTTGACTAATTTCACTCTTAAATATGCACTACTCATAAAAGTGTGATCCTGCAAATGATCTGTATTTCTCCAGATAAGGAAACCAGAATTCAGTGTGAGTAGTGCTCTCCTACAACTGTAGGCACCTGTAGGCAATGTGAACACCTTGGAAAAATAGGCAAAGAAATGGTATAATAATCACCAAAGTCTCATAGCTAGTAAGATGTGGAGCTAAATTTTGAACCTGGACAGTCTTGCTCCAGAACTCCCGTTCCTAACTATTATTTTTTTATGAATATTCTTGGGTTGCTGTCACTCCTGCCTGTACCATCTGGGCTGTACCAAAAGAGCCTATTTCCTGCTTTCTTGATTTGTTTTGTCCAAATAAGTATAAAAAATATGAACAGCGGTAGTAAACTGGATTTCATTTTGTGCAAAAATCTTCATATGGATTATAGGTAGATAATGTTAACGGGATAGGCGTTTAAAAGGCATTGCCCTGTGGTCCATGTTTTTACATTTACTAACTGCTATTCCCAACTGCCCATACAAACTTACACCTGATAGTTTTTACTCTTTCAAATGTTTTCTGGTTGCTTCCTCTAACTTCCAGAGTAAGCTTTCCTGATTGCTTTACAAATGATTCCCATTTAAAGATCTTCAGGGTTGCTGAGAGGCTTCTAGACTAATTTAAGTAACTTTCAAAATGGCCCATTTCAGTTCCTCCTAGGTTTCTCACGTTTCATTCAGATTCACCCACCAATCAGCAAAATACATCAGACACTTCAAAAGAAAAGAAGCAATCAATTTGAGCTTTGCAGACAAGAAAATGGCAGCAAAGTTGATACATACTCTGAGTGCAGAATATTCAAATTTCTCCCATTCTTTTCTTTGGAGTGGGAATGATTTATATCTAAGATGATGGTACAATTTATCATTCAACCTGGTTTTGAGAGAAAAATGAAGTATTAATAATTTCATAAAGGTAACAGGTATAAACTATGAGTACCATGGACAAGCAGAGTATGTGACATCCACTGGAGTAATGCTCAGTGTTGAGGCCTGCCATCCATTCTACACCAGAAGTTGGGGAAGTAGTCCTATCTGAATAGAAAGGATGTGATGTCAGCAGTGGCAGCTATTGTGAGCCACTAGGCCTCAGGTTTCATTGTGTTCCTTCATTTTCTATTCTCTCTTATTCTACTCTGATCCCCTCCTCCAACCCCCAGGTTCTCAAAATTGGGGAATGGAAGAAAAGGAGTTTATCTTTGTCATCTTTTCTAATCCTAAAATGCAGTTAGAGAAGTGAAGCTAATTGAGGTTTTTTGCTGCTATTATAATGAGAATTAAGATACTAGAAAAAAGTGAGAGCAGTCTTCTGTCAAATGGAATTCAAGATTCTTTCTTAGCTAACTTTGGGACCTACTATAATGGGAAGGCTTACTTTGTTGCAATCAGAAGTTAAGTCTTCACCTGATGCTTTGGCAGGCTTTTCAAATATTCCCTTTGGGCCAGCTCTTATAATTCCTTTTAACCACCAAGATGGTATTCCAAATAGTCTATGTTCTGTTATCCAGGAACTCTCCCATGAAGTCAAAGTGATCAGTTTCACTGTTCTCAGAAGCCTAGATCTTCAGGTCTTGGAGAACCTTGCTTCACATGTGCTCCAACTACAGAGCAGACATAGAGTCTGTATGTCACTTCCTCAATTAGCTACATCAGGCCTCTCAATCACTGGAAGACAAATGGCTACCCTCATGTTTTCTCTGTCAAACGGAGGAAGTCAACAATGTTCTGTGTAAGAAAATGCCCATGTCTTGGCTAATGTCAGCCATTTACCTCCCCGGTTGCATGGTTACATAAGCAAATAGAAGTTAAAGAAACCTATGCACATGTGTTCTGGGATCTAGGATGAAGTAGCAAATCATGAAACATAATAAGCATTTTCCATCTGAGGGTAGAGTTTCCTTTAAAACTCCATACTTAATGTTATTTCGGCCTATGCTACCATAATAGTAATGTTTTGAGAAAAAGGTAAATAAGATAGCAGTTTGGCTTGCAGGAGGATGAAGAGGTTTATTTTTAATAGAATTCAAAAGAAATCAAAGTGGGGATGTGATATGTGCTTTGAATTATTGATGGGAACTGGAGAAATTTATTTAAAAATTTTTATTTAGAGAGAATAAGCCAAAACTCTAGTTAGTGAAGGAAAGTAGTGAGAAAAATAGTGAATTAGAATAGGCTGTCCCTAAGTCCTAGTCTTCACATGACAAAAGTTTTTGTTTTTTTGTTTTTTTTTTTTTGTGATAGTCACGAGAGAGAGACAGAGAGACAGAGAGAGAGAGGCAGAGACACAGGCAGAGGGAGAAGCAGGCTCCTGCAGGGAGCCCTGATGTGGGATTCGATCCTGGGTCTCCAGGATCACGCCCTGGGCCAAAGGCCGGCGCTAAACCGCTGCCCCACCCAGGGACCTCCTAAGTTTGTTTCTTATTACATGTCTAATGAGGGACTTACATGTCTAATTAGGGACAGTTCTCGAATGAGTCACACAGGGATCTGGGCTGAGGATGATACCACTTCAACACATGCTTCCATAACCTAGGGCAGCGAGAAGGGAACATACCAATCACACATAGAAACAAAAAGGAAAAAAATTTTTTTGAATTTGACATGAACTCCTAAATTAGCTTGCCATGCATTGCTAATGAGTTTTCAAAGTAATCTTTAGGTTTATATTAGTAGCTAATTTTTTGTAGTGTGCTGAAATGTAATTTATGATGGATTAGCTTCTTTATATGATTCTGTAAATGAAAAGCATTATAGAGATTCTTTTTTCGGACTTCTCATGATCTTCAAATATGTTTTTTTTCAGGTGAACATTTTAGGCATTTCTAAAGATAAACATTACTATTTTATGACAGAATATTTCATTTTACTCTCTTTTTCTATAACTGGAATGTTGATTCCTTTTCTCAGAGTAAAACCAAACTTTTTTCATAACTCATTTGGAAGCAAAATCTGACCTGAATTTACATAAAGTTATTTGTGGTCTTTATCTTACTTAATACATGATATGAGTATATTTTTGTACAGAATTCTTAATGTATTTGATTCTGGACTACTGCCCCAGACCTACTGACAGTAGAATATACAGTATAGGTTAGTATTTACCTTTCAAAAATCTGAAAAATCTGAATTCAGACACATCCGTCCCGGTTTCAGCAAAGGGACTATGGATCTGTATTTATATAGTCTCTAAACAAGAGACTATATCATACCTCACAGAGGTATGATACAAATTTAATCCAGTAGCATCATTTTTAGGTTTTCCAAAATCTAATATTTTTCTAATTCATTTATATCAAAATACATTTTAGCTTAGAGTAACAATGGGGAATACTTTGAGATGCTTGATTTCATAATGCCACTAGGTGGCATCTTTGTAAAAATAAAAGCACATTAAAAAAAGTGTTTATTGTGTAAATCAATACTGAGATAAAGGTAGATGTTTCATGAGAAATAAAGATAAATCATTTTGGGCAATAAATCCTAAGAAAGTGCAAAAGTATATTGTGAAAGGTAAAATATAAAATGAAATTTAAAAATTAATTTTCCACTTTCAGAATTGAATCTTTTTCCTATTGGTTATTTTCAGTTTGCATTCACGTTTATTTTGTATAACCAAACAACTATATATTTGTATGTTTATATATGAGTGTGTGTGTGAGAGAGAGAATGAGAGATTTTGATATGTAATAACCATTCCCACCTGCAGACACTACCTCAGAAGCCTACCAATTAAGTTAGGCACATCTATTGTAAGATTGAGTTGTGTAAGATCATCTCCACAGCCAACTATAAACTAAAATATGAATATATTTTACAGAGGAGACCCAGAAAGGTGTTTAAAACCAATGAAATTCTCATTACTAGTAAAATTTAAGATTTACTTGGTTTACCCGTAAAGGACTAACACTAGCAGTTATATGAATGCTTCACCCTTCTTTCTCTGCTCTTTATGAATGTGTGAAGTCATGAAGTGATTTAAACACATCTGTTTTTATTAAAAACCATTATTAAAGCCAGTTATATTTGAAAATATAATGCATATTTTATATTGTTCTGGTAAGACATCTGCTATAAAATGGAATTAACACTGAAAAAATGACACTGGATATTAGGAAGTTATTGGGGAGATGAGAATGCAATTTCAGCAGAATAGTATAAATGAATGAAGATATTGAGTATTATGAAGAATAGACTTGTAATTATATACAACAAAATCTTTAATCACTTAATCTTACATGCTTTTTAAATATCAAAGGGTGTCATATTAGTCAATAAGATCCAACAGTACTTTAGAAGATTATTCACCATGACCAAGTGGGATTTATCCCCGGGATGCAAGGGTGGTTCAACACTCGTAAAACAATCAATGTGATAGATCACATCAACAAGAGAAAAAACAACCATATAATCCTCTCAATAGAGAAAGCATTTGACAAAATATGGCATCCATTCCTGACCCAAACTCAGAGTGTAGGAAGAGAGGGAACATTCCTCAGCATCTTAAAAGCCATCTATGAAAAGCCCACAGCAAATTTCATTCTCAGTGGGGAAACACTGAGAGCCTTTCCCCTAGGATCAGGAACACAACAGGGATGTCCACTCTCACCACTACTATTCAACATAGTACTAGCAGTCCTAGCCTCAGCAATCAGACAACAAAAAGAAATAAAAGGCATTCAAATTGGCAAAGAAGCAGTCAAACTCTCTCTCTGCAGATGACATGATATTGTGTATAGAAAACCCAAAAGACTCTACCCCAAGATTGCTAGAACTCACACAGCAATTCAGCAATGTGGCAGGATACAAAATTAATGCACAGAATTGAGTGGCATTTCTATATACTAACAATGAGACTGAAGAAAGAGAAATGAAGGAGTCAATCCCATTTATAATTGCACCCAAAAGCATAAGATACCTAGGAATAAACCTAACCAAAGAGGTAAAGGATCTATACCCTGAAAACTACAGAACACTTCTGAAAGAAATTGTGGAAGATGTAATGAAATGGAAAAACATTCCATGCTCATGGATTGGCAGAATTAATATTGTGAAAATGTCAATGTTACCCAGGGAAATTTACACATTTAATGCAATCCCTATCAAAATACCATGGACTTTCTTCACAGAGTTGGAAGAAATAATCTTAAGATTTGTATGGAATTGGAAAAGACCCCGAATAGCCAGGAGAATGTTGAAAAAGAAAGCCAATATTTGACAAAGCAAAGAAAGAATATCCACTAAAAAGGTATAGACTAAAAAGGTATAGTCTCTTCAATGAGTGGAGTTGGGAAAATTGGACATCCACATGCAGAAGAATGAAACTGTACCATTCTCTTACACCATACACAAAGATAAACTCAAAATGGTTGAAAGATCTAAATGTGAGACAAGAATCCATCAAAATCCTAGAGGAGAACACAGGCAACACCCTTTTTGAACTTGGCCACAGCAACTTCTTGCAAGATACATCTATGAAGGCAAGGGAAACAAAAGCAAAAATGAACTATTGGGACTTAATCAAGATAAAAAGCTTCTGCACAGCAAAAGAAGTCAACAAAACTAAAAGACAACCTACAGAATGGGAGAAGATATTTGCAAATGACATTTCAGGATAAAGGGCTAGTATCCTAGATCTATAAAGAACTTATTAAACTCAATGGCAAAGAAACAAACCATCCAATCATGAAATGGTCAGAAGACATGAACAATAATTTCACCAAAGAAGACGTACACATGGCTAACAAGCACATGAGAAAATGCTCTGCATCACTGGCCATCAGGGGAATGTAATATTACTCAACCATCAGAAGAGACGAATACCCACCATTTGCTTTGACATGGATGGAGGGTATTAGGCTGAGTCAAGTAAGTCAATCGGAGAAGGACAAACATCATATGGTTTCACTCATATGTGGAATATAAGAAATAGTAAAAGGGATTATAAGGGAAAGGAGGGGAACTGAGTGGGAAAAATTAGAAAGGAAACAAACCGTAAGAGAGTCCTAACTCTGGAAACCAAACAAAGGGTTTGGAAGGCGAGTTGGGTGGGGGCATGGGCAAACTGGGTGACAGGCACTAAAGAGGGCACTTGATGGGATGAGCCCTTGGTGTTATACTATATGTTGGCAAATTGAATTTAAATTAAAAAATGTAATAAAAATGCAAGAAATTAATAAAGACTACTGATAAGCTCAGTATTAGAGCTTACCTTTGAACAACAGAGGTTTGAACTACATAGGTCCACTTACACACATTTTTTAAAATAAATATAGTATAGTGCTCTAAATATATTTTCTCTCCCTTATGCTCTCTCTATGATCTCTCTAGCTTACCCTACTGGAAGAAATCAGTTTATAATATATGTAACATACAAAATAGGTGTTAATTGACCGTTACCAGAAGCCTTCAGCAATAACATAAACAGTAGGTGGTCAGTAGTTAAGATTTTGGGGAGTCAAAAGTTACGTGCAGATTTTGAAATACTCAAGGAGTTGGTGTCCCTTAACTCCCCACGCTGTTCAAGTTCAAATATATACTCCAAAAGTAATTTGGTGTTCGTAGCCAATATATACAGAGTAATCTCACAACACCATCAAAAACAATGAAAATGGTACAATAGAGTGGTTATCAATACACTTCCAACCAGATATGAAGTCTTCGTTCATCTTGAGAGCTACCGATATATGTAAAACTTGCTCTGTATTAAAAGATGTATAATACGGCAAGTCAGTGACCTATCTGCCCTCTTCATTTTGATAGACCACACTCGGTGATAGATCTGTTTTTAAAAAATTCCAAAAATATCCAATGACACATGAAACAAAATGATATAATCTTCAATAATTTTACTTAGTTGACTTATCTTAGATATCAACAGTACTAAAATCTGCCCAAAACTAATTAGAAAAAAGAAAATGCATTCTCACAAAAGAGAAGTTCTCCCCTGGTGGGGAAGCCAGCCTTAACCCAGTAAAAATCCATAATAGAGAACCAGGGGAAAAAGGAAAATAAAACTAAGATTTAGAGTAGTACATTTCCACTAGATCTGTGAATAAAGATACAATTTCTAATCCATAAAACATTTAATATCTTAATACAAAAGATTAGGAAAGTTCCATTTCAAAATACATTCTATTCAAAATGTATACACATTTTATACATTTCTTTTTTAAATATATATATATATTTATTTATTTATTGATGCTCGATTTGCCAACATATAGTATAACACCCAGTGCTCATCCGTCAAGTGCCCACTCTGCCTGTCATCCAGTCACTCCTCCCTGCACCTGCCTCCCCTTTCACTCCCCCTTGTTTTGCCACCTCACTTTCCCCCCTTTCTGTTATAATCTCTTTCATTATGTCTTATATTCCCCATATGACTGAAACCATATGATGATTGTCCTCCGATTGACTTACTTCACTCAGCATAATACCCTCCATCCACGTCGAAGCAAATGGTGGGTATCATCTCTTCTGATGGCTGAGTAATATTCCATTGTATGTATAGACCACATCTTCTTAATCCATTCATCTGTCGAAGGACATCGGAGAAGGACAAACATTATATGGTCATTCATTTGGGGAACATAAAAATTAGTGAAAGGGAATAAAGGGGAAAGGAGTGAAAATATCAGTGAGGGAGACAGAACATGAGAGACTCCTAACTCTGGGAAAGGAACAAGGGGTGGTGGAAGGGGAGGTGGGCAGGGGTTGGGGTGACTGGGTGATGGGCACTGAGGGGGGCACTTGACGGGACGAGCACTGGGTGTTATACTATATGTTGGCAAATTGAACTCCAATAAAAAGAAGGTATTAACTCTGCCATTGTAGAACAAAATGAAGCAGGGAAAACAAAAAACATAAAACAAAAACCCTATCTCATATATCTCCCAAAAGTAAATTGAGTATGCTGAAGGAAATCCAGAAGCAAAAAATATATCCAAGACATGTAATTGTAGAAATATGAAAATCAAAAAGGAAGAAACTTAAAAATGAACAGCCGGTAAAATATTGGAGTTAAGGTGGGAAAAGAGAAAAAATATTGGAATTTTTTAGCCTGATATATAAAAACGAATTGTAATGGAAAAAAGAAAAAAAAATTAAAATAGGGGTACCCTCTGGTTCTAGGTACCGTAAGTCCCTCGACTTCCCCTGGAGCTTTCCAGCGCTGCTCAGCCAAGAACTTGCTCTTCCCCGGTCCTTCCAGCTCGTCTTCTGGGGAGGGGGGAGGGGCCTGCTGTGCCGACTCTTAGGTGTGTGCACCTGGGGGAGCTGCCCCACCCCCCCGCCGGGTGCTTGACCCCGTGAGGCCCCTGTTCCCTGGTGGCTCCTCCCTCCCAGGCACACGGTGACACCAGGAGGAACGACAACACTGACAGCGGCCAGGTCCCCAGCCCTGGCGTCAGCTCCCGCAGTAACCGCCGCATCTCCCAGTCCGTACTGGCCTGGATGCTGGATGCTGGGGGGGTGGTGGTGAGGTGACCTGCACAACTGGGGGCGCCCGGGGCAGGAGCGTCCTCGCTGTCCTGGGCCCTCCCCGCCCCCGCCTGTCCCGGGGGGAGCGCAGGAGCCGGGCTGTGTCCCCCGCGCCCTGGGCTCCCGGCCTGCGCCCCCCGAGCTCCTCCCAGAGCCCCGCAGCCCCCTCCGCGCGGAGCCGCCGCCTGAGCTGCTCCCGGGGCCCCGCCGGCCTCGCGCTCCAGCCCTTGACCGAGCTCGGCCCGCGGTGTGGGGCGCTCTCCCCCGGGCGCACCTCCCCGTCAGTGCCCCCGGGAACCTGGAGCCCCGCCGCCCCTCCCGGGATCCCGCCCGGTTCCCTGCTGAGCGCCTTTCGGTCTGTGAAGGATCCGGTGCGGATATTTAAAGTTCCCGCTGCTCCCGGGCGGGGCCTTCCGACCCCGAAGCTCCCCCGCCCCCAAACTTAGCCTGGCTTCTCTATTACCCTCTGCCTCCATCCTCCCACCCTGCTTGCCCCTCCCCCACTCAATATAAATATGATCTTTGAGAAAAAGTGTTAAGAGTGGAACTACCCTACAACCCAGCAATTGCACTACTAGGTGTTTACCAAAGGAATCTGCAAGCAACTGTATGTTTACAGCAGCACTATTAACAGTAGCCAGACTATGGAAAGAGCTCAAGTGTCCATCAGCTGATGAATGGATAAAGAAGATGTGCATATATGCATAATAGAATATTAATAAGCTATCAAAAAGAATGAAATCTTGCCATTTGCACTGATGTGGATGGAGCCAGAATGTATTACGCTAAGTGAAATAAGTCAGAGAAAGAAAAATACCACACAACTTCAGTCATATGTGGAATTTAGGAAACAAAACAGACAAACAGATGAGAAGGGGGGAAAGAGAGAAAGGGAAGCAAACCATAAAAGCCTCTTAATGAAAAAACAGAGTTGATGGAGGGAAGTGGGTGGCAGATGGACTAAATGGGTGATGGGTATTAAGAAGGGCACTTGTTCTGATGAGCACCGGGTGTTATATGTAAGTGATGAATCACTGCATTCTACTCTTGAAACCAAATTATACTCTATGTTAGCTAACTAGAATTTAAATAAAAATTTTAAAAAAGACTCCAAAATACCTTTTAATGGGAGTAAAACAGCATATACCACAGATGCCCATGAGGTGTCCAATAACAACTACAGCAGACACAGCAAATTAAGCCAGCATCTCAAACCATAGTCTCCAACATACTTTCCCAATTGACATTTCTTCTTTCCTAGAATAACAACTGCAGAAAAAGGGCCCAAGTGCCTACAAAACTCTTTTTGAACGTTCAGGTACCATCATAATTTCAAGCGCCAATAAATTCTGTAAGAGTAGTCTTTTCTGTTGTGAGATGTATGATGACAAACTTACAGACAAAGTTTTTTAAAGTTGAAATACTAAAATCAGGTAGTTCTACATAAAAGAAAAGATGCTTACTTTGAAAAAAAAAATCAGGTTTAAATCCTAGTGCCAGCACTTATTTTGTATTCCAATAATGTTATACAAAAACAAAACAAAACAAAAAAACCAAACTTATATCCTATCTTAAATCAAAATCAATTCCAGATGGCTTACAGATTTAGATGCAAAAGTGCTGGGAGAAAATACAGTTGAATAGTTTTAGTATGTTAATAAATAACATCTATGTATAACACTCCTGTGGGTTAAAATTTTCTTGGTTTTAAATTTACAGGTCCTGTAAATTGTGACATAATTATTTGGAAAAGTATCTTTGCAAACCTAAGTTAAGGATCTGAAATAAAATCATCCTGGATTTAGAATGGGCCTTTAAGCTAATAAGCAATGTCCTTATAAGAGAAAAAAGATTCAGCAGGACACAGGGACACTGAGAAAAAGGCCATGTGAAGATGGAGGCAAATATTCAAGTGAATATTTAATTATTAAATATTTATGAATATTGAAATATCCTTCCATACCTGGAATAAATCCCACCTGATCATGGTAGATGATCATTTTAATGTGTTGTTGAATATTGTTTGCTAATGTTTTGTTAGAGATTTTTCTACCCTTTTTTTTATCAG
This sequence comes from Canis lupus familiaris, assembly GCF_011100685.1. Classification (NCBI taxonomy): domain Eukaryota; kingdom Metazoa; phylum Chordata; class Mammalia; order Carnivora; family Canidae; genus Canis; species Canis lupus. The sequence continues at coordinate 11,966,105 of NC_049235.1, forward strand.
GGATATGGGTCTATAACTTTGGTGTCAGGTTAATGTTGATCTTGTGGAATGAATTTGGAAGCATTACTTCATCTAGTTTTTTGAAGTAGTTTAGGAAAAATAATTGTTAATTGTTAACTCTTCTTTAAGTGTTTGGTAGAATTCACCAATGAAGTCAACTAGTCTGTATTTTTGTTTGTTGGGAGTTATTTGATTAATGATTAATTTGTTAGTCTTGATCAGTCTACTTTGATTTTCTATTTCTTACTGATTTAGTCTTAGAAGATTGTATGTTTCTAGAAATGAATTCATTTCTTCCACGTTGTCCAACTTGTTGGTTTATAATTTTTCATAATATTCTCTTATAATCCATTGTATTTCTGTGGTGTGGGTTGTAACTACTTTCATTTCCGATTTTATTTATTTGATTCTCTCTTTATCTTGATAAGCTTCTCTAAAGATTTGCCAGTTTTGTTTATCTTTTCAGAGAACCAAATCGTAGTTTCATTTATCTTATCTATTGTTTGTTTAATCTCTATTTCACTGTTTTTTTTTTTTAATTTTGCTGGCATTATGTGTCAAAAATAGATATCTGTTTTTATTTTATTTATTTATTTTTTTAGATATCTGTTTTTAAATGGCATTTGTTTCCTTGTCTTTTTTTTTGAATATTCATACTTTAATTGTTGTTTTTTATAAACTTCCTATGTCAAGAGGTATTTTGATTCTTACATATTTTATTTCTTTACTTATTTGGCACAAATACTTTTTTTAAAGAAAGGAATAAAATACAGAGGAACAAATTTAACCAAGGAAGTAAAAGATCTATATTTTGAAAACTGATGAAAGAAACTGAAGACAACCTAGAAAAATGGAAAGATAAATCATGAACTGGAATAATATTGTTAAAATTTCCATACTACCCAAAGCAATCCACAGATTTAATATAAGATCTATCAAAATGCCAATAATATTTTTCCCAGAACTAGAACAAGCAATCCTAAAATTTGTATGGAACCACAAAAGACTCCAAATAGCCAAAGCAATCATGAGAAAGAACAATACTGGAAATGGATGAAAGATCTAAATGTGAGACAGGAATCCATCAAAATCCCAGAGGAGAACACCGGCAGCAACTTTTGTGACCTCAGCCACAGCAACTTCTTGCTAGACACGTGTCTCCAAAGGCAAGGGAAACAAAGGCAAAAATGAACCTTTGGAACTTCATTAAGATAAAAAGCTTCTGCAAAGCAAAGGAAACATCGACAAAAAACAAAAGACAATCAACAGAATGGGAGAAGATATTTGCAAATGACACATCAGATAAATGGCAAGTGTCCAAAACCTATAAAGAACTTATCAAACTCAACACCCAAAGAACAAATAATCCAATTGAGAAATGGACAAAAGGCATGAACAGACATTTCTCCAAAGCAGACAGACAAATGGCCAACACATGAAAGAATGCTCAACATCACTCAATATCAGGGAAATATAAATCAAAACCACAATGATATACCACCTCACACCAGTGAGAATGGCTAATATTAACAAGTCAGGAAACGACAGAGGTTGGTGAAGATGTGGAGAAAGGGAACCCTCTTGCACTGTTGATGGGAATGCGGTCTGATGCAGCCACTCTGGAAAACAGGATGGAAGTTCCTCAAAAAGTTGAAAAGAGTTATCCTATAACACAGCCATTGCACTACTAGGTATTTACACCAAAGATAAAAATGTAGTGATCTGAAGGGACACCTGCATCCCAGTGTTTATGGCAGCAATGTCCACGATAGCCAAAACGTGCAAAGAGCCCAGATGTCCATTGACAGATGAATGGATAAACAAGTTGTGTATATATAAACAATGAACTCCTACTCAGTCATGAAAGAAAGAAAGAAAGAAAGAAAGAAAGAAAGAAAGAAAGAAAGAAAGAAAGAAAGAAAGAAAAGAAACCTTGCCATTTGCAAAGACATGTGTGGAGCTAGAGGGTATTATGCTGAGTGAAATAAGTCAATCAGAGAAAGATAATTATATGATCTCACTCATATGTGGAATTTAAGAAACAAAACAAAGGATCATAGGGGAAGAGAGGAAAAAAATAAAACAAGACAAAATCAGAGATGGAGACAAATCATAAGAGACTGAATCATAGGAAACAAACTGAGGGGAAGGGCATGGCAGGATGTGATAACTGGGTGATGGACATTAAGGAGGGCAAGTGATGTAATGAGCACTGGGTATAAAACTGGTAAGTCACTGAACTCTATCTCTGAAACTAATAATGCATTATATATTAACTAACTGAATTTAATTAAATTAAAACAATAAATAAAAAGAACAATGCTGGAGGTATCATCATACCAGATTTCAAAGTATGCTACAAAGCATAGTAATCAAAACAGTTACAGGGCACCCAGCTAGCTCAAGTAGAGCATGAGACCCTGGATCTCTGGGTTGTGAGTTCAAGCCCTACATTAAGTGTCAAGAATACTTAAAAATGAAATCTTAAATTTTTTTTTTAAAGAACAGTTATGGTACTGGCACAAAAATAGACACAGAGATCAATGGAACAGAATAGAAAGTCCAGAAATAAACCCACGCTTATATGGTTAATTAATCAATGACAACAGAGGCAAGACTATACAATGGGGAAAAACAATTTATTCAGTAAACTGTGTTAGAAAAAACTGGATGGCTGCATACAGAAGAATGAAATTGGACCACTTGCTTTCACCATATACAAAAATCAACTTGAAACAAATTAAAGACCTAAATATAAGTCCTGAAAGCATAAAACTCCTAGAAGAAAAAATCAGCAATAATCTCTTAGACTTTAGCCTTATCAGTATTATTCTGGATCTATCTCCTTAGGCAAAGGAAATCAAAGCAAAAATAAACAATTGGGAGTACATGAAACTAAATGGTTTTTGCACTGTGAAGGAAAACATAAACAAAATGCAAAAGGAATCTACTAAATAAGTGAAGGTATAAATAAGTCATATATCCAAAAGGTGTTAATATCCAAAATATATAAAGAATTCATAAAACTCAACAGTAAAAAAACTCAAACAGTAAAAAATGGGAAGAAGACATGAACAGACATTTCTCCAAAGACAACATCCAGATGGCCAACAGACACATGAAAAGGTGCTCAACATCATTCATCATTAGGGAAATGCACATCAAAACCACAATGAGACATCACCTCATACCCGTCAGAATGGCTAAAATAAAAACCACAAGAAACAAGTGTTGGTGAGGATATGGAGAAAAGGGAATGCATGTGTACTGTTGGGTGGGAATGTAAATTGGTGCAGGCCCTATGGAAAATAGTATGAAAGTTCCTAAAAAAACTAAAAATAGAAATACCATACAATTCAGCCATCCCAATGCTGAGCATTTATTCAAAGAAAATGAAAATATTAATTCAAAAAGATACATACACCCTCCATGTTTACTGTAGCATTTTTTAAAATAACCAAGATATGGGAGCAACTCAAGTGTCCATCAATAGATGAATGGATAATGAAGATTTGGCATACACACTTACACACACAGGATTGTTACTCAGCCGTAGAGAAGAAGGATTTTGCCATTTGTGACAATATGGTTGGACCCAGGGGGCATTGTGCTAAGTAAAATAAGTCACGCAGAAAAAAGATGAATACCATATAATTTCACTTCTTCATGGAATCTAAAAAACAAAACCAATGAATAAAATAGAAACAGACTCATAAGTACAGAGAACAAACTGGTAATTGCCAGATGGGAAGAGGGTAAAGGGATGTTGGGTAAAACAGGTGAAGGGGTTCAAGAAGTACAGACTTCCAGCTATAAAATAAGCAAGTCACAGGGGTAAAAAGTACTGCACAAAGGATACAGTAATATTGTACTAACTTTGTATGGTGACAGAGGGTAACTACACGTATCAAGGTGAACATATCATGACATATATAATTATCGAATCACTATGTTGTACACCTGAAATCAATATAATCTTGTGTATCTGCTATACTTCAATTTAAAAATAAAAAAGAAATGTCAGAATGCTGCCAACTAGCTATGTCCTCAGTAAAGCTACTTAAAACAGTATGGAATAAAGGATGCAGCCAGGTGATAGTCTCCAGAGTCACCTTGCTTACTGATGGAATGCAAGTGAACCCTTTATGTGCTTGGCTAAGGAGCCAATGGGGCCAAGTTAGCATCTGTGGGATTATGACTGCAAACCTCTATGTCAGAATCCCATCCAGGCTGAATGACAATGCGGGGACATGAGGTCTCATGAGGTTTCATGAGACATGAGGTCTCATGTCCCCGCATTGTCATTCAGCCTCAAAGGCCATCCTGTCAATCCCACACATATGCGCTGTCCCTGGGAAACTGGGTACTGACCATTTCATAGATGACCTGCTTCTGAGCTGGGGTTCCCTCCATAGCAGAGGAGCTTCCTTGCTGTGATCTAATAAATAATAATAAATAATATGAAGACAAATGCAACTGCTTTGATAGTTTTTAAATCTAAACACAAAATAGGTTTTTGTTAAATTCTGACAGTGTAACTCTCCCAGCAACACTTGAGTTAGGAAATGGGAGGAGAAAGGAAAAAGGAAAAGCAACCCAAAGTTCTCTTAGGAGATGGGGTTTCAAAAGGAGATAATGAAATTATTTGAGAGCGACTGGGTGCCTCAGTTGGTTCAGCCATCTGCCTTCATCACAGGTCATGATCCCAGGGTCCTGGGATCAAGCCCCACCTTGGGCTCCCTGGTCAGTAGAAAGTCTGCTTCTCCTTCTCCCTCTGCAACTCCTCATGCTTCTTCTCTCTCTCTCTCTCTCTCTCTCTCTCTCTCTCTCAAGTAAATATTTTAAAAAATTTAAAAAATTATTTAAAAGTCCCATCTTATTGGCATCTAAGAGAAACAAAAAGACAACAAAGTACCCTGGTGGGAACATGCTGATGTCATCTCAAATAATGGCTGAAGAACATGTCTTAAAATGAATTAAGGAAGAGAAAAAATGCCCTCCAAATAATGGAAAAACAGCATCCCTCATAGGATCTAAACATTGATTTTTAAGACACCATTATTTTATGTGCCACTAAGAAAGAGAACATTAAACTATGACATATAGTAACTATATGATACATATTGATTTCAGAAGTGTTAAAATATGAAAAATGTTCATCTTATAATAAATTTTAAAAAATCAAAGAAATTCCAAATGCTTAAGAAGGGAAGATGGAAGGGAGAGGGGGAGAGCAGGGATAAATAAGTACAATAAAAACTTTGGGGTGCCTGGGTGGCTCAGCGGTTTAGTGCCTGCCTTCAACCCAGAGTGTGATCCTAGAGACCCAGGATTGAGTCCCACATCGGGCTCCCTGTATGGAGCCTGCTTCTCCCTCTGTCTGTGTCTCTGCCTCTCTCTCTCTCTCTATCATGAATAAATAAGTAAAATCTTAAAAAAATTTTTTTTGAAGGGGCGCCTGGGTGGCCTAGTCGGTTAAGGGTCTTCTTTCCGCTCAGGCCATGATCCCAGGGTGCTGGGATAGAGGCCAGCATCAGGCTCCTTGCTTAGTTGGGAGCCTGCTTCAGCCTCTACCCCTCCTCTCCACTCATGCACTCTCTTTGGCACTGTCTCTCTCAATAAATAAAATCTTTAAAACATTTTTTGAAAATGATAAAATAATGTAAATATTAAATGAAGTAAATATTTTAAAAATCAAGACTATTAACCATTACATTCAGTGTTAAGTGATTAACTAGTTCATCCAAAAAACAGACTACCAGATTACATTAAAAAGTAAAAACGTATGGACTCTTGGGTGGCTAAGTCCGTTGAGTGTCCAACTTTTGATTTTGGTTCAGGTCATGATATCAGTCATGAGATCAAGCCCCACATCAGGTTCCATGCTCCGCATGGAATCAACTTGTCCCTCTCCCTCCTCTTTTGCTTTTCCCCCAACTGCCTCCCCCCCCCCCCCCCCCCACCACTTGTGTGGGCTGGCACACTCTCTTTCAAATAGATAAAATCTTTAAAAAAAAAAAAGTAAAACCTACCTACATACTAGTTATTAGCAATCCTCTAAACAAATGATAAAGAAAAATGTAAATGAGATGGAAAAGAAGATAACAAGCATATACAAAATACAAAAAAGCAAGGGTACCAATACTAACCTATAAAGCAGAATTTAAGGTAAGAAGCCACTGAACAGGATAAAAAAAGGACGGTATCACTAATAAAGTATTCTTATTAATGGGATTATAATTCTATAATCTTATCTCAGATCATCCTTACTAAAGCCTGCTAGCCTGGAATCACCTATGACCCCTCATGTCATCTGCCTTAATACGTGAACTCTGTAATCCTTTGACACAACCCAAGCCCCTAATCCACTCATACCACCACATCTCACACTCCCTTGCCCTCTGCTATCCTCGCCTCTTCCTTAACTTAAATCCCGTAGCCGATCATCACACACCCTCAACTGCCTCATCCCTCACTGCTTTCATCAAACCACAAGCCTAGTTAAAGCCAACTCTCCCCTTGTACCTTGCCAGCACCCCTGTAGCTGAATGGGGTTGGAGAAACATCACAATCACACTAAATCCATGATCCTGATCATGGCTTTAGTCCATGATCCCTCAAGTGGGACTCCTGATGCTGTCTGACAGACCACTATTTCCCTCATTCTCATTCTCCCACACTCCCATGACGTTTATACCTCCTTACTCCTCCTCTACCCTGAGTGGATGTCATGGCTCCTACTGCACTGAGAGACCCTGAGCACTGAAAAGACAACTTCCCCAGCTTCTTACCACTACATGTACCCACACATTCTGCCTTCCCACCTGCTAATACAGAGGAATTATCCATGGTTCTGCCTCTCGAATCATTTCCTTCCACAGTACATTGGATCCTGGCTTCGCCTATTTTTGTAAAGGCATTGCTCTGCCAATTCCCTTCTTTTACATAATCAGATTTTCCTTTTCCAGATGATTCCTATGGCCATGTAAACAGGCAGTAACTTCTCCCACCACCAAAGACCCACTGCATTTGGCAGCAAACTCACCAACTCCAACACTCACTCCCCATTCGCTCCTAAGCTCACTCTCCTACACTACTGTGCCTCCTCCTACTTCCACCAAAACCACTTGTCAGGGTTACCAACAAGACGTAACCTATGCTAATTCTGATGGTCACTTCCTAGTCCTCATTTTATTTGATACATTGGATTCCTCTCTATTCTTTTACATTAGTTCTTTCTGTGGCTTCTGAGACATTCTGTTTTCTTCCTGCCTCTAGCCACTAAATCCTTAGTCTCCATGCCCACTCTTCCTCTCTCAAGTAAACAAGGAAGTGCCCCAACACGAGGCCCTGGTGCTCCTCTCCACTTTACCCCTTTGAAAATCCAGCCTCCTAAGTGGTCTTCCTGCTTCCAGACTTGCCTCCCATCAGTCTATTCACTCCACTGTAGCCAGAGTGAACCTTTGAAGACATAACCCTCTAATGGTTTCCACATCTCAAAATCCTTGCTCACCCCACGGCACCCTCTTTCTTGTTGTTTGAACACAGGTACGCTCCTATATTAGTGCAGCGTCCACCTAAAATCCTCTTCCTCGTAATATCTACGAGGCTAACTGCCTCCTTCAAGACTTTTGTTTGTTTGTTTTTGTTTGTTTTTTTTTTTTTACATTCTTCTAACACTTGTAAATCATAGTTAAGTATGTAGCATTTCCCTTATGCTGTCGCACATACTCTTGGTCAGGCTTATAACATCATTTTATCAGATGCTGGTTGAAAGGTACATTTGAGAAACTCTATCTCAGAGATAAGTAATGGGATTCCTTTGCCATATGCTTTCACACATACACTTGAAATACATTCTAACTTCCGCAAAGAACGTGCGATTTGTAAGCTGCTCTCTAGAAATGCTTGTTTCTCAGATTGAAGTGTACAGCATTACCATTGTGCCTTCACATATACTTTTGAGATCAGTTATAATGTCCTTACTGTAGATGCTGTTTGAAAGCTGCATTCTGGTAATGCTCTTTGCTCAGACTTAAGTAAATGGCATGTACCATGTGCTTTCACATACATTTGAAATAGCTTCTAAGTTGCACAAAAAAAGTGCTAGTAGTAAGCTGTGTTCCAGTAAGGCTAGTTTCTAAGAGTTATGTGTATTCAGAACCTTTTAGCCTTCACACATACTTTTGAGATAGGTGCTAAATTCCTTATGATAGATGCTAGTTGAAAGCTACGTTCAGGTAATGCTTGTTTCGCAAAGTTCAGTATCCCTCATTTTCTGGTGTCTTCCCACAACCTTTTGTGATGGGTTCTAACTCACTTATGTTTGATGCTACTTGAAGTCTGCAGTCATGTGACACTTGTTTATCAGGGTGAAGTACATGTGATTTCCCTTGTGGCTTCACACTACTTTTGAGGTAGGCTGCAACTGCCGTATAGTAGATGCTAGTGGAAAGCTACGTTATAGTGATGCTTTCTTCTCAGAGTTAAGTAAATGACATGTCACAAAAGCATTCACACATCCATTTAGAATAGCTTCTATCTTCCCCCAATAAACATGCTACTAGTAAGCCAAATTCTTGTAACACATGTTAATCATAGTTAAGTATATAGCATTTTACTTATGCTGTCACACATCATCTTGGTCGAGCTTATAAGCTCATTATATAAAATGATGGTTGGAAGCTGCATTTGAGTAACTCTTTGACTCAGAGATCAGCACTGACATTCCATTGCCATATGCCTTCACACATACCCTTGAAAGAGCTTCTAACTTCCTCAAAGAATGTGTGCTTTGTAAGCTGCTTTCTAGTGATGCTTGTTTCTCAGATTGAAGTGCACAGCATTACCATTGGGCCTTCACACGTACTTTAGAGATGGGTTATACAAGCCTTACTGGAGGTGCTATTTGAAAGCTGCATTCCAGAAATGCTCTTTGCTCAGAGTTAAGTAAATGGCATGTGCCACATGCTTTCACACATAACATTTGAAATAGCTTCTAACTTGCACAAAGAAGATGTCAGTTGTAAGCTTTGTTCTAGTAAGGCTAGCTTCTGAGAGTTATGTGCAGAGAGAGCCACTGGGCCGTCACACATACTTTGGAGATAGGTGCTAGCTTCCTTATGTTAGATGCTAGCTGAAAGCTACGTTGGAGCAATGCTTGTTCTGCAAAGTTCAGTAGCCCTCATTTCCCTGGTGCCCTCCCACAGCCTTGTGTGATGGGGTTTGACTCCCTTCTGTTGGCTGCTACATGAAGTCTGCAATCTCACCACACTTGTTTCTCAGAGTGAAGTACCTGTCATGTTTCTCTTGTGTCTTCATGCATCCTTCTGAGATAGGCTAGAGCTCCCTTATAGGAGATGCTAGTAGAAAGCTGCATTCTAGAAATGCTGTCTTCTCAGAGAAGAGTAAATGACAGTTCCCAAATGCATTCACACATCCATTTGTAATAGCGTCTGTCTTCTGCAATGAACATGCTAGTCGTAGGCCACATTCCTGGAACACTTGTAAATCCGAGTGAGGTATGTAGCATTTCCCTTATGCTGTCACACGTACTCTTGGTCCAGCCTGTAACTTCATTAGAGTAGATGCAGGCTGAAAGCTGCCTCCGAGGAACACTTGATTCTCAGCATTAAGTAGTTGTCATTTTGTTTAGTTCCGCACACCTGTTTTTTTTTTTGCCTTTTTTTTTTGCACACCTACTGTTGATGAAGCTCCTTATTCCTTATAGTAGACAGTAGTTGAGAGCTGCATTCAAGTAATGCTTGTGTCTCAGAGATAATTAAGTAGCATTTCAATTGGGCCTTCACACATAATTTTGAGAAAACTTCTAACTTCCCTAGAGCACATGCTATTTGCAAACTGCATCCTAGTCATTCTTGTTTTCTCCCAGGTAGGTACACCTCATTTCCCTGATGCCTTCACACAACCTTTCGTGGTAGGTTCTAATTGCCTTACGTTGGTTGCGACTTGAAGGCTGCATTGGACCAATGCGTGTTTCTCAGAGTGAAGTCTACCTCATTGCCCTTGTGTCTCCACACATCCTGTTGAGCGAAGCGATAAATCGCTACTACTAGATGCTAATTGCTAGATGCTACATTCTACTGAAGCTTTTTTCAGGGTAGTTGGCATTTGCCATCTGTCCACATGCATCCACATGTCATAGCATCTAACTTCCCCAAAGAAGATGTCAACTGGGAGCTGCTTTTGCCTAATACTTGTTTTTCAGAGTGAAGTGTAGTTCCTTTGGCTTAGTCCCTCACACCTAGTTTGGAGCTAGGTTGTTACACCCATATAATAGTAGATGCTACTTGAAAGCTGCATTTGTGTACCAATGCTGTCTCTCAGAGGAAAGTAAATGGCATTTGCCATATGCCCTCATGCCTACTTTTCAAATAGGTTTTAATATCAACAAGGAAGATCCTGGGGGTAAGCTGCATTCTAGTGAATGTTTGTTTCTAATTGTTACCCATTTAGCCTTACCATTTGGCCTTCACACACACTTTTGAGATGGGTTATACTTGCCTTACTGTAGCTGCTATTTGAATGCTGCATTCCAGAAATGCTCTTTGCTCAGAGTTAAGTAAATGGCATGTGCCACATGCTTTCACACATAACATTTGAAATAGCTTCTAACTTGCACAAAGAAGATGCCAGTTGTAAGCTTTGTTCTAGTAAGGCTAGCTTCTAAGAGTTACGTTCAGAGAGAACAATTGTGCCATGACACATACTTTGGAGATAGGTGCTAACTTCCTTATGTTAGAGTCTAGTTGAGAGCTACATTCGAGCAATGCTTATTTCACAGATTTTAGTAGCCCTCATTGCCCTGGTGCCCTCCCTCAACCTTTTGTGAAAGGGTCTAACTCCCTTATGTTTGCTGCTATATGAAGTCTGCATTCTTGCCGCACTTGTTTCTCAGATTGAAGTAGCTGTCATTTCCCTTGTGTCTTCAAGTGTCATTTTGAGATAGGCTATAGCCCCCTTATTGTATATGCTAGTGAAAAGCTGCATTCTAGTAATTCCTTTATTTTTCTAGGTATCTGTTACAGGAGCAGAATCTTCAGGTCTCATTTTTTTCCAGGGCTATATAAATTTGTAACCAGCATACAAAGGCTCTTTCCCCTTACTATATGTTTTCTGATACATCTCCCATTTATCTACTCTTCCCTCCTATATTGCAAAAAGTGGTCACTTTTCTATTTTTAAAGTTCCATCCTTTCTTTCCTTACATCTCAGGTTGAATTCATATGTGTTCAGGATGGTTTGATAATTATCTAGCTAAAATAAGGGGAGTAGGTGAAATGAGGACCCCCCTCCTCTTTCACCAATTGGGCTTCTCATGTTAACTGCATTTTAAATAAAAGCTTTGAAAAAAAGATGTTCACCATCGTCTGCTTGGCTCAGTTGGTTAAGCATCTGACTCTTTTCTAAGCCCAGCTCTTGATCTCAGTGTTATGAGTTCAAACCCCATAATGGGCTCCATTGCTGGGCTGGAGCCTACTTTATAAAAAAGAAGTCTAAAAACATAATTGATGTTAATTGCAGTCAATTTGGAGGTGTCTACTATTTTTAGATATTTATGTCCCTGACCTAAATAATTTCACTTCTTGGTACCTACAGAAATATTTTTACATGTACAATTAATGTCTAAAAGTGGTCATTCACTCTGCAATATTTTAAATACTGGAGAAATGGAAATGCCCTTAACATTCCTCAAAGGATGGGAATCTAAAAATATATCTATCCATGGAATGAAACACAAATTTTCTAAGAGGATTTTCTAAGACACTGTTTAGTGAATAATTTATTATGTAAAAATCATAAGTGATATATGTATGCTAATGTATAGAAAACAGCCTGGTGACATACATATCTTGTACTGCATTGAATAGTTTCCCAGAAAAATTATGTCTTTTTAGAACTCTAAAATGTGAACTTATATGGAAATATAGTCTTCACAGATATAGTTAGACAAGTAAAAATGAGGTCACAGTGAATTAGGGTGGGCCCTCAATTCAATGCCTGGTATACAAAGGTCATATGAAGACATACAGGGAAATGGCCATGTGAATATGGAGACAGAGTGTGACATTAGCTTCCAGTCAATGAAAGGCAAGGCCTACTGGCAACCACCAGAAACTAGGAGAGAAGCATGGAACAGATTCTTCCTCAGAGGCACTGCAAGGAACCAACTTTGCCAATACCTCACTTTGAACTTCTGGCCTCCTGAACTGTGTGAAAGAAAAAAATCCTATTGTTTTAAGCCACTCATTTTGTCATAATTTGTTATGGTAGTTCTAGGAAGCCAATTATACAGCTGTTTAACAATGGTTGTCTCTAAGGAAGAGATTCTACATATTTCTATATTCTTGAACATCTTACAGTGAAAGTTTATTATTGCATGGCTAACTTTTTGCCAATAAAAATAAATTATCCACATTTTATGTTGGAAGTTTTGACTCTGGAAGTTTTATCAAGTATGAAGTCTTGAGCAAGTCATTAAACATTTGAATGTTCCTTCTTTTGTAAAATAGGGATAGTAACATCTACCCTCCTCACATTCCTGGTTGGTACTGGAGTCCGCCCCCCCCCCCCCCGGACCCTTTTTCTCTCACTGTCCACATCCATCTTTCCTCTAAAGTTCTAGTGACTATTATCACCTTTCCATTCACACTATCATCTCTGTCTCTAATTCATGTCACCAGCCCCCAGCAGATTTATTTTACCAGAACACCACTAAATGTTTTCCTTTTTGAACCTCTTCAATATTTCCTCATTACCCATTACGTTAGATCCAAACTTCTTACTAGGACAAAACCTTCTCCATTTTGGGTGCCACCTACTAACCAGCCTTAGCAATCTCCACTGCTTCCTTGGTAGAGGGAAGCCAGGTTTGTGGATAATCTTTGAATCTTGATCCTTGCCTTTTTCAGCTATGCCATTGTGTATGCTTACCCATTGTAAATGGATTATCTTCCATCCTGTCTCTCTTTCCACCCACAATAGGAGTATTTCACTGTGCTTTGAATTCCTGTAGCACAGACCCTCAGTATTTTATGTATTGTAATCACCCCCCCCCCATTAAATTGCAAACTCCTTATGAGAAAAAGAACTTTATTCACTATGGTGCCTAGCACACCATCTTATGGAGAGTAGGTGATCAATGCATATTTGTCAAATAAATGAATAACAATTACAAAACACTTGACTTTCACAGAGCTGATATGGGTTCTAAAATTGTGTTAAATTATAAACAAATGAAATATTCTTCTAGTACATACCAGTAGAGTCACACTAGCTGTAAAATACTGAAATACTTCCCTACCACTTCCCCTTGTCACCTTAAGGCCTGCCAGTACCATTGTTGGCCTGGTTCCTCTTCCTCTGGGAGCATGTGGCCTCCTGCACTTCCCTAACTAAGGAATTAATGTCTTCCACAGCAGGTAGCATTCAGGTCCCTGCTCCAGCCATATGGCCAGGGTCCACAAGTGGAAGTCTCTACTCTGGTTGATCAAGACCCATGCAAAGTTACTGTTAAATATTTTGATAATCACCCCTGATTATAAAGTTTACACAATTTGACAATGAGATTTATTCTCACTGCAAAATCTCTTGAAAGAGTCAGCAAATCCAGGGATACAAAGGAAAATGAAACTTTGTAAGTCTCTAAAGGTTTACATCCACTAGGACTCAATCTTCATGTAAACCAGAAGGTAAGCACTTTCCCGCTTAGAAAGAAAAAAAATGCAACACCATAACAGAAATGAGACATTTATAGTTAATAGATACATTATTGATTCATGATAACACAAGCATTAGAAAAGTTTCTGTTTGTTGGATCAAGTCTTCATCTATCCAATACCTCAGAGGGAGACAAAGGATAACCTGAAAAAATAGCAACTAAGCTTCTACTAGTTGACATCTGTATCGGGGGTTGACAAACTACCAGCCCACAAGCCAAATATCACCATGTTTTTGCAAATGAATTTAGCTAGAACACAGCCACACTCATTCGTTCAGGTATTGACTATGGCTGCTTTTGTGCTACAGGTCAGAGTTGAATAGTTTCAACAAAGACTGTATGGCCCACAAAGCCCTAATTATGTACTCTCTCACCATTTACAGAAAAAGTTTGTCAAGCCCTGATCTAAATAAAGGGAGAACTGATCACAGACAACCAGAAAGTAACAAAGAATGGGCATCTAAGGAAGATGTTCAGAAGAAAGAAGAGATAAACAAGAGGGAGGGAAAAGAAGGTGGAAGAGTAGGGGTCCTCCCCTCATCTGGCCCCACCAACTTACCTAGATAACTTTCAAAAAATCCTGAACACCTATGAATTTGGCCTGAGATTTAAAGAGAGAGCAGCTGGAATGTTACAGAGAGAAAAGTTTTTGCTTCTAACAAGGTAGGAAGGTGGGGAAAAAAAAAAAAGAATAAAATGGGGGAGGGGAACCATGACTAGCAGGGCTAAACTGGAGCAGAAAGACTGGGGCGGGAAAGCCCAGCCCTGGAGAAGCGAGAACTTTAAACATCTGCACCTGAGTTTTACCTGACAGGAAAGTGCTTAGCAGGGAAATTGGGCAGACCTGCAGGAGGGGCAGTGAAGCCTCAAGATTCCCGGAGTCACTAAAGGAGGAAGGGCGCCTGGAGGAAAGCTCACTGTAAACCACAGGCTGATCGGTAAAGGGTTGGAGCACCGCAGCCCTCTGGGGCATTTGGGAGAAGCTAGTTGGTTAGGTGGGCTGGCTCTGGAGTTGCCTTTACCCTAAGGCCGGCAACAGATGGAGATGGCTGTGCCCTGTTCCCTTTGGAAGAGGCAGTTCCCAGGAGCAGTCAAGCAGCACAGAGCCTCGGATCCCAGGGCGCCCAAATAGACCAAGCCTGCAATCTTCTGTTCCCCCTGGGACAGGCGGAAGTGGGGAGGGCACATGAAAGCGAAAACTCTCCTGCCGCTGGGTGCCCCACAAGCTGTGCAGATCAGTGCACCCATGCCTGGCCCCAGGAGCATCTAGGCCAGTGAAACCGGGAGACTGTGGTTAGTTACTCTCAGGCAGCTCGACTCCAGAGCTGGAAATCTGGCCACTGCCATTTTTTTCCCTCTTTGTTTCACCTTGTACCCAGGAGGGGCAGGGCCTCTAGGGAACAAAGGCCTCACAGGATAAACAAACAAAGCCCAGCTCCTGGCAGGGGGTGGGGCATCTCTGCCCAGGTACAGACACCTGAGAATCACCACAGCAGACCCTCCCCACAGAAGAACTGCTAGAAGAACAAGGGAAAAACAAGTTTACTGAAGAAGCAGCACTGGAAAGCTCCAGGACTGAGGGAAAATAGTCTATAGAACTAGAGGGCCCTCCTTTTTTTTTTCTTTTTCCATTCCAACTTATTTTTATAATAGACTAAAAATTTCCAATATTTTTTCTCTTTTCTCACCTTAAATACAATATTTTACCAACTCTTCATTTATAAGTTTTTTTTTCTTTTTGACTTTCATATTTCGACAATTGCATGTCCTAGATATATTTTTCACTTCTGGATTCCCTTCAACATATTCAATTTAATTTTGATAGATAGACTAGATATGGGTATTTTTTGTTTGTTTTTTTATGCCTTGTTTTGTTTTATATTGGTGGAAGTTAGTACCCTCTAAAACACAAAATACACCCACAACCAAGTAGAACACCATGTTGATACATTCTGTGAGATTATATTCTCTCTTCATTCCCTTTCTGCCCCCCTCTCTTTTATCTTGTTTATGTTTTTTTGTGGTCAATGTTGGGGCTTTATATAAGTATTGCTGGTTTATATAAATTTGGGATTGAGCATCTTCTAACATACAGAACAAAATACACTCAGAACCAAGAGGATCATGCTCTAGGCCCCCTCATGTATACTACATTCTCTCTCCACTACCACTTCCTCAACACCACCATCCCCGCACCCGTTTTCTCTCTCTCTCTCTTTTTTAACCTTTTTTTTTTTCATTTTTTTATTCTTTGTTTTTGGTTTTTGACGTTTTCCTTTACTACTTTGTTTAAAAATTTTTTTTTTCACTTTAGTGGTCCTTTTGTTTTCTTTCATTCTGTTTTCTTTTTCTTTTATTTTCCTGTCTCCAAACTCTTCAGAATCATTGTATTTTACTTAAGTTGTGGTTAATATTTTTGACTCAGCCTGCCATAAAACCACTCTGCACTGGAAAAAATGACTAGAAGGAAGTATTCACCACAAAAGAAAGGACCAGAAATAATACTCTCTGCCACAGAGTTACAGAATATGGATTTAAATATAATGTCAGAAGTTCAATTCAGAAGTACAATTATAAAGTTACTGTTGGCTCTGGAAAAAAGTATAAAGGACTCTAGAGATTTTGTTACCCATAATTGAGATCTAATCAGGTCGAAATTAAAAATAGATTAAATGAGATGCTATTCAAACTGGATGTTCTAACTGCTAGGGTTAATGAGGTGGAAGAAAGAGTGAGTGACATAGAAGACAAGTGGATGGCACAAAACAAGATAAAAACAATTATGAGCCCATGAGGAAAGGCTTAGGGAAATAGATGATAGCTTGAGAAGGAAGAATATACATCTAATTGGGATTCCAGAAGAGGCTGAGAGAGAGGACCACAAAGTATATTTGAACAAATCATAGCTGAGAACTTCCCAAATCTGCAGAAGGAAATAGGCATTCAGACTCAAGAGATAGAAAGGACCCCCACACACCAAAAAATCAATAAAAAAATGTTCAACAACTTGTCATTCAATAGTGAAACTTGCAAATTTCAAAGATAAAGAAAAAAATTTAAAAGCAGTGTGAGACAAGAGATCCCTAACTTACATGGGGAGAAATATCAGGTTAACAGCAGACCTCTCCACAGACCTGGCAGGCCAGAAAGGGATGGCAGGATATATTCAGGGTCCTAAATGAGAAGAACATGCAGTCAAGAATACTTTTTCCAGCAAAGCTGTCATTCAGAATAGAAGGAGAGATAAAGAGCTTCCAAGATAGGCAGAAACTGAAAGAATATGTGACCACCAAACCAGCTCTGCAAGAAATATTAAGGGGGACCCTGTAAAAGAAAGAGGAGGCCCAAGGAAACAATTCACAAAAACAGGGACTGAATAATATGATGATACTACATTCATATCTTTCAATAGTTACTCTGAACATGAATGGGCTAAATGATCCCATCAAAAGATGCAGGGTTTCAGACTGGATAAAACAGCAAGACCCATATATTTGCTGTCTACAAGAGACTAATTTTAGACCTAAGGACACCTCCAGACTGAAAATGAAGGGGTAATGCAACTGAATACACATTCTTCTCAAGTGCACATGAGATTTTCTCCAGAAAAGACCATATATTGGCTCACAAATCAGGTCTCAATTGATACGAAAAGATTGAGATTATCCCCTGTATATTTTCAGGCAGTGTTTTGAAACTAGAATTCAATCACAAGATGAAATTTGAAAGAAACTCAAACACATAAAGATTAAAGAGCATCCTACTAAAAGATGAACCAGGAAATCAGAAAAGAATTAAAAAGATTCATGGAAACTAATGAAAATGAAGATACAACCATTCAAAATCTTTGGGATACAGCAAAAGCAGTCCTAAGAGGGAAATACATCGCAATACAAGCATCCCTCAAAAAATTGGAAAAAAACTCAAATATACAAGCTAATATAAAGGAAATGGAGAAAGGAAATGGAGAAAGAAGAGCAAATAAAGCCTACACCAAATGGAAGAAGAGAGACAATAAAGATTAGAGCAGAACTCAATGAAATAGAGACCAGAAGAACTGTAGAAAAGATCAGCAAAACCAGGAACTGGTTCTTTGAAATAATTAATAAGATAGATAACTCCCTAGCCAACCTCATTAAAAAGAAAAGAGAAAAGACTCAAATCAATAAATTAATGAATGAAAGAGGAGAGATCATAACCAATACGAAGGAAATACAAATGATTTTAAAAACATATAATGAGCAGCTATATGCCAACAAACTAGGCAATCTAGAAGAAATGGATGCATTTCTGGAAACCCACAAATTACCAAAACTGGAACAGGAAGAAATAGAAAACCTGAACAGGCCAATAACTAGTAAGGAAATTGAAGCAGTCATCAAAAACTTCCCAAGACACAAAAGTCCAGGGCCAGGTGGCTTCCCAGGGGAATTCTATTGAACGTTTAAAGAAGAAATAATACCTATTCTACTAAAGCTGTTCCAAAGGATATAAAGGGAGGGAATACATCCACACTCTTTTTTTTTTATGAGGCCAGAATTAACTTGATTCCAAAACCAGACAAAGATCCCACCAAAACGGAGAATTATAGACCAATATCCTTGATGAAGATGATGCAAAAATTCTCAACAAGATCCTAGCCAATAGGATCCAACGGTACATTAGGAGGATTATTCACCACGACCAAGTGGGATTTATCCCCAGGATGCAAGGGTGGTTCAACATTCGTAAAACAATCAACATGATAGGTCACACCAATAAGAGAAATAATGACAATATGACCCTGTCAATAAATACAGTGAAAGTATTTGACAAAATACAGCATCTATTCCTGATCCAAAGTGTAGGGATAGAGAGAACATTTCTCAATATCTTAAAAGCCATTTATGAAAAGCCTACAGCGAATATCATTCTCAATTGGGAAACACTGAGACCCTTTCCCCTAAGATAAGGAACACAATAGGGATGTTCACTCACTCCACTGTTATTCAGCATATTACTAGAAGTCCTAGCCCCAGCAATCAGACAACATAAAGAAATAAATGGCAGTTGAATTTGGAAAGAAGAAGTCAAACTCTCCCTCTTCGCAGTTGACATGATACTGTACATAGAAAACCCAAAAGACTCCACCCCAAGATTGCTAGAACTCACACAGCAATTCAGCCATGTGGCAGGATACAAAATCAATGCACAGAATTGAGTGGCATTTCTATACACTAACAATGAGACAGAAGAAAGAGAAATTAAGGAATCAATTTCATTTACAGCTGCACCCAAAAGACTAAGATACTTAGGAATAAACCTAATGAAAGAGGTTAAAGATCTATACCCTAAAAATTACAGAACACTTCTGAAAGAAATTGAGAAAGACACAAAGAGATGGAAAAGTATCTCATGGATGGCCAGGCTCATGGATTGGAAAAGTAAATATTTGAAAATGTCTAAGCTACCCAGGGCAATTTACACATTCAACGCAATCCCTATAAAATACCATGGACTTTCTTCACAGAGTTGGAATAAATAATCTTAAGATTTGTATGGAATCAGAAAAGACCCTGAATAGCCAAGGCAATATAGAAAAAGAAAACCAATGCCGGTGGCATCACAATGCTGGATTTCAAGCTGTATTACAAAACTGTGATCATCAAGACAGTATGATACTGGCACAAAAACAGACACACAGATCAGTGGAACAGGATAGAGAACACAGAAATGGACCCTCAACTCTATGGTTAACTAATATTCAACAAAGCAGGAAAGATTATCCACTGGTAAAAGGACAGTGTCTTCAAAAAATGGTGCTGGGAAAATTGGACAGCCATGTGCAGAAGAATGAAACTAGATCATTCTCTTATACCATACACAAAGATAAACTCAAAATGGATGAAAGATCTAAATGTGAGATAAGAATCCATCAAAATCCTAGAGAAAAGCACAGGGAACACCCTTTTTGAACATGGCCACAGCAACTTCTTGCAAGATACATCTATGAAGGCAAGGGAAACAAAAGCAAAAATGATTATTGGGACTTAATCAAGATAAAAAGCTTCTGTACAACAAAAGAAACAGTCAACAAAACTAAAAGACAACCTATAGAATGGGAGAAAATATTTGCAAATGACCTATCAGATAAAGGGCTAGTATCCAAGATCCATAAAGAACTTATTAAACTCAACACCCAAGAAACAAAAAATTCAATCATGAAATGGGCAGAAGACATGAACAATAACTTCACCAAAGAAGACATACACATGGCTAACAAGCACATGAGAAAATGCTCCGCATCACTTGCCATCAGGGGAATACAAATCAAGACCACAATGAGATATCACCTCACACCAGTGAGAATGATGAAAATTTACAAGACCGGAAACAACAAATGCTGAAGATGTTGTGGAGAAAAGAGAACACTCTTGCACTGTTGGTGGGAATGCAGACTGGTACAGCCATTCTGGAAAATAGTGTGGAGGTTCCTCAAAGAGTTAAAAATAGAGCTACGCTACAACCCAGCAATTGCACTACTGGGTATTTACCCTAAAGATGCAGATGTAGTGAAACACCAGTACACCTGCCCCTCAATGTTCATATCAGCAATGTCCACAATAGCCAAACTGTGGAGGGAGCCTCGGTATCCTTTGAAAGATGAATGGGTAAAGAAGATGTGGTCTATATATACAATGGAATATTACTCAGCCATTAGAAAAGATGAATACCCACCATTTGCTTTGACATGAATGGAACAGGAGGGTATTATGCTGAGTGAAGTAAGTCAATCTGAGAAGGACAATCATTATATGGTTTCACTCATATGGGGAATATAAGACATAGTGAGAGGGATTATAAGGAAAAGAACAGGAACTGAGTGGGAAAAATTAGGGGGAATCCTAA
This sequence comes from Canis lupus familiaris, assembly GCF_011100685.1. Classification (NCBI taxonomy): domain Eukaryota; kingdom Metazoa; phylum Chordata; class Mammalia; order Carnivora; family Canidae; genus Canis; species Canis lupus. The sequence goes on from NC_049235.1 coordinate 11,986,734, forward strand.
CTCTGGGAAACAAACAAAATATTGCCGAAGGGGAGTTGGTCAGGGGTTTGTGATAACTGGTGACAGGCACTGAGGAGGGCACCTAATGGGATGAGCACTAGGTGTTATACTATATGTTTGCAAATCAAACTTAAAAACAAATTAGAGAGAGTGACAAAACATAAGAGACTCCTAACACTGGGAAATGAAAAAGGGGTAGTGGAAGGGGAGTTGAGCAAAGGGTTGGGGTGACTGGGTGACGGGCACTGAGGAGGGCCCTTGACGGGATGAGCACTCGGTGTTATACTATATGTTGGCAAATCGAACTCCAATAAAAATCCAGTTCACACAAGAAGAAACCTCTTGGACCATAGACTGGGGAGCTGCGCAATTGAGTGGAGCAGGATTTCTGCAAATAGTAAGAGTGGTTCAAGCTCTGAGCTTTTTAAAAATGATTTTGTTTATTCATGAGAGACACTAAGAGTCAGAGACACAGGCAGAGGGAGAAGCAGGTTCTCTGCAGAGAGCCCAATGTGGGACTTGTTCTCCTGACCCAGGGATCACAACCTGAACCAAAGGCAGATCTTCAACCCCCAAGACACCCAGGTGTCCTTCAAACTCAGCTTTTGGAAGTGTGTGACTTTCCCAGGAGAGTTGCTATACCATGTACTCCTGGAAAGAAAGGCAGCTCTGGCCAAGGAGTACACACAAGTGGTATAGGGATCTCAGGGGTTGCACAGGGAGAAATAATTCTCCTCCTCTGAGTACATTTGGAAGAGGGTAAATATCCTTTTCAAGGACAAAAGATCCTGCAGGCACCAGCAAACAGCCTTTCATTAGCAGTGAACAAAGTTGTGTGCACAGGCTGGATAATCTGATCACTGCTTTTCGTGTTACCAAAGCGTAGAATCTGTGAATTATGCAAGCAGAGAACTGTTTTTTTCTGGGAGAAAGAGAACTAGTCAGATTTCAGGGGGCCTCCAACCCAAGGAAGGAGTGGATCTGAGTGGTGCTAGCTACGTTAAGATTTGGAGTTTTGAATCCCAGCCATGCCAGAGATAAATGCAGGAGAGTTGTGGGAACAGAAATAATGATGACTCTCGCTATCTGTGAGGGCTTCCTGAACAGCGTGGGCATGAGATCCCCTGCCTAGGGATGAGAGAGTGAGCTGTCACCATTTTACCCTCACTACCAATACAGTTGTCGACATCATAGAGCAACACAGTGGTCTCCAGCGGAGGTGGAATCCGCTTAGTTCAAATCACATCCTCCTCTGCTTAGCAAATGCTTTTTCTACTGGAGCAGGACTGACTCTGAGCCAGTGCAGCAGGCTTATTTCCTAGAAGAGCAACACCAGCAGCACACCTCATGCACCGAGTCAACTGATCATACAGTGTTCCATGGCCCCTTCAATTCTGGTGGAAATAGGACCAGACTGTATTTTTTCTCTTTTTTTTTTTTTCTTTTTCTTTAGGATCAGAATTATAGTTGTTTGTTAGGGGTTTTCTTTTTCACTTCTTTTATCTGTCTCTCACTCTCTCTTTTTGGATCAGACTTCTTTTTGTAATAAAGATTTATTTATTTATTTTGAGTGGGGTGGTATGTAGAGGGAGAGAATCTTCAAGCAGACTCCCCACTGAGCACAGAACCCTATGCAGGGCTCAATCCCACAAAGAATGAGCTCATGACCTCAGCCAAAACCAAGAGTTTGACACTTAACCAAGTGAGACATCCAGGCACCCCAGTCTTCTTTTCCTTTTTCTCTTCCTTTATTATTTTCTTCACTTTTTCTTTGGAATCAAGCTTATAGTTTTTTTTTTTTTCAATTGTCTGGGTTTTTAAAAATTCTTTTCCCTCTTCCCTTATTTTTGGATCAGATGTGGGGGGTTTTCCTTTTCTTTTTCTCTCTCTTTTCTTTCTTTCTTTATTTCTACTGGCTTTTTTTTCCAACAAAGAATCAAAGCATACCTATTGAAAGGACCAAACATTTCCCACTGCAAGTGAGGAGGAACTCTGCAGAAGACTGACCTGTGGGAAAGAGCAGCCAAAACACAGTAGAACAGTACACAGCATATACCAAAAACACTTCCTGAAGTGCCAGGCCCTGGACAGTATATGACCTCTGTTTAATATAGCATTATTATGAGGTGCAGGAAACATAATAAGCTTTTATAATAGACAAAAGATAAAAACTTAGCAAAAATGACAAGATAGAGAAATTCTCCCCAAAAGAAAGGTCAGGAAGATATCACAGGTACTTGCTCAAAGCAGATATAAGCAATATTTCTGAACAAGAATTTATAACAACAGTTATAAGAATACTAGCTAGACTTGAAAGAAGTATAGAAGATACCAGAGAAATCCTGCACCAGAGATAAAATACCTACAAACTAGTCAGGCTGAAATGAAAAATGCTATAACTGAGATGCAAAACAGACTGGATATATTCACTATGAGGGCTGAAAGGGAAGAGGACAGGACAGGTGACATAAAACAAAATTATGGAAAATAATGAAGCTGAAAAGAAGAGAGAAAGAAAACTATTATATCATGAAGGCATATTTAGGGAACTCAGCAATTCCACAAAGCAAACTAATATCTGTATCATAGGAGTCCCAGAAGAAGAAAAGTGGGGAAAGGGGGAAGAAGATTTATTTGAACAAATTATAGCTGAGAACTTCTCTAATCTGGGGAAGGAAACAGGCATCCAAGTCCAAGAGGCACAGAGAACTCTCAAAATCAACAAAAACAGGTCAGCACCATGACATATTATAATGAAACTTACAAAATACAAAGATAAAGAGAAAATTCTGAAAGGTCCTTGTAGGTCCTTAATCTATAAGAGTAGACACATAAGGCTGGCAGCAGACTTATCCAAAGAGACCAGGGGGCCAGAAAAGGCTGGAATAATATATGAATATTGTACAATATGAATGTACTAAATGGGAATAATACGCAGCCAAGAATAATTTACTCAACAAGGCTGTCATTCAGAATAGGAGATAAAGAGTCTCCAAGACAAAAAAAAACAAAACTAAACTAAACTAAAAGCATTCATGAACACTAAATCAGCCCTGCAATATATATATTAAAGGGACCTTTTGAGTGGAAAGGGAGACCAAATGTAACAATGACTAGAAAGGAACAAAGACACCATATAGGAACAGTAACTTTACAATGTGTTACAATGCCACTAAACTCATATTGTTCAATAATTGCTCTGAATGTAAATCGAATACATGCTCCAATCCAAAGACATAAGGGTACCAAAATGGATTAAAAATAAAAAACAAAACCCATCAATATGCTTCTTATAAGAGACTCACCTCAGATGCAAAGAAATGTCCAGATTGAAAGCGAGGGGGTGGAGAACAATTTATCATGCTGATGGACATCAAAAGAAAGGTGAAAAAAAAAAAAAAAAGAAAGGTGAAGTAGCCATCCCTATATCAGATAAGCTAGATTTTGAGCTAAAGACTGTAATAAGAGATAAAGAAGGACACTATATCATAATCGACTTGTTGTCCATCCAACAAGAAGATCTAACAATTGTAAATATTTATGCCCCTAATGTGGGAGCAGCCAAATATATAAATCAATTTTTAGCAAACTTAAAGAAACTCATTGACAATAATAAAATAATAGCAGGGTACTCTAACACACCACTTACAGCAATGTACAGATCATGTTAGCAAAAGATCAACAAGGAAACAAAGGCTTTGAATGACACACTGGACCAGACGGACTTCACGGATATATTCAGAGCATCTCATCCTAAAGCAACAGAATACACATTCTTCTCGAGTGTACATGGAACATTCTCCAGAACTCAATCAGTACAAAAAGATTGTGATCATACCATGTATATTTTCAGATCACAATGATATGAACCTTCAAGACAATCAGAATAAAAAATTTGGAAGAACCACAATTACATAGAGGTTAAGGAACATCCTACTGAAGAATCAATGGTCAACCAGGAAATTAAAGAATTTTAAAAATACATGGAAGCAAATGAAAGTGAAAAAAAAAATCAAAACCTTTGGGATGCAGCAAAGGCAGTCCTAAGAGGGAAGTACATAGCAATACAGGCCTTCCACGAGAAGTCTCAAATACACAACCTAATCTTACACCTAAAGGAGCTGGAAAAAGAACAGCAAATAAAACTACAGCAGAAGAAGAGAAATGATAAATATTAGAGCAGAAATAAATAATACAGAAATTTAAAAAAAAGAACAGATCAACAAAACTAAGAGCTGGTTCTTTGAAAGAATTAACAAGATTGACAAACCCCTAGAAAGACTTATCAAAAAGAAAAGAAAAGGGACCCAAATAAATAACTGTGAATGGAGGAGGAGAGATCACAACTAATACCCAAGAAATACAAATAATTATAAGAGAATATTATGAGCAATTACATGCCAACATATTAGACAATCTAGAAGAAATAGATACATTCCTAGAAACATAAAAACTATCAAAACTGAAGTGGGAAGAAATATAAAACCTGTATAGACTCATAAGCAGCAAAGAAATAGAATCAGTAATCAAAAATCTCCTAACAAACAAAAGTTCTGGGCCAGATGGCTTCCCAGAGGAATTCTACCAAACATTTAAAGAAGAATTCAGGGACATCTGGGTGGCTCATTGGTTGAGTATCTGCATTTAGCTCAGGGCATGATCCCGGTTCCAGGGAACAAGTCCTGCATCAAGCTTCCTCCGAGGAGCCTGCCTTTCCCTCTGCCTATGTCTCTGCTTCTCTCTGTATGTCTCTCATGAATAAATAAATAAAATCTTTTAAAAAATAGAAAATAAAATTAAGAAGAAGTCATATCTATTCTTCCGAAACTGTTCCAAAAAAATAGAAATGGAAGGAAAACTTCCAGATTCATTCTATAAGGCCAGTATTACCTTGATCGCAAAACCAAATACCCCACTCGAAAGGACAATAACATACCAGTTAACCCTAATGAACATGGATGCAAAAATTCTCACCAACATACTTGCTATTGGATCCATTAGCATTTCAAAAAGATCATTCCACACAACCAAGTGAGATTTATTCCTGGGCTGCAAGGTTGGTTCAACATCTGCAAATCAGTGTCATACATCACATGAATAAAAGAAAGAATAAGAACCATATGATCCTCTCAATAGATACAGAAAAAGAATTTGACAAAATGCAGCATCCTTTCTTGATAAAAACTCTGCAGTGTACGGAAAGAGGGAACATACCTCAACATCATAAAGGTCATATACAAAACAACAACAACAACAACACCAAACCAAAACAAACAACCAAACAAAACTCAGAACACCTAATATCATCATCAATGGGGAAAAACTGGCAGTTTTCCCCTAAGATCAGGATTGTCCACCCTCACCACTCTTGTACAACAGAGTACTGGAAGTCTTAGCCTCAGCAGACAATGAAGAGAAATAAAAGGCATCCAAATCAGCAAAGAAAAAGTCAAATTTTCACTTTTCCCAGACATGATGCCTACATAGAAAACCCAAAATCTGCCATAAATTGCTAGAACTGATACATAAATTCAGCTAAGCCGTAGGATATAAACTCAACACAGAGAAGTCTGTTTCATTTCTATAGTGCTAGTAATGAAGCAGCAGACAGAAACATTAAGGAATCGATTTCCCCATTTACAACTGTACCAAAAACCATAAGATACCTAGGAATAAACCTAACTAAAGAGGTAAAAGATCTGTACTCTGAAGCTATAGAACACTTATGAAAGAAATTGAAGATGATGCAAAGAATTCAAAAAACATTTCATGCTCATGGACTGGAAGAACAAACCTTGTTAAGATGTCTATACTACCCAAGCAATCTACACATTCAATGCATCCCTACCAAAATAACACTAGCATTTTTCACAGAGCTGGAACAAATAATCCTAAGATTTGTGTGGAACCACAAAGACCCCAAATAACCAAAGTAATATTGAAAAAGAAAACCAAAACTGGAGGCATCATAAAGCTGGATTTAAAGCTATATTTCAAAGTTGTAATCATCAAGACAGCATGGTACTAGCTCAAAAACAGATTCATAGATCAATGGAACAGAATAAAGAACCCCAAATGAACCCTCAACTCTATGATCAACTAATCTTCGACTAAACAGGAAAGGATATCCAATGGAAGAAGGACAGTCTCTTCAACAAATGGTGATGGGAAAACAGGGCAGCCACATGCAGAAGAATGAAACTGGACCACTTTATTAAACCATACACAAAAATAAACTCAAAATGGATGAAAGACCTAAATGTGAGACAGGAATCCATCAAGATCCTAGAGGAGAACACAGGTAGCAACCTCTTTGACCCCAGTTGCAACAATATTTTGCAAGATGTGTCTCCAAAGGCAAAGGAAGCAAAGCCGAAAATGAACTATTGGGACTTTAGCTAAAGATAAAAAGCTTTTTCACAGCAAAAAGAATCAACAAAACCAAAAGACAACCTACAAAATGGTAGAAGATATTTGCAAATGACATATCAGATAAAGGGTTAGTATCAAAATCTATAAAGAACTTATCAAATTCAACACCCAAAAAAACAAAAAAAAATGTAGTCAAGAAATGGGCAGGAAACATGAAGAGATATTTCTCCAAAGAAGACATGCAAATGGCTAACAGGCACATGAAAAAAACGCTCCACATCACGTGGCATCAGAGAAATACAAATTAAAACCACAATGAGATACTACCCCACACTTATCAAAATGGCTAAAATGAACAAGTCAGGAACTACAGATGTTGGTGAAGATGAGGAAAAAGGGGAATCCTCTTACACTGTTGAAGAGAATGCAAGCTGGTAGACTACTCTGGAAAACAGGATGGAGTTTCCTCAAAAAGTTAAATATAGAGCTACCCTACAACCCAGAAATTGCACTACTATGTCTTTATCCAAAGCCTACAAACAGTGATTCAAAGGGGGCACAATGCACCCTAATGTTGATAACAGCAGTGTCCACAATAGCCAACTATGGAAAGAGCTGAGATGTCCATCAATGGATAGATGGCTAAAGGAGATGTGATATATATTTATATATATAAATATATATGATGTGATATTGTGATATATATAGAGGTATATAGATCTAGATATAGATATAGATATAGATAGATAGTAAAATACTACTTAGCCACCAAAAAGAATTAAATCTTGCACATACCTGGGTAGCTCAGTGACTGAGTGTCTGCCTTTGGCTCAGGGCATGATCCTGGGCTCCTGGGATCGAGTCCCACATCAGGCTCCCCATGGGGAGTCTGCTTCACCCTCTGCCTATGTCTCCGCCCCTTTGTCTTTTACAAATAAACATATACAATCTTTTTTTTTTAAAAAAAAGAATGAAATTTTGCCATTTGCAATGACGTGGATGGAACTAGAGCTAAGTGATATAAGTCAGTCAGAGAAAGACAAATACCATATGATTTCACTCATATGTGGAATTTAAGAAACTAAACAGATGAACATGGGGAAAAGGAAGGAAAAATAAAGTAAGATAAAAACAGAGAGAGGGGCTCTGCTAAGAGACTCTTAACTACAGGGAACAAATTGAGGGTTGCTGGAGGGGCAGTGGGTGGGGGATAAGGTAAGTGGGTGATGGGCATTAAGAAGAACCTTAGACTGTCTTTTTTTCCAGTGGATAGTCTTTCCTTCTTTGTCGAATATTAGTTGACCATAAAGTTGAGGGTCCACTTCTGGATTCTCTATTCTGTTCCATTGATCTGATTTGTCTGTTTTTGTGCCAGTACCACACTGTCTTGATGACCACAGCTTTGTAGTCCAACCTGAAATCTGGCATTGTGATGCCCCCAGATATGGTTTTCTTTTTTAATATTCCCCTGGCTATTCGGGGTCTTTTCTGATTCCACACAAATCTTAAAATAATTTGTTCCAACTCTCTGAAGAAAGTCCATGGTATTTTATAAGGATTGCATTAAACGTGTAAATTGCCCTGGGTAACATTGACATTTTCACAATATTAATTCTGCCATTAGAAACGACAAATACCCACCATTTGCTTCGACGTGGATGGAACTGGAGGGTATTATGCTGAGTGAAATAAGTCAATCAGAGAAGGACAAACATTATATGGTCTCATCCATTTGGGGAATATAAAAAATAGTGGACGGGAATAAAGGGGAAAGAAGGAAAAATAAGTGGGAAATATCAGAAAGGGAGACAGAACATGAGAGACTCCTAACTCTGGGAAACGAGCTAGAGGTGGTAGAAAGGGAGGTGGGTGGGGGGTGGGGTGACTGGGAGATGGGCACTGAGGGGGGCACTTGATGGGATGAGCACTGGGTGTTATTCTATATGTTGGCAAATTGAACACCAATACAAAATATATATATATATATATATATATATATATATATATATATATAAAGAAGAACCTTAAGTAGGTCTCTTATTCAAGTGATATAGCTACTAAGTGCTGTTGACTAACTGGCTATATTTCATACCCAAAACTACACTAAAACATGATAAAACCAATATCTCCTAATGCCAGTCTAATCTGCCTCACTCAATATAACCATGTTCTTCATGGAGGTGACATGAGTCATTCTCACAGACAAGAACAGCAAGCACAGTCATGCACCAAGGTAGACCACCAGGTAGGGAAGTCACATCCCTGGGATAGCCTCCAAGAGGTAGAACCTGGATGTGTAGCAGCCATAGAGCTAACTCCTACCTGTGCCTCAGAAGCTGTGTCTGAAGGGGCTGGGATCTGCATGGCACAACAGCAGTGCAGCTCTGTAGCCAAGGGCATGGCCAGGTCACTGCCTTCTGCTCCTGTTCCCCCATCAAAACCTAAAGGGCAATCCCCAGACAGGACAAGTTGTAAGCACATCTGAAGCATTCCCTGGGGACCCCCAAACATAACAGGGCCTGTTACTTGGCAGGAAGTCAATACCAAATAGCCTTTAGTGTTTCCAGACATGGCAACAGAGACAGAGAAGTTAAATAATTTGCGCAAGGTCACATAGCTGACAAGTAACGCAAGTCAGACTCGTCAGGCTTCAGAGACCAGGACTTTTCCCCCACTCTGGTTTTTCCCAAACTACATCCACTTGCAAACCACCTTCACAATTTTGTCCATGTCTATGTATATTCTCTACTCTCACTTACCTAGAAAAAATTTTTTAACTGACTTTAAATCAAACCACTTCTTCAATATTTGACTCAATTCAAAAAGTGATAGGCTTTATGATAAAAAAGAAAAAGGAAAAAGTCAAAGTTCTCAGATCTTTTTAATTCACATTAAAATATATTGCAACTATTAAATTTTGTACAATTGCCTGTCCTAAAAATCGCCTCACAAATGACAAGCGGTCATTTGCAACACACGTGGTAGGCTCGGGACCCTCTATATTCAGTCCTGTGAATAAAATTGCACTGTTATGTGTTCGAATATGTTGTGTATGCTTGTCATTCATAAGAAATCAGAGTGAGAGCCAGACAAGCTACTCATAGTCAGCTTCAGAAGGAAGAGGGCTTACTAATGGATGCTCCTTGTAGGGTAATACCCCTCCGCCCAGACAGACAGATGGGGCAGGGATGCTCACAGGCCTCCTTGTTAGATGCTGTCTTTAGACCAGAGCCTCTGATCTCCCCTTCGTGGGGCCAACTTGTTTATCATGACTCTCCTCTAGCACCTTGTCTTCCAAGCCTGAACTAAAGACCTCAGCCCTTGCTGCTTTGTTTCTGCTTATACTTCTGGCTGTGAAGTCTCTCTCTCTCCCCTTCTCTGTCCCTCCCTCTTCTTCCTGTCCTTCTTCCCCTCTCCCTCTCTGCCTCTCTCTCCTGTGTGTCTCAGACCTCTTCCCAGATGAGGCATCTGCAAGGTGGTTGCTAATATGTTAGGTCATTCCTCTCAGGGCTTTCTACATAGTTCATTCTTTCTACATAGTTCATTCTCCTTCCCCTCTGTTTCTAAGGAAGCTTGGTGACCTTGGGAAGGATGGAAGGAAGCCCTCTTATTAGCAGCTTTCTCCATCTTCCCAGACTGTTTTGAACATCCACAAAATGAGGTTCTTAGAGGAGCACAGCTCCCTTTCCCTTCAGAATGCAGGTTCCCCTCACTCTGCCACCTCTGACCATCATAACTCAGGAGCCAAACATACCAGGTATATTCCTCCCTAGATGAGCTCACTCTCTGAAAACTCAGGAACCAAACAGACTCAGATCAGTCAGGTGCTAGGCTTTCCTACCTGAACTTGCTATCCAAATTCTCACTCTTGGAACTTGGGAACTAAAGAGATTTGAAGTGCAAAGGACACTGTCTTAAATTAGTCCCCCTGCAGTCAACATAGTTCCACAGCGACTTCCTCCCAGCAGTTCAATAGAATCACACTCTTACAGTGCTTCCCAAAGAGAATTCTGGGCAGCAGTCTGGTAGCTGGAAATGCTGATTGCTGCACGAAGCACGTTGGCCAAATTGAGTTTCACAATTTGTCATATTTGCTTCAAGACTCTTCAGAGTTAATACATTTGATGATACAAACTTTGTTCATAAACGTATTAGCATCCTATGGAACTTGTGTTCTTCAAAACAAACATATTCTTAGAAATGTAGGCGTGGGAGTTTTTCACCAACACTTTGTCCTAAGACATAAGCCTGAGGTAACCACTGGCCCATAAGATAACAGTGCAAATTAGAAAAAAAAAGTTGCCACTTCCTCAGACACATTTTGCCTTTACCTGTTGTAAAACTTTGGTAATAATGCAGGTTTTATAAGAACGAGGCTCCTTTCAGAAGTTAAATGGAACTTTACTGTCATCTAGTGGAGAATTGCTCAAATAAATATATCAATCTTCCCACAAAAGACCACAAAATCCACAAATCCTGGGTCTGGGGAGAGGTCCAGGGAGCTGAAATTTCAAGAAACTCCCTGAATGATTCTGAGGTAACATTTGGTACACAAATCAAAGATGTGCAGGAAATGAGAGGGTGTGGAGGCCATTCTTATGCATTCAGACACATGCCTGAAATAGAATGAGCTTCCAGAATCTGTTGCCCTGGAGAAAAAAGTCTTTTTTTTTTTTTTTTTCTTAACAGATTCAAAAAAATATTTGGACAAACATATGGGTTTTCGGGGGAAGAGATTATTAAGGTTTTGGAGTCCCATTGATAAGCTGAGACATACTGAAAGAAAAGTAGCCCGCTTCACATTCCTACTGATTCCATGGAACAAGAGTCACAGGGGAAAACCATGATTTTGGACAAATGTGGCAGTTTCCTACTTAGTAATATGCACTTGATAATAGAGTTGCCTAGTGGGGAGAAAGTCTTACATCTAAGTATTGGGGTAAATGACACAGTCTCTGTAAGTCCCAGTATCTTGTGAAATGGTGACAGAGTTCCTGCTTTGACCCTCTCAAAGTAGTGCTTAGAGGGTAAATATGTTACTGTAGTTGAGAATGCCTTATAAACTCTAAAATGCTATATAGGTAAAGGCTGATTTTTATTGCTCTAAGATGCAAATAAGTCAAGGCTGATTGAAGATGACAAGGGTCACCTTGGTATGTAACCTGTATAATTCCTTTCCTTGTCAGCAAGTTGATTTAATGAGCTTTGTTTCCTGAGACCATGGAGAGAGAGATCCTTTTTTTTCCTTCTGCCAGAGTCATCTGTCTAAAACATAAATCTGACCATGTTACTTCAGCTTTTACTTAACTGTCAGATCTCAGATTAAATGTCAGCTTCTCAGAGAGCCCTGTCTTGCCCTGTCTCCCTTGGCAGCTGCAGATCTGGGCTCCAGAGCCCCTTCTCAATGTCCCTCTAAACAGTTTGTCAAATTGCTTTATTGTCTCTTTTCTTTGTCTCTCTAGTCTCCAGAGAATGTAAGCTCCCCGAGGGGGTAAGGATGTGTTTGTGTTATTGACTGCTCTCTCAGCAAGGGCTAGATGGATGTCAGGTGGTGAGTGAACGAAGTATCCTTTCTCCCATAGGAGGCCTCTTTCAGAACACAGCTTCCCCCATCCACCCTCAGGATGGGTCCCTAAAAGCCATGTGTGAGTGAATGTGCTGGACCAAGAGGCAGCACCACCCAATGCTCTCTCTTGGGAATTTAGAGCAGGCTGAGCTCCAGTCAACCTGACCTGTGGCTTGCACTGAAAAAGAGTATATCGGGAGTTACGAGAGACCGTGTTTGTCCATGTGCCTGCCTAAGAGAAAAAGCCAGTCTGTCCAGGAAAGAGAGAGAGAAACTAAGAAACTATGTTCCTAGAGAGTTCAAGAGAGAGAGTGTCCTGATTTTCCA